>NC_090924.1:664799160-665125821 GCF_040938575.1 Ambystoma mexicanum
CCCACAACTCCCCAAAACACCCTCACCCCTCCCCCTCCCCCCACACCTCCCCCACAAACCCACACCCCCCTCCCCCCACAACTCCCCCACACATCCTCCACCCCTCCCCCTCCCCTCCACCACAACAACCCCACACTAGTCCCATAGGGTCTACGTAGCCCACATGAGGCTGGCAATATAGTCACTCTGCACTCCAGGAGCCAGGGGAAGGCATGTCCCGTTGGCGCTGCGCACGGAGCGACCGACTGAGAGGGCTGGTCTGAGTGGAGTTGCTAGTGGACGGTGTGTCCTCATGCTGAGTCTGTTGGCCAGGAAGAGCAGCCTCCAAAGCATCGGCTATGCGGCCGAGCACCTCGCAGAGGCGGTTTGTGTTGTTGGTGATCGACTGGCCCAGTGCCCTCAAATCCGCACGCCACTCCTCCTGGCCTGCCGATTGCCCTGCACAAATTCAGATATCAGGGCAGAGAGCTGGTCAGCCCGCTGGTCTCCGGCGGCTGAACCAGTGGCCCTGCTGGGGATCGGGCTACCATGTCCTGTCGGTGCATCCTCAACGGGACTGTATACGGGACTGCCATGTCCCTGTGTCTGTTCTTGCACAGACTGCTCTGCTGTGTTGTCATCACCAGAGTCACTGAAGGATACCTGGGGGGTTGACAAATCTGCAGGGGTGTGGACACCTTCCACAGAGTCGTCCTCAATGGTGCCCCAGATGTTCTTGGGCTGTCCTCAAGTGCGAGGGGGCCGTGGCTGCCACCTCCCCAGCCACACTGGACTCCTCTGACCGTGGCGTTGGGCATGTATCTGCAGGCAGTGCAGGGAGAGGTGGGGGTGGGGTTGCTGCGCCTGCCACAGGCCTTGCTGGTGCTGGTGGTGTATGTACCAGTAGTGGCTTCCTCACTGGGGCACGGCTGCCCCTGCCTTGGCCCCTGGAAGTGGAGGGACGGTTGTTGTGCTGGTCCTCACTGTCATGCTCACTGCCTGTGGGGATGAAAGAGAGGGACGGCATGAGTGATGTTTGGATAGCCAGTATACATACATTGGTACGATTGCACATCCACACAAATGTGGGTAATCGGCATTTGTGTAGGGAATGGCACGTCATTCCATACATGGGTGGAAAATGCAGGCATATGTCAGTGTCACTCATGTTGGACAGGTAGTGTGCTGTCTAACATGCACACTGTTTACATCAACGACCCTGTGGGCCTCATGGAATTTTCAACTTTGTGTGCTATGTGTCATGTACGTTACGGACTTGCACCAGGCACTGGCCTGGGTCTGACTTGCTTCGACATAATTTACAGGGGGTGTGTGTTTGGCCAACCATGGTGTCACTCTTTGGCCAGATGTTAGCAGTGACTTTCATCACATTTGCCTTAGCAGTATTTACTTTGGACACTCACCTCCATCAGCGGATGACATGGCGCCACACTCCATTTCTCCGACCCCTTCTATGGATTCGGCCCCTATCGTGCTCGCACATGTCTCCTCCCAAGGTGTCAGCTTGATTGGAGAACTTGGTCCACCTCCGGTCTCCAAGGCCTGGGCACAGTTAGCCGAAATAATGTTTCGCACCCTCAGCCACAAGTCATCCCACCTTTTGCGGCAATCGTTGACGGTGCGGGGGGTGTTGCCCACTGCGCTCACCTTCTGGCATACCAGTGCCCAGATTTCTTTCTTTCGCAGCACAGCCTCCCTCCTCATGTTGCTGCTAAACACAGTCCCAGCATGCTCGTGTAGGGTGTCCATGAGCATTTGCAGCTCATCTGGCTAAACTTCTCCTTTCGGAGGCGCGGCAGATCCCTTTTTTGGTGCTTTAGGCATTCCTGGGTGCTTGTAGAAACTTTCCGGTCAATCACCAGTGTGCCAGGGCTCCTGTGTGATGAGGATGGCAATGGATTGTGTTTTTAAAGATGGCCGCCGTGCTCCTTCCCATTCCTGTGCGATGACGCTATTTCCGGTTCCACAATTTAATGGTGACCGTATTAGCAGTGACCGCTATTTACAGTCACTGCTAATGCCGCGTTGGACTATGGCGGTATTGTCTACAGTGCGATTTATGCTGGTAGGGTTTTTTTGGGCCCTTTTGCGGCATGGCGCTAGGTCCCTTACCGGCATGGCGCAAAGCTTGTGCCCGCAAACTCGTAATAGTACGCGTTTATGGGGCTGCTGCCAGCTCGGACACGCTATTTGCGCCATGCCGGTAAGGGACGGTACTTACCTCCAAACTCAGAATGAGGGTCTGTATGTGCTTGTACAAAGACCAATCTCCAAGAAGGTAGATTCTCCAGACAGACACACAGGAGTGCTGTTAGTTTATCCTATTGTTGTATTCTGCAGCATGCCCTTCGGTGTCCGAGTGAAAGCTGTTTCACCTTGCATACCCGAGCCCTTGACGCTGTCGTGGATCAGGGGGAGGGTCGCCAACTGTCACCTCTGCAGGGTCAAATGTGACCCAACAAGGCTTGCTAACGTGTCTGTGGTCTTATATCGTTTCAGCCTAATTGAATATCCAATAAAGAAGATATTTATACGTAGCCATTCGTCCTTTCATTACCTATGCACAAATGGCACAAACCCAAAACCTCAGAAAAGGTGTCACACTTACACAGCAACAAACACCAGTAAAACAAACACACTGAAGCAGCAACACAGTTCAGAATACATCACTCCTAAGCACAATTTCCATTACTCTAACCTTAAGTGGTAAGCAACACACATCACACACCCAAAATAACTTTGCATTCACTGCAGTGGTACAATCAACAATGACAGCTATCAAAAACAGCTATATAAGTGGAGATAGAGGTCCCCGTAATTGATGTAACACCAAAAAATCCATACTTCACAAGACATGCATCAAAATGTTATCACTATAAGACAATTCACATGACTTCCAATGTAACTTGTCTCAGACAAGCATATAACATCATTATGACAACGGCCACTCAAGCATTAACAATGGTTGTGAAGTTTGCTTATAAAGCTAAGAGACCTCTCTGTGCAGAGCAGTTCTATTCCTAAAATTCCTCAAAATCGTTACAAATTACAATGCACTTGAACTTAAACTCATTCATACCATATATCAGCACGGTAACGTAAATATAACTTTCACTTACAATGTAAAGCAATGATAAAAGTCTGCGTTGCATTGCAGCTTTAAACCAGAAATGACTTAAACAATTCCATAGAAGCTTAAAAATGTAATACAAATCTGCTGAAATTCATAATTCTCCGCAGTGCCCTCATAAGCAGTGTAAACCAGCTTCCCCTGGCAATGACAGCCCAGCCTGCCATCCAGAAGGGAGAGAAATGCCCATTCAATAAGACTGGAATACATATACTGCTTGCCGAGCTTCGGTGAAACTTCCTATTGCCAAAAACCCAGTACAGGATGCAGGCTAAAGGTAATTTGCATAATGTCACCTGCTTGAGTAGGAAACATTTCTCTTATGGATGATATACTCATTCCTTCATCCAAGGCGGGCAACGCTGTGTCCACAACTATTTGCTACACATAAACCAACAAATGAGGTGATGGTGCGTTGGTGGGTGCTTTCTTCAAGCCTTTCATGCCCAATACTGAGAACGCGACCAGTGAGGACGCCAGGAAAAGCAATCAAAGGACTGCCATAACCCATTGTCCATGGCATGACATCAGCTTTTTCTGGCAGCAGCCGAGAGGAGTGGAGAGGAGAGGAGTCGAGCCCTGTGCCACCAACAGCCCCAACAGACCTCCCAAGAGCCTCTGACAGGTAAAATACCTCTACAGGGACTTCAGCCCATGGCACCCAGGCAAACTCGGCATCTTGGGCAGAAGTGGCATCTAGCCCACAGAAACATGCAGCTGGGCTTTACTTCAGGTGGGCGCTCTTTGACCTTGCCCCTCATCCACCGCTGTACCAACTTTTGACGGGCACCGCCCCATAGCTTGTGCCACTCCATACTGCCATTTATCACCGCCGGTAATGTCTTCTGGCCCATTAAGAACAGGCTACTCGCCATGGATGCACGTTTGCACAGTCTCTAGCCAGTGCAGTTTCACAACTGGTATTCAGTAAACTGGCACCATGATCAAGCTTCATCAGGACACAGTCAGCCAAAGACACTCTCTGGGGAGTTCCAGCCGCTTCCCCAGACCAGCCTTCCCAAGTTGAGAGAACCCTCCTCTGAAAGATGTCAGCACTGGAGGGCCCTTGCCAAGAGAAGTCAAGCCGCTGTCGATCACCAGCCCCGGCTAATCTGCAGCCCTGGGTGGCTCTCAGCAGCCAACCATACTCTCTCGTCACATTGGCACACTTCTCTGCCTTTATTATGTTACAGGTCACAAGAGATTGGGAACATGACAGTTACATATAAAGTAAGGGGGCAAGATAGGAGCACACTGGTTCGCACCACCCAGACTCACATCTGCAAATGCCTGGGTTTAGAACCCCTTTTACATGCAAACATGCAGCACTCTCTAAGCATTCTCCCGATGGCATCACTCACTCAGGCCTTCAGGGAGGCACTGTACCTCAAGGAGCCTTCTGTTTTACCTCTTGCTGGTGATGATTCACCAGGAAGCTGCCTCAGGTTAAGACATCTAAGTGTTCTTCACAATGGAGAGGCCATTTATCCCTGGTTACCCAGTTCCAATGAGTTGCTGGAGAAATGTGTTCAATGGTTGGACACCCCAAAACACTAATGGCAGTAATGGTAGCACTCCAGGAACCCTAGGGGTAAGGAGATTGTGGAGCGGAAGCCTTCTACTTGATCTCTCACCAGGAAGTCTATTGTGCAGACTGGAGTTCCATTAGTAGAGGTATCAGAGGCCAGGTGACTTGCGAAGGCAAGCACAATGGAGAGGACCATATGCTCGTGACCCCGGCCAATCTGGCTGTGAGATGGCCGAAGTAGTGTGTTCAATGGGCAGACCTGCACCCTAATGCTGATGCACCTTGGTATTGATGATGGTCAACTCTCTCTTCTAATTTTGGGTTAATTTAATTTAAATTCTGAAAATCAGTTTTTATTTTGGTGTCCATAGTTCAATTTGAAAATATGGTCTACTGTAAGTGTAACGGTAATCCAATCAAGATACATTACCTTCCTTTGAGGATGTTTTTATAAATATCTAGGGAGATTTTGTAAAGTAAATGTTATACCCTTAGTTAATGGAAAACGTGTCAAACATTGTTTAGCTAGTTTCCATTCAGTGCAATGGTTGTGGATGAAAAATTGAAAACCATCATCATTTTACATGATTATTTGGCTGCATGATAAAAAAAGGAAACCCCGGCTCATTCTTCCTGCCTGGGAACCACAGCAAATGATTCCATGAAGATTGCCAATGACATTGGGAATAATGTGTACCTTTGATGGGTATTAGGGAGAATTCTCATTCTATGGCTAATTTCCCTTACCTATAGAGTCCCCCAGCAGTTTGTTTTTTTCTCCTGCTAAGAGTGAGGCTCTTTTTCCCACTCTTAGGCATGTTTGCTATGTGCGTTCTAGGCTATTTTTGTGTTTAATGTCTATGGGGATTTTCTCAATCCATAGGAACGATATTTATTCACAGGTGTTAGACAGCACCCTCTGTGCAGTGACACAGGGGTGTCGTAGCGACCCCCAAACATAGACTCCATACCCTCGGACTGACTGCTATCTCCCAGCGCATGTAAATCCCAATTGACTTTACTAGTCAATTATTTTTTAACAAAACCAGTACAAACCATCTTACAATGGAGGTACTGGAAAGGGTTAATAGTTTTTCCCTTCTGTTCATTTTCGAGAAAGTACCATACAGTCCCTCTCTCAAAAGTTTCTGTCTAGTGGCAGTCGTTACGACCGTAAATATTCGACCGCAAATATTTTCCTATGGGATTTTCCCATTGTTCGAGGCTACCACCTATTTTGACAGCCTCTAACATACCGCTGGTGTATTTTAATATTAACTTTACTCCGGTAGGTTTTATTTGCCAGAACTTTAATATAACTTCTTTCTCGTGTCTTCCTCTAAACTCCTAACCCAGGTCGGGGATCCTTTGTTCGTCCTTCTGGCGGGCTTCTGCCAAGAAGCCCTCCTTTCGGCGCCACTGAGTCTAGGGTGGGTCCATTGTGTGGGAGGGGGAAGTAGGACCCCTGGACAGGGTTGCCTCAGCAACCCATGTCGCACTCTATCCTGATAGGCTGGAGAGTGTCCCGCCAAGATGACCACTCCACTGTGTGAGTGACAGCCAGGCTGTATGAATGGGGATCTTTTTGCATAAAAGCAGGGTCCTGAGGACTGGAAGAGCAAGACGTCGCCACTGGAACTATGAAAGAGCCTTTTTCCCTTGAGCTGGTGGGGCCAACCAGTTTACCAATCGCCCTCCCGGACCTGCCTTGGTCAAATCGCCAGTACCCTGTACTTGGAGGCTGGATAGCAGGCACCCGTCCACCGGGACCGTGATTTAAAGGAGCGTACCTTTTATTAGTCGGGCAGCAACGCGGCTGGTTTCATTCCTGGGTAGTGCAGTAACTCGAACCTTCCTCCACGACGAGAGCCTCTCTGTAACGCTCACCTGATTCCCGTAGAGGCGCCGGTCTTGACTGGGCGTATACCGTATCTTCAAAGGTGATGTGTAACACACGGCTGGCTCTTTGGGCTGGACCTCTGTGCACTGTATGTCTGACTCGAAGGGTAAGATGTCTGCAGATAGAAAATATGGGATTAATGAACTGGGTTATTGAATGTCTCTCTCTTCTTCCCTTTCTCTTCTCCTGTAGAACCCCAAAGGTTAACGCTCTCACATTAGGTAACTGAACGCCGTGCTCTCCATCTGCCTCGGGGCAGGGTGCTGTAACCAGTTTCTTCACTGGATAAGGGGAGCAGGCCTCTTGACTTCAGAGGACTGCTGTCCGTCGTTTACTGCACGAACGGTAAGTTTCGAGTAATTCTAATGTCTTTAAAAGTCTTTAGTAATGATGTCTCTTGTTTTGCAGGGTTCCGGCGATGGCGGATGACGGGCTGAAGTGAGTTGAAGATGGAGCCCGTGTGATGAATAGAAGCGCCTGGAAGCACGTAATTAAGCGCTTGTTGCCTGCTTCACGATGCGCTCTAACTGTCTTTTTATTTTGCAGGTACAAGTTCGGAGCGGCTGCAGGGTGCCGGAATACCCACTGGGTTAGATGTGGAAAGGAGTAATGGCACGTGAGTATTAAATTTCCCCAATGTCTTTAAACACACCTTGTTTTGTCTTTCAGATGCGGGATGCAGTGCCGAAGGCCTCTGGAGCGTGCGAAGAGTTGGTAAGCTTTTGTCTTTCAGATGCCGGAATGCAGTGCGAAGACCTCCGGAGCGCACGAAGAGTAGGTAAGCCTTTGCCTTTCAGATGCCGGAATGCAGCGCGAGGCGTTGGTGACAGCCGATGGACCCGGTAAGTGAAGCGCTGTCACTGAAGACCGTAATGCTAACCTGTTCTTTCTTGTCTTTATAGGTGTTGCTGAAGACTGGATTCAGGATGGTAAGCCTTTTTCCTTAGGCCCAGGATCAGATGCAGAAGACACGATGAGCGTTCTGCTGCAGAGGATGCAGAATAACGCAAAGCAAGATTCATCCATCGGGTGTGGTTTAAATAGCCTCCTGTAGTGCTTAGGTGTCTCCTTCCACAGCCACGCCTAGGTAAGAAAAGAGTCCTGCTTTCCAGAAGAGTTCCAGTGTTCTGAACCTAGGGAGTGGCTCCTGCCCCACCCAACAGGAAAAGTAGTTCCAAACAGAAGAGGATCAGAGGCTCAACTGGCAGGCAAGTAAGCAGCATGGTCTGCTGCAGGTAAGTCCACCCAAGCATTATGAGCCCAGCGCTTCCAGCGCTGGGACTGGGCATATTTATGAGCCTGGTGCCACTGGCGCCAGGACTGGGTCCAAAAGGTCCCAATTGGGACTGGTTGGCACTCGGCACCTGGGTTATGGATCTGCTTCCAAGGGAGTTGGGAAAACCCTGACCTTTTGGAAGCAGAGATCATGACAGTACCCCCCTCAAGGCCCCTCCCAAACCGGGCTTCTCCGGGGGTTTTGGCTTGTCAGGAAATGTTCGGTGAAATCTTTTGATTAGGCGAGGAGCGTGGACATATTCAGCAGGTTCCCAGGATCTCTCTTGGGGGCCGTAGCCTTTCCAGTCAATTAGGTAAAATAGTTTAGATTTGGAGATCTTGGAGTCCAGAATGCTTTTGACTTCAAACTCGAGTTCTCCATCAACTAGGATGGGTTTTGGAGATTTAGTTAGTCGGGTTTGAGGTTGCACGGGTTTTAATAGAGAGACGTGGAAGACCGGATGTATCTTCATGTGCGGGGGCAAGTCCAACTTGACCGCTACTGGGTTTACTATGGTAGTGATGGAATAGGGACCAAGGTATCTTGGGTTGAATGTGCGTGGCCCTTTTAGAGGTAGATATTTGGTGGATAACCAGACTTGATCCCCTAGTTGATATTGAGGGGCTTCCTTCCGATGTTGATCTGCTCCTTTCTTGTATTGTTCTTTAGCCCTTTGAAGGTGAGAAACAGCTTCCTTAAAGGCTTGGGTGATTGTAGAATGCATGTAGTCTACTGCTGGTGTTTCAATATCTTGGAGGGGATCCAACTCCGAGGTTCGAGGGTGACTGCCGTATAAAAGAAAAAACGGGGTTTTCCCAGTTCCCGAATGGATAGAGTTATTGTAGGCATATTCGGCTATCCAAAGGATGTCTTTCCAAGTTTTTTCAGTTTGTTGCAGCATGCAGCGTAAATACTGTTCCAGAGTTTGATTGGTCCTCTCGGTTTGTCCGTCGTTCTGAGGGTGGTGACTGGTCGATAGTCTCACATCAATTTGAGCCGACCGACAGCAACTTCGCCAAAAATGAGAAATAAATTGACTACCTCGATCCGAAATTAGAACCGAAGGAAAACCGTGCAGTCGGACGATGTTTTCGAGAAATTCTCGGGCCAGAGCTGCTGCTGTTGGCAAGCCTTTGAGCGGAATGAAATGCGCCATCTTGGAGAATAAGTCCACGATTACTAGAATCGTATTGTATCCGGAGCATGGAGGTAGATCGGTGATGAAGTCCATAGAAAGCGTATGCCAAGGGCGAGGTGGGATGTCAATAGGGCGTAAGAGGCCTGCTGGTCTTTCCTTTTGACTCTTGTTTTGGGCGCATACTCCACAGGACATTATAAAGTCTCTGATATCTTTTTTCCAAGACGGCCACCAGAAGTAGCGCTTGATCTTTTCTGAGGTCTTGGCCATACCGGGATGTCCTTCCATTAAAGAATCGTGATAACAAGAGATTACTTTTTTCTGTAAATCTGTGCTGGGCAGGTATAATCGTTCTTGGAAATACAATAAGTTGTCCTTTATTGCAAAGTCCTTTCCCTGCAGATGCCAATTCTGTATGTCTGCTGGAGTTACAAGTTGCCTGGCTTTATCCTTAACTTCCTCTATGGATTGTGTGGCGATTACACCCAGAATTCTTTGTTCGGGAATGATTGGTACAGGTTTAGGGTTGATCAAGTGTTCTTCCACTCCCATCCGAGAAAGGGCATCAGCTTTACCGTTTTTTCGTACCAGGTCGATAGGTAATTATGAAGTCAAACTCGGCAAAGAATAATGCCCAACGGAGTTGTCTAGAGGATTGGGCTTTTGCGGTTTTCAAATATTGCAGGTTTCGGTGATCTGTAATCACAGTAACGGTGTGTCGGGCCCCCAGCAGATAATGCCGCCAAGCCTTAAAGGCAGACTTGATAGCCAGAAGTTCCTTGTCAGTAATCGTGTAATTGATTTCAGGAGGCGAGAATTTGCGGGACCAAAATGCCACGGGATGCAACTGATTGGTTACCGGGTCCTTTTGTGATAGAACTGCCCCCATGGCAAGGCTTGAAGCATCAGTTTCCACGATGTAGGGGAGTTCGGGGCGAGGGTGTTTTAAGATTGGTGCAGAGATAAATTTAGTCTTCAGATCCTGGAAAGCTTGTTCCGCCTCGGTAGACCATTCAAAACGTTTGTTTTTCTTTAACAAGGCAGTGATGGGCTGGACTATTCGAGAAAATTCGGGGATAAACCTGCGGTAAAAGTTAGCGAAGCCTAACATGCTTTGCACACCTCTTACGGAGGATGGTGATGGCCATTTGAGAACTGAATCGACCTTCTTTGAATCCATACACACTCCGCTAGGTGATAATATGAATCCCAAGAATTCAACTTCAGTCACGTTGAAAACACATTTTTCCAACTTAGCGAAAAGTTTGTGTTGAAGCAATCTTTCGAGGACCATTTTCACGTGTTTCCGATGTTCAGATTCCGATGAAGAATAAACGAGGATGTCGTCAATGTAAACAACAACACACACATCTATGAGCTCTCTGCGGACATCGTTCATAAAATATTGAAAGGCGGCCGGGGCATTGCAAAGTCCGAAGGGCATGACCTGATATTCAAATAGCCCATATTTGGTGCAGAAGGCCGTCTTCCATTCATCGCCCTCTTTTACTCGTACCAAGTGGTAGGCTCCTCTAAGATCCAGCTTTGTATATATGCATGCTTTTCTGACTTGGTCCAGGAGTTCAGGGATCAAAGGTAACGGATATCTATTCTTGACAGTGATCTGGTTCAGGGAGCGATAATCTATACAAGTTCTAAGGTCTCCTTCCTTTTTTGGAACGAAGAACAAAGCTGAAGAAGCAGGGGACTTGGAAGGACGAATAAACCCATTTGCCAGGTATTGATCCAGGTATTGTCGAAGGTGAAGGTTCTCAGGCTCGGTGAGGGCATAAATTCTACTACAAGGAGGAGTAGATCCAGGTATCAGGTCTATCTGGCAGTCATAAGACCTATGAGGAGGTAGAGAGTTAGCCTGATCCTTCCGGAAAACATCTTGGTATTCTAGGTATTCGGGAGGTAACTGGGGAGTCTCTGAAGAAATTGCTGCCAGTGCAACACCAGGTGGAGGGTGACAAGTAGAGACACATTCTGGAAACTGGACCGTTCTTGCTCGCCAATCGATCAGAGGATTGTGTTTCTCTAACCAAGGTATTCCTAGAATAATCTGAAACTGAGGAGCCTTGATCACATCGAACACGATCTTCTCATGGTGTCCATCTTGACTTACTAGCGTCACTTCTTGAGTGGTATGCGTTACTGGTCCGGAGGCTATCTCCGTTCCATCCACCGTAGTAATGACGTCCTTTACAGCCTTGGGACAAAGAGTTAGATTCATCCTCAAAACCATTTCATGATCCACATAATTGCCGATGGCACCGCTGTCGACGTAAGCTTCAATTGCATGTAATCGATCCGGATTATCAGGGCTAATGAGGACCATAGGTATCACGAAATGCGAGGTCACGGAACTGGTTTTCACGCTCGGCAAGAGGACCTCTATTCTTGTCGGGCGAGGTCGTTTCCCTGCTCAGAGTTTGTAACTTTGGTAACTGCAGCTCCTACTGCCTTCTTGGCAGGTTTCACCGGACAGTCTCGAAGAAAGTGCCCTGAGTTTCCGCAATAGAGGCATAATTGCAACTGTTTTCTCCTTTCCCGCTCCTTTTGTGTTAGAGGACCTTTCAGGCCCCCTATTTGCATGGGTTCCCCGGAGTCTACTTCTTTGGAAGGAGTTGGCGGTTTGGAAAATACTCGAGCATCAAACTTGGAACGATCGGCCTTCCTGTTCTGCAGTCTGTGATCTATTTGAACGACTAAGTCTATATAGTCCGAACAATCTTGTGGGGGATTCACTACTTGGGCTAACACATCTTTGAACTCTCCACGTAGACCTCTATAAAACAGCGTAATCCTTTTGTCCTCAGGCCATTGAGTTTCCACTATCAGTCTGTTGAAAGACGCAATATAAGCCAAAAGGTCTTGATTACCTTGTCGCAACGAAAGAAGCTCATTGTCCAAGGCCTGCCCCTGTGAATGTCTTGCGAACAGTTTTTCCATACTGAGCTGAAAAGCTTGAAAATCATGGAGGACCGGATCATCTTGATTTACTAGAGGGATCGACCAGTCTGCCGCATTGCCACTAAGGTACGAAAGCACGAAAGCTACTTTAGCTTGATCAGTTGGAAAGGCTGCTGGCCGGCATAAGAAATGCAACCGGCACTGATTGATAAATACTGCAAACCTCTTTGGGTCACCAGAAAATCGTTTGGGCGGAGCCAGAGGTACATTCCCAGGTAGGGTGATCTGCACTGGATTCATAGAGGATGTAGAAGGAAGATTTCCCCCAGATGCGGGTAACGGGGTCTGTCCGGCTTGTGACTGTAGCAATTGTCTAGCGAGATCATCTGTTCGCTCCTTGGAAATAATCAGTTCCCTTCTTAGAGCGTTCGTTTCCTGACGGGCTGCATGCACTTCTGCCCTTAGTTCCCCAAGTAACTGGGCTAGCTGGTCGGTATCCGAGGTTTCCATAGCGCCTGGACGGGAGTTTTGCGGTAGGCTTTGCGTTCTGTAACGCTCACCTGATTCCCGTAGAGGCGCCGGTCTTGACTGGGCGTATACCGTATCTTCAAAGGTGATGTGTAACACACGGCTGGCTCTTTGGGCTGGACCTCTGTGCACTGTATGTCTGACTCGAAGGGTAAGATGTCTGCAGATAGAAAATATGGGATTAATGAACTGGGTTATTGAATGTCTCTCTCTTCTTCCCTTTCTCTTCTCCTGTAGAACCCCAAAGGTTAACGCTCTCACCTTAGGTAAGTGAACGCCGTGCTCTCCATCTGCCTCGGGGCAGGGTGCTGTAACCAGTTTCTTCACTGGATAAGGGGAGCAGGCCTCAGAGGACTGCTGTCCGTCGTTTACTGCACGAACGGTAAGTTTCGAGTAATTCTAATGTCTTTAAAAGTCTTTAGTAATGATGTCTCTTGTTTTGCAGGGTTCCGGCGATGGCGGATGACGGGCTGAAGTGAGTTGAAGATGGAGCCCGTGTGATGAATAGAAGCGCCTGGAAGCACGTAATTAAGCGCGTGTTGCCTGCTTCACGATGCGCTCTAACTGTCTTTTTATTTTGCAGGTACAAGTTCGGAGCGGCTGCAGGGTGCCGGAATACCCACTGGGTTAGATGTGGAAAGGAGTAATGGCACGTGAGTATTAAAGTTCCCCAATGTCTTTAAACGCACCTTGTTTTGTCTTTCAGATGCGGGATGCAGCGCCGAAGGCCTCTGGAGCGTGCGAAGAGTTGGTAAGCTTTTGTCTTTCAGATGCCGGAATGCAGTGCGAAGACCTCCGGAGCGCACGAAGAGTAGGTAAGCCTTTGTCTTTCAGATGCCGGAATGCAGCGCGAGGCGTTGGTGACAGCCGATGGACCAGGTAAGTGAAGCGCTGTCACTGAAGACCGTAATGCTAACCTGTTCTTTCTTGTCTTTATAGGTGTTGCTGAAGACTGGATTCAGGATGGTAAGCCTTTTTCCTTAGGCCCAGGATCAGATGCAGAAGACACGATGAGCGTTCTGCTGCAGAGGATGCAGAATAACGCAAAGCAAGATTCATCCATCGGGTGTGGTTTAAATAGCCTCCTGTAGTGCTTAGGTGTCTCCTTCCACAGCCACGCCTAGGTAAGAAAAGAGTCCTGCTTTCCAGAAGAGTTCCAGTGTTCTGAACCTAGGGAGTGGCTCCTGCCCCACCCAACAGGAAAAGTAGTTCCAAACAGAAGAGGATCAGAGGCTCAACTGGCAGGCAAGTAAGCAGCATGGTCTGCTGCAGGTAAGTCCACCCAAGCATTATCAGCCCGGCGCTTCCAGCGCTGGGACTGGGCATATTTATGAGCCTGGTGCCACTGGCGCCAGGACTGGGTCCAAAAGGTCCCAATTGGGACTGGTTGGCACTCGGAACCTGGGTTATGGATCTGCTTCCAAGGGAGTTGGGAAAACCCTGACCTTTTGGAAGCAGAGATCATGACACTCTTTTCCTCTGCTGGATCCCCGAACTGCAGGAAATACCAGGAACAACCCCCACTGAAGGATCCACTTCTTCATTTTAAAGGTACATTGTTCTGCTAGGCCGCCCTTTCTGCGTGGTAGAGCTAAAAGTCTTTTAAATCTTTTAACTACCTGTTGGGTTGGCCGCCCCTCTCTCTTAACATTGTCTTTCACCTTCTGCATCCACCTTTTCAAAATCGTTAACCGAAGACTTGACTGCAGCTACAAAAACATTTTGCTCCTGAGCCCTTCCTCTGTACCATTGACTCTGGCACAGGCCTACTGACTCTGGCTAAATTTGTTAGAACCGCCTTCTCTAGATTGCTTCTCAACTAGAACTGTGTTGGTGCACCTACTTCTTATAACTACCCTTTCCTCCCCCCTTTTAAACCTTGGGAAATGCCATTTTGCTCAGTTTTCATTCAAATATGTTCTATACTGATGCACTGCCTTGCTTAAACTGGTTCACAAACTTATGGGAAGTGTTGCTAGGGTGTCTAAGAAGATATTTCTGTGCTTTCCCTCCCTAGTGAGAAATTGCTCGAGTGCCATTTGTGTTTGGTTTGCACTGTGCCGTTTTACTCAGTTTTCACTCTTGCTCAAACTTGTCTACAATTTAACGAGGGAGTTGTGTATACTTTCTTTGACCGAATTCAGCTTGCTTTAAGAACTGTGATAGATGTGTTTAACTAGAAGTTCATTAAATAAATATATATTCTTTTTTACTACAACGCTTTGATCAGTGTTTCCTTGTTCCATAGTACTGAAGGCCTATTGTGTAAACCCTGAATACTGCTCATCTCCCTCTTGAGATAAGTCTGACTGCTCAGCCACAGCTCCTAACTAAATCTTTGTGGTACGGACTGATACCAAAGGGGATTTATTGCTCTCAGCTGTAGTCCTAATCTTCTGTAGTGCTCCCTAAGGGAACTGCACAGGATTCTGTATAACAATGGGTGCCTCTTAAGATGTTCAAGTTTGAGAATTGATTTGGATCTTCTTTTTGGACACTTATGCGAGCATTTCAGCAAGGGAATTTATTTAATACAGAAACAGCCTTTCTATTAGCACATAGAGATACTCCCACTCCAGTTGTGTGAACGTTTTTCAGTGTTTAGCAAGAACCACAGTAAACCCCAGCTGTACCAAAATATGGTAATGATAATGATTTGTTATTTATATAGCGCCTTAAGCCAAAACGCTTTACAGAGAATGTATTTTACATACATTTATCATCCCAACCAAAGTTGGTACTCAGTTAATGGTTAGTCCATACCGCTGTTCAAAAATGATTTCTTTCTAAAACAAAATTAAATTGCTCTGCTTTAATTGCTAACATTTTTGTTATAGAGGGGAGTCAGTACTGAAGTATGTTTTTTTTTTTATAATTGTAATTTAACAAAGTTGGTTGGTAGGAGCCACATCACTTGTGAGCTTCAGAGGGAAGACAACTTCTGGGGGAAGGCAGAATATTACCAAAAATACTTAAATAATATAGTCAAAGGGGGAGATTTGTTCTTGAAAGATCTAGTAGAACTAATTCGGGAGAACATTGGGCTCTGCGAGTGTGGCTAGTTTTAAAGATTTAATTGAATCTGAGGCCTACCTACCATTGTGGTCCAAATAGTTTTCCGTTTTGGGTTACTAAAAAAGAACTGTAGCTGAACAGTTGCTGAGTGCTTAAGTCAAGATAGTATAAACATGCCATTATTAATGTATTTACAGTGGCAGCTGCATTTCAGAAGCCGAAGAATCTTTATAGAATTCATGATATATTACACCTTTATCACATTTATCGCTATATCTTGGCCTGCGATATAGGATTGTAAGCCTGGTTTTTCGATTTGAGGATTTTCTACACTTATTTTACAATGCTTACCACCTAGGATTTTCATTACTAAATTACTAAGCTTAAAATGTTTTCTATATGTATAGAAAGTTATGTTATGTGAATTCTACTGCACACTCCTACCATATTCATGGTCTCCAGCTTCTCTGGGGTCTTTCAAAAGAAAAAAAGGGGAGGAGCAAGTTTGTTAGTGTGAAGAGAGGGAGAGCACAAGAGTACTTCGCTGTTCTGTTCATAGTTTTGGTTTTGAAAAAGTGCTCACTGTGTCTTGGGTTTACTTCTATGTGGAATGGGTTGGGTTGGTGGGAGCTCAGGTGTTTCAGTCGCTATGGGTAGTTTTCTGTGCCTGTGCATGGGGTGAACAAGTACCTCCATGAAAGACGAGTTATATGTGAGCAGTCTGAAGATGAGTACGAATGAACGATTGGTTTGATGGTTTCAAGATATGTGGAAGAACAGTGATTCAAATTTTGCTATATTTAATGATGGGGTTGCTGTGATTTTTAGGTGATCTTTGTATGCAACATTTTCCTTCTCAGTTTGTCTGTCTGAGTTTGAAATTCAGGAGGGCTGTGTGCACAACTGACTTTAAGTGCTCAATTAGCCATGGTTCTGTGGGGAAAAGATTGCCAGTTCTACCTTCACTGTGGAGCCTTCAGAGGCCTGATCTAACATTGAGCAGGTTTCAGTGAATCCTTCGGTTTTCTGGGGTTTGTCTGTCCTTTGGTGGTTATGTTAATAAGGTGATCTGAAATTGGCTGCTTCTTTCTTTTGATCCTGTGGTTGGTTTTGGTGTGCAGGCTTTGGTGTGAACCTTTGTTGTTTCTAGTTTTTCATTGAGTAGCTTCGGTAGATTGTGTGTCGGGTTGATATCATCCTTGTGGGTGGATGTGAGTTCGTAATTTTGATTTCTAATGTCTCTCCAGTTTTTGGTGATGAATGGTGTGTTAAGGTGTGTTGGTTCTGCTCTACTTATTTGATTCTTGTTTAGTCTATTGCTTCATTTATCCCTCTGTGATTTATATGTCTTTCGATATCCACTTCAAATGGTTTTTAGGTAGATAGGTAACTTGAAACATAGAGTGATTATGGTTGAGATGCCACAAAAGGGTTCTCTTCCAAGAAGTGGTTTTGTGGAGCGTTTCCTGGTGTGTTTAGGTTCTGCTGGGTAGTAGATTGCAATGTTTGCTTTTCTTTTCTGGAACGTGTGCCTATATGTGTAGTCCTTGTCTGACGATCTTTCCATAATTAGGCATTTTGGTGAGATTTGTGCATTTGGATGTGCGGTCACCGGTGGGGTGCCTATAGCTTTATTGGGTTTAGGATGTCCTTGTTTTGTTTTACTCATCCAATAATTTTTCTAGCTGATTATCTAGGAGTTAAAAGACCCAATGGCAGATATCTCAGTGTGTGAGATTATGAGAGATACGGTCTTACTGTGTCAGGTTGCTCAGATCGGTGAGTGTCCCAGTGGCAAGCACTATTCAAGTGACAGTTTATTGGGCTGAGACGATATCACTATTGCGAGTTTGTTAAATGGGGAGATGGCATATTAGTAGCCAAGAGTGCCAGTTGCCAAACATCCCAGTGACCAATTATCCCAGTGGCCTAGAGTTCCAATGACCATGTATGCCAGTGTCCAAGTATCCCAGTGTCCAAGTATCCCAGTGTCCAAGAATCCTATGCTTAGAGTCACAGTGGCAAGTAAATCAATTGTTATTAATGCAAAGGGATTCTATATATCAAGTTTTGACATGGTGTTATAACAATTTAGGAAACATCTCTTCCTCAGAATCATAGTTTATGTGTGAGCTGTAGAAGATCAAGAAGAACCCACACATTATAACCAATGAATGTCTATACTCAGACAGTTAATGCCCCTTTGCAAACCACCACCATTGAGCACGAAGCAGTAGGGCATAGGGGGAATTTGTGCTGGGCCATCCTGTTTGAACTGCGCACTCAAAAAAGAAACAAACTGTTTAATTGTTTTGGAGGATCACACAAATTGGATGCTTGGAAAATTGTTGGAGGTGCTGGTGATCACAGGTGGTGGATATTTGTGGTAGGTTAGTTGCACACTACCTGCTCGAGCCCTGAGCAGTAGGAAGGGGGAGGAATTTATGCCAGGCAGCTTGTTTGAAATGTTGCACTCAGACACACAATGAGCAGTTGATTTGTTTTGGGGGGACAGAACACTTTCTGGGGGGTGTTGTAACGTGTGTTTGAGGTGGTGGTGATCCTTTCATTGGGCATGTGTTGCAGGTTGATTGGCTGTTTGACACAGCACACCACTTGCTTGAGACCTGAGCAACAGGACAGAGGATGAATATGTGGTGGGACAGCTTATTTGAATGGCACACAAATCAAGCAGTGAAATTGGTTTGATGGAATAGAAAAATAATTGGGAGTGCTAGAAAAATTGTTGGAGGTGGTAGTCACATGTGATGGGCACTTGTGGCAGATTGATTGGCTGTGTGATGCAAGGAACTACTTGCTGTAACGCTTGGCAGTAGGATAACGAAATCATTTGTGCTGGGACATCATTTTTGAATGATCACACTCACAAATGAAGCAATTCAATTATTTTTGCGGAATCACAACAAATGTGTGGATGTTGGATCAAATGTTGAAGGAAGTCTTGATTGGTATTAGTGGTAGGTTGATTGGCTGTGTAGAGAAACACAGCACCACCTTGCACACTGAGCAATAGGACGGAGGATGAATATATACTTGACCAGTTTGTCTGAATGGGCATCCTCACATACAACACAGTCAGTTGACTTGTTTTGAGGGAACAGTGAATAAATATGGGCTGCTGGATAAATGATGGTGGTAAATGCAGGTGGTGGGCATTTTTGGTATGGTTACTGATGTGTGGCAAAACACACCACCTGCTTGAGCATTGAGTTGCAGGTAGGAGGAACAATTTGTAGTAGGCCTGCGTGTTTGATCTGACACAATCACAAACACAAAAAGCAGTTGAATTATTTTGTGTGAAAAGAAAGAAAGACATTTGAGCAGTGTTGGACCATTTGTTGTCAGTGCTATTGATCACAGTCAGTGGGTATTTGTGGCAGGTTAATTTGCTGTGTGACAGCACACCACACCAAAATCGAGTGATTATAGTCGAGATGTCACAAAAGGGCCTTCTTCAATTAAGACGTTTTGTGCAGGGTTTCCCGGTGTGTTTAGGTTCCACAAAGTAGTACATTGCTGGTGGGTTACCTATATCTTTTTTGGGTTTAGGATATCCTTATTTTGTTTTATTTATATAAGTATTATGCTATCAGAGTTGGTGGGTATTTGTGGCAGGTTAATTGGCTGTGTGACACAGACACCTGATGCCTGGTGTGTGAGCAATAGGATCTATGCTTTTTAATTATTTTTGGTTAACAGAGATAGAATTGGAGGTTCTAAAACCATTGTTGGAGGTGGTGATAACAGGTGGTGGGCATTTAAGGTGGGTGCATTGTCTTTTTGACAGAACACACCACCTGCTTAACCCATAGGACTGAGGAGGAAGTTTTGTTAAGTGAATAGGCGCAACAGAAACACATTTAGAGGTGTTGGGGAAATTGTTGGAAGTTGTGATCACAAGCAGTGGGCATTTGTGGCAGGTTGAATGGTTGTGTTACACAACACACCACCTGATTGAGAACGGTAAGATGCAAGAGGAAACTGGTTAAAGATGTGTGAACATATAATGTACTTTGAGTGGTTGAGTTTAGCTCCAGTACAAGAGCATTTAATACTTCCACCTTTTGAACAAGGGGCTGCCAGTGTATGTGGTTTTTGAAGCAAAGATCAACTCCAAATAAGATGACAACAACAAAACATGGGGGGGGAGAGGTACGTATTGTGGAAATGCTGTATGGTTCCCTGCAGAATAGTTGCTGATGCAATTGGCGGGAATGCACAAATCTTGCATAGTACAAGGGTACATTATCAGTCAATAACCAGAAGTTGTACATCGACCACTGCTGAAACATATTCTGATGCTCGAAACTATGTGATGTTACTATGTGCTCTAATAGATTCATTTCAATTTTATTATCACTTTTACAAAGATACAAATTAAATGTTTTTCTTTACATTTTTCCTTTAGTTTTTCTGAAGTGGAGTTATAACATTTGAATATATATACATTTTTATTTGAGCGATGATATCTTTATAAGAATGATCCATGTTTATAGTTGATGGATGACTATTGTATCAGTTCATAGAATTCTCAGTTGTGCAAAGATGTATCAGACTATTGGCCTAATTATGAGTTAGGTGGAAATTCGGGGGTTGATCCTCCAACAAATAGCCCTGAGGAATTACCAATACTACCACTTGGCCAGGCAGAATATTCGTCTGATTACAAGTGGTAGTGTAATTCCCCATTTATTTTTGGTCCTTTGGACCCAATGGGGCTTTTTTTGCAGTATTACCGTGACGGATTTACCACTGCGGTAGTTCTGGCATTTCTGACAATTTTCCGGTGTTGAGTGGGAAGATTTACCTTCAGGGTTTTGCTGGAGGTAAATTCTCCACTCAAAACCAACATTTATAATTTGGCATAGTGGTAAAATCAGCAGTAATTCAGTTACCGCCAATTCTACCACTTACCGCCTAACTCTTAATGAGGTTCTATTTTTCTAAAATGTTTTCCATTAGGTTGCCTGAACACATGTGGGGCCCACTAATTTGGATGAATACTCTTTTGACTCTATATCCTCAACCTTTCATACCAACACTTAAATCCTAGATAGAAGTACATCTTGCTCTTTCTCTCACAAAAATCAATAGAAATGTCATGTTTCATTGTGTTAATTGTTTTCTGTAGATTAGTTTATATGGTACAACATTTTGTGTTTTTGTGTTCATTAAAATAAAACTACTGGGAAGAAGTACTCACTGCCATCTGACTTCAAAGATCTAGAGGATCCAACCGCGGGTCCAGTGAGCTATGGCAAGTGTCCATGGAAGACTGATAACATACTCTGGGCTCTTAGTAAACTCAATCCATCTTGGCCGCAGGCCCTGATGGTATACCTCCTTGTGTTTTGAAACCTCGATTTTATTCTATTTTTGAGACACATAATATTCCGTCTACGTGGACACAGTGTATTATTATACCTATTTTTTAAAAAGGTGATGCCCTTAATCCCTCCAACTACAGGCCCATTAGCCTTACTGATTCTATAAGCAAGGTTTTTGCAATACTTTAATTATGAGAAAGATCACGAGTATTGCTCTTAATGCTACTGTTAATGCTACTGTTTTAGCCCATCTTTTATATGATGCCAAACATAACACTAAGGGCCAATATATATGGCATCTCTAGACATGACTAATACATTTGATTTTGTGATTCGAAAAAAGTTTGGAGGAAGCTCCTTAACCTCAATATTCCTCTTAAACTGGTCCAGCTTGTGACATTGTTGCAAAAAAATACCTTGTTGAAAGTGCAATTTACCCAAGAAGGCTCTATTTTCAGAACTGTATACAGAGCTTTGGGCCTAATGCAAGGATGTACATTGGCCCAAACTCTTTTTGATCTCTATGTTAGCGGTATTGATGTTTTATGGCAGTCTCCTTCTATATATACAGCTAGGTTGGTGCAACTTAAACTAAATTGGCTGGCTTTTGCAGATGATTTTATTTTCTTTAATAGAACGGCTCTCGGACTGCAGCACAAACTTCAAATGTTTTTTAATTATTCCTGTCTAAATAATTTAGAGGCAAATGGGGCCAAATCGAAAATTGTAATCTTTGCTAAAGCTTTAAAACCAAAGACTATGTGCTGGGAGCTCGGATCAGTGCAATTGGAAAGGGTTCACGTTATGAGGTATCATGAGTATTGTCTTTTGAATACTGATTCGATTACTATCTGGAAATCATCACTAGATGAAAAATTGTGACCTTTGATGTCACAAATGAAATTTTTGAACTCTAGAGTATGTAAATTCTCTATTATTCCAATTATGCGATATTACACAATGAAAATTGAGCCTGTGTTACTGTATGGTCTCACCATGTCGTTAATTGTCTTGGGAAAAGTACTGAATGTTATTCAGGCAGCGCTATGGAAGGAGATATTGGGACTTGCTTTATCTATTCCTAACTCAATCATATGCATCAGTTGTTCCAATTTATGCGTATAAAAGGAAAATACAAGACCTGTTAATGGAAATAGGGTCAACTGAGGAGGAATTCATTGATCAACCTGGTGGGGCAAAAAGTACATTATTCAGGAATGATTTGATGGTAATTATTGATTCCAATATGACATATACTTCATATACAGAATAGGCAAAATTCTCAAAGCAAAAATAATAGTTCACTTTTTATTTAACGTGTTTCCCTTGTAAGAAAGCCAGGTTTGTTTTTATGTGTTTTAGATTAAATCAATTTCCAACTAGGGAAAGTATAAAGCACTGGGTTTCATATCCTGCACTTTAATGGCTTGTTTTTGCACAACTACAGATTCATGTGAAAAGCTACGCCATTTGGTCATGGACTGTCCATATGTTAACTTACCTAGAAGATGAAGGTTCTTTGAAAAAGAATTTGAAAGCTTTAATTCTAGGAATTTGCTTTGATCCAGATCTATGTGGAGGCAAATGTTACATTGATTATTGCATAGAATCATTTTCTACAGGAACATTTGGATGTATTAACATGATTTTAAGAAGAAAAGAAAATCTCTTTTTCAAAATTGGCAAATGCATGTTTGTATTGGAATGTGTAAGGTTTCTGTTTCAACGCATTCACAATACAGATTAAAAAAAAATACAACACTGCATGTCATACTCTAACTATATGCCTGCTGGCTACAGTTGCAAGCATGTATATTCTATGGTTTGCTTTTTAGTGTTCTCTTGATCATCCATATATGAGGACTGCTTATCAATAGCTGTGGTCCAGCTAAATAAATGGACATTGAAATCCTGTGATTTTAATATAATGTAAGCTTGACTATTTTGAACCATTAATTGATGATTCATTTATTTAGACCTATGTTTTGACGTATGTAGTCTGTATTTCGATTTTCTTTCATTCCTTGTTTGTTTTTTATATGTAATGTTTAGAAAAGGAATATATATTCTTGAGTCTTTATCTTTATCCATTGTATAGTTTATTTTAATTATTCAATTATAAAGTACCATGATTTATGCAATTAGTTCACTTTTTCTTTGTTATTTGTTTGTAAAAGGATGCCTTCAGATGAAATGATAGTAGTCCTGGAAAATAGGGTAAATTACCTACTTTATTAGTAGCAGCCCCCCCCTTTTGTATATATTATGAAACAAGTAGTGCAAGCATTCAAACTATTGTTTTGCGTTGACTACTAGTCCTTCCAATGTCATCTGTGGTGTAGCTGTTTCTGCCACTTTGGTGCAGGCAGCTGTGATGAATCAGAGATGATTCCCCCAGAAAAGCAGTCCTGGGAACCTTCTCATGTGGCATGGGAAAGGCTGACACTTTCTGATCCTGACCCTGGGGGTGGTGTTCTGTGGGAGGATCACATGAGGGGGGAATCAGGTCAGGAGGAATGGGAAACACCCTCTTATAACTCCCCCCGACACCACCTTCTAATGGCCTATTGTGAAATAGAAGCTGTGAAAAAAGCTGATTATCACATTGTGGATTCCAAGTCCCACAATTCTCAAAGTACTGGGATGAAGAAGAAAGCTGCAGTGGAACAATACTGTAATTTCCAGCCTCTTAGTAGTAATGATCCACACTTGAGGGGAACTAGAAGGCATAAAAGGCCCCCACAGGGGCAGGCCATAGTGAAGAGAAGCAGCAGGAGGTGGAGTATTCATGAGCTCTCCACGTTGAAGCAGGAGCAGAGCCGGTGGAGAACAGAGATGCTGGCCACTGTCTAGTGTTAAGTAGTTGCCAGTCCTGAGAGGGTCTCTTCCTCTAGAAAACCTCATTGCAGAGGTGATGTGGCGGTAAGCATTTGAGTTGGAAGCGTTCTGCCTGGAGACCAGATTTGCAGAGGTTGTGCAGCGGGAAACGTAATCTGTGAAAGCTTTCCCTGAAGTAAGGCGGGCTGCACTGGCAGGCGAGTACCGAAGAGCCTCTGGAGCAGGGAAAGCTCCTTTTTTCGAGTGGCACGGGTCGATGGGGACTGAAGAATCAGGTTTGCCGTGCCACGCAAAGCAGCAGAAGCAGAAGTCCTGGATCAGCAGAGTAAACGCACGCGTACGCCAGACCGGGTGAATTCACAGTTATGTTGCGACCATGGAGCGCTCCTTGATTGCCCTCTGGCCAAGCTGGGGTGTTCTAGGCAAAGAGCTATTATAAAGAAAGTTAAAGTAACCACTAAACCTTTTTTGAATATCAAAATGATGTGAAGCTGACTAATAATCCATTTAAAAAACAGAACTGATGTAACGAGGAGGAGGTGACAGAATAAGAACTTGACAAACAAACCAAAAAGATGTGGTTGTAATTATGTGGGTCCGACTAAAGGCCCACAACAAGAAAAAGCAACAACCAGAGAAATCAGTATAAAAAACTATTGCCTAAGCCAAGAGAGGGCCAATAAGAATTCAAGTGTTTGTAAAACATATCGCACATATATAGTGAAGGTCATAAGAGGAACTGGCTTCAACCCACATTGCCAAAGAAGTGTAAGAGTGAGAGAGAACTATTGTCAGCAGTTGGTTAATGCAGAAGTGGGGCAACATGAGTGGCAGGAGGGCTGTCCTTCTGATAGGAGGCATTCAGGAGGAGTGGAGCATAACCTGCATTGCGTGTTGCAATCACCGGAGTGCAACAAAGAGCACCAGATTGTTTCTTGTTTTCCAAGAAGAAATACTTAAACTTGAAGTTGTGAAGCAAAAAACATTGCTTACTTGTTTGAAGCCAACCTTTACCACAGAAGTACTTGTAGTTAGTTGTTTTATTCTGTCCTTGTAGGAGAGTACAACATGGCTGGAAACATTGGAGTAGTAGGGCTGGCAAATGAATGGCCCAGGTGGAAATCATTGAAGTACTGTGGTGTTATTAATGGTCTTGAAGAAGAAGTGGCAGAACCGCTAAAGTGTTTTATGAACTGTTATAGAATCATCTTGACAAATTAATATTGTTGAAGCAAGTGTGTATGAACTGCTGCAGGAGCCTCTAACATTGTTTAAACAAGTGCTGTTAACTGTTGCAGAATTATCCTGACAGAGACGTTTTTGTTATCCTAAGGAAATAAGGAAGTGTTCTTGGTGTATGAGAAGAAGTTGCTTTGAACTCTTTTTGTCACAAGTGGAAAGAGGCAACACCTTGGTGAACGAGTCTGAGAACGGTATTGAATCTTTCTTACAAGACAGGATGCCCTTATCCTTTTGGAACTGTTGAACATAATCCTTCTTGAATCTGGGGAAGGGGAATCCACTCAGATTATAAGGAGACAATTATCATGTTGTGAATTTAACAGTTATATTTGTTTGTTTTTTTATTTTTTATTTATATAGCATGCCTGACCCAGGGGTATCTGGGTACTTTTAGATGAAAGGTTACAGGCACACAGTAAACAGTTTGGCAAAAAATAAATGAGATACAACCTTGAAAAGGATTAAAAAAATACATACAGGTTACAAGGTATGGTACGACCATGAAGTATAGCTGAATACAGAAGGTGACAGTTATGGTAGGAGCCGTGTGAAATGACAGGGTAGTTGGGAGCATAGTAAGTTTTGTTGGTTTTGAACTGCCATATATTGCCTTGTTGAGTTGTTCTATGTACTAGTGTGATTGACAGAAACCTTTTGTTAGAGTGTTTTATTTAGTTTATTTAAGACAGGGTAAACCTCATCAGGGTAGGGCTAGTGAGGCATTTATCCAACCTTTTGAATTAATAAAATTGCATCTTTTGACATATCTTCACAAAGTTGTCCTCCTCACTTTGGTGACCACTCACACAGCCAAAACCACAACTTCCTAACACAAATGGGGATGTATCCCATGCTCCCTTTTCTCAAAAGACCAGCATACACAAACAATGTCTGCAGGGCTCAGTTGAGGTGCTAGCTGTAGAGACTGCCTCTGAAACTGTAGCAGGAAGAGAAGATGATCTTGAGGGGAGTTTGGATTGCAGTTCTTGGTAGACGTAGGTGTAAAGACTGGAGGGGAGGTCTGTACTTCTGATCTCTATATGGTAGAGGAGAGGCACAGAGGACCCCAGCCAAGATTCTCTATTATTGGTAAACTTGGGTGAGCAATCAAGGCATAGCTTCTCAGGAGGTGATGCAGGCTGGTTCTTAAGTACAGTGTAGTCCCCAAACCCCCACAAAGGAATGTCCAAACACTGTATTAGTTAAAACACAGTCTTTATATAATTAAGTTCAAGGTTATGTACACAATCACAATAACTCACTTTGTAAATCTACAATGGCAAATATATACAGTTCTACGTGGTACCACAAGCGTTGGCATCCTGCAAGGAAGAGGCGTGCGGGGCACCTCGATGACGATAGTTCAGGACCGCAAAGAGATTGTGAAGAACTGTGGCCCAGCAAGGGTGTCGAGTCGTCCAGCGTCTCTACGGTTGTCAGGTGGCGGGAAACCCACCGTTGGATGCTCCTCGGCACGTCGGCAGCCTCGACTTTCTCCGGCGGGACAAAGCGGTCGATGGTGCAGGGAAGAGCGTCCTTGGATCAAATGTTACTTCAGCAAAGGGAGCACGGCGGCTCTGGTCAGCAACGGCGGTTGTTGATGGTGATGGACAACAGTGTCCGGACGCTTCTCCTTGTGATTCCGCGGCGGTCCACGTCTCTGGTCGGCAGCCTGTCGTAGGTCTGTCTACCAGGGAGCTTTGGCAAAGATCGGCTGGTGCACGATGGTCCCTCGTAGCTCGGGAAGAGGGCACCTTACCAGGTCCTCTCTGGGTCAGTCCTTGGAGACACAGCAGCTTTCAGATTGATTAAGTAGAGCAGCAGCAAGACTTCTCTTCCAGCAGGGCTTCAAGGTTAAGCTTCAATTCCAACTCCAGTTTCTCTTCAGCTTCTGGACACCAATTTTAGCAGTGAGAGGCCCCCAGATATACTAATTGATCTCCCATTCATTCTGCTGGGACACACTCAGGCAACCAATCGGTCAGATGGGCATTCATGCAGGCAGGCAGTCAATCAGGTGCATAGTGCATTCAGGTCATTCACTTCTCTCCAGTCACTCACAACAAGTTATGTGTATTGGGACAAGTACTCAGCCATTCAACACTCCACACTGCATTCATACCAGTTTCGGGCAGGGCTGTCTCAGTCATTGTGTCAAACACCAGAAACCAAACATCCACAACAATAAGTGCATATTTGTCACACACTCCATTCACCCAGGTTCCACCCACAGGCGTACCCACACCATACAGTCACTGAGAAGGCTCCAGCCAGTCTGGCCTGGACTTCACAACAACATCATATATGGAACTTCCACCCAACGGCAAGTCCGGGGGAAGGGACAGAGTCAACAAGGTAACAGGCAATAGAATGACAGAAGCCACAGGGGCCATCTTGTTTCCTATCAGGAATCAACTGATTCCAATGCCAGGCCCTGGGTATCCCAAAATGGAGGATACTCAGAGCAGCTGCCAAATTCAGCATGGAGTTGCCACCAGCCCATACCAGCCCATACCCTGCTCTGTGGGCCACACACAGGTGTCCAAAAACATACACTAGGGGCACAGGGTTGTATCCCCACCCATGGGTTCCATAAGGGTATCCCATCAGCCTATACACCAAACCAAATGAGAGAGATGCACTACCAGGAGTCCCACACAAACTCCTGTGTGGAAAACAAGACAGAACACACATTACAAAAAACAGTAAAGGACAAGGATACGGAGGCCCTGTCCCTCCGATGCATTTCCAGCATCACAGTAGGACACAAACAGCAGAGCCATGAGCAATTGTCTATTCTGGAGGAACACAATGTTTCCCAGTCTAGGACACACAATGCTACCACCCTTCCACTCCTTTAGACACTGATATTGATAATGGCAATGGTAGGTGTTATAATGAGGGTGATGAAGATGATGATGACCAGGAATTTGACCAGACTGGCAGTGGTTATTAAATCTTTGCGCACTGGGTTGGAGGAACAAACAGAGCCTGCATGGGCAACCACTACCACGACAAACCCTCCTCCATGGTTCAGAGTGTGGAAATACATCCACAAAGAACTTGTTCTGTGTATTCTCACTTTGTGACACCTCAGAGATTATGAGGTGGCAGCGGCATACATCAATCAATAACAGCATGTCCCAGACTATAACAGTAATCAAAAGTGTTACATCTTCTTCTGCCTCTGCTCAACAGCTAATGACACCTACTGAAAGTACACACCACCTATCTATACTGAGGAATGTATTCACACAAGGCCAAGAGAAACATCTTGGCAACTGGACTCTGAGCAGAAATGATGTGTCCTGTGGGAAGGCAGAGACCAATATAGGCATGTCAATGGCAATGGCAAGTGATGCTGCCTGCGGGCAAATCTGCAGATAGGCTTGCATTTCACACAAGGCTACACCTCTGTTGTTTGATGCGAAAGCCTATTGCAATGACCCATTTCTTGGACAAGCAGATGGTGGGAAAATCTGTTACACTTTGAATATGTCAACAAGAAAGGAAAGCATTGATTACATGGCTGCAACAGTACATTGGGGCCCCTTCCCCTGTAGTGGTAAGCAAGGTAATTTATCAGGGCAGATACATGTTGCCCACCAACAATACATGTTGTGTGGGCAAGGCTTTCATTTTTGGAGCCACAAAGGAGCAGATATTTATGATAAAGTTGAGCAGGTGGTGGCAGAGTGGCAACATCTCTAGTCATTATCATTGCGGCTTTGTAACAGCAGACAATGGCTCCCAAGACATTTATGCACTAAGGCTAGGAAGCACAATTCATGTAACATGCTTTGCACATGTTCTCCATCTTGTGATGACAGGTTTTGTCAGGGATTCCTCTCTTGTCTGCAATATGCTTTCTGTTACACACAATATCTGCTTTAATTTCTAATGGGCATACAATGCAAGAAATGCCTTTGATTGTGTTGCAGGTACACCACACTCTCCCACACTACCTGCTAAACACATTTGTTTCATTCTACTGGAATTCTGACCCCTGCTTTAAGGTTAATGTGGCTGCATCCCAGACTGTGGCCAATAGGAAAACCGATATAGAAGACATCATAGGAATGTGTGAGACTAGACTCTAGAGGCTTTTTCAAGATCACTTGCTTCCAGAGCAACGTCTTAAAGGACAGTCTGTATTCATCTAGTAGTGCCCTCACCATGGAAAATGTTCCAGGTGCACAAGCTCACACGTAGGATGTGGAACCCTTACATATACACCTCTGGCTTGCTTCCAGATTCTGCGTTTTTCAAGATATCTGTCCCTGAGAGAACAACAAGTAGCGGTCGTGAGCCTACATATGCCAGTTTGGCAAGGATGATGACCCACTGCAGTATTGTTTTTTCAAGCAGTCTGTGTGGCCATCAGCATATTTGCATGCAGCCATTGACATTCTAAGCTGCATACCATCTAGTACACAGTCCTCGCTATTTTTTAGTGCTGCTGTTGGTATTGACTCTGACCACAGGCAAATCCTCTCTGTGGCATATGCAGAACAACTGATGTTCATTAAAATGAATGAGCAGTATATCACAGTTGGCTATGACAAGATACTCTTGATTTCAGAAGCACAGTGACAGGATCCCCAACATCAGCAGTGGGTCGTAGTTGAGTCAGGGGATGACATGTGCCCCAGTGCATTGGGCAGCCTGAGCAGTTAAGGGGAGATGGTAGCCATTGTGGTTTTGATTGATACTACTAGCTCTGGCTCTGGAGATTAAATTGTATTGTGTTGGTGATGGATGGTGGTGACTTAGGTGATGTTGAACAACAATTTCGGTGACAAAGCCATCCACAGTGTGAAACAAGAAGTGTTTTTCTTTTTCTTGTCTATTACCAGAGCATGACTCACGTGTGCATGACCAGTTACTAGCAATTGCTCCAGTGATTGATTAGAGTAATTTATAAACCAACATTTTATGTTGGGGCATAGACTGAATTTGTATGTCTCTTCTGACATGCAGTAGTCACATCAAACTTTTAAAGTTAACATATCTCCTGTCTTGCAGGGGTACGGGCACACACACATCTTTTACATCTCTATGGTCAAGTACGGTTGAGGGCACACATTTGATTTGTTACATCTCTTCTATCTCGCTTGGGTGACGGAACAAACACAATTATTAAGCCTCTCCTATCTTCCAGAGGTGTGGGCATGCCCTCAAATGTTTACATCTCTCGTGTCCCACTGGGTTGTTAACACATAATACATGTGTACATCTCTCCTGTCATGCAGGGATGAAGCACACACTCAAAATGTATGTCTCTCCTGTCTCGCTTGGGTGAGGGCACTCACTCAATGTTTACATCTCTATTGTCAAGTACGGTTGAGGACACATGTTTGATTTTCGCGCCTCTCCTATCTTCCTTGGGTGAGGGAACACAATACATTTTTAAGTCTCTGCTATCTCGTAGAGGTGAGGGCATGCACCCAAATGTGTACATCTCTCCAGTCTCACTGGGTTGATAACATATAATACATTTGTCCATCCGCCTGTCATGCAGGGGTGAAACACACACTCAATTCTCATGTCCCTCCTGTCTCACTTGAGTGAGGAAACATACACAATTCTCACATTTCACCTGTCATGCAGAGGTGAGAGCAAATACTGAATGTTTAGTTTCTCCTTTCCCACAGGAGTGGGGTCACACACTCAATTTTTACATCTTTCATCCCTCTCATGATGGGGGCAGACACTCAGATTTTGTAATCCTACCTGTATCACAGGATTGAAGGGAACATACTCAATGTTTACATTGGCCATGTCTTACAGGTGTGAGGGCACACACACCAGTTTTACATGACTCTTGTGCTGTAGGAGTGAAGATATCTCTCCTCCCGCTCATGAGTGGGGACTCAAAATACATTTTTGAATCTCACCGGTGTCACAAGAGTGGGGGAACACACTCAATTTCTACATCGACTTGTTGTGCACACGGGATCAACGTGATCATTGCCACCAGACTGCCGTGTTGCTGCTTAACATCTCCAGAGTGGCTAACCAGCCAACCCTACACAAGCCCAGTACTTCTATAGTCCCAAGGCCGCTGATGTTGATCTTGGGATAGAATCCCCAAGAAGGAGCCTTTACCATTCACCCTCTGCCTTGACAAAGACTTCGGTCAAAACATATGTTGGCTTATTCTCATGCACCTAGCACACCCTGTGCCAGGACGATGGTTACATTAAGCAATGAATAAAATTGTATGCGTGCAACACGAACAAGATGTTCTTTGACGTCCTTCAACAAACAAACACAAACATGTTTATCAACATGATCCAGCGCCACTACTAACAAGGCTTTCCCACCCACCATTACCTAGATTGTACACACTGAGGTGCCTGTCCCTTTCCCCCACTGTACTGCATTTCAAATGTGTCTGGTCAGAAATACCCTAGGGAGGAACCGTAACTCCAGTGTTCAATGAATGACTGTGCTCAGCACAAACAGGCAGTCTAGCCTTTATAAGGAGACATCTGCCTAGAATTTGAAGGATCATCCACTCTGATCTGCATGCATCTCCCTCCACATGTCGCTAACCACCATGGCCTGCATCAACACTTTTAACCTTGGGTGCCTCCTACTTAAAATGATCTGTCAAATCGATCTGCCCACGAAAGGGTCCATGGTGTCATTAAAGTCACCCTCTATAATGACCAAATCTGCTTTATTATCTGCTATCAGTCTCTCAACCTCCTGTAGCAGGTATGCTCCCAACAGTGGAGGAGCATAATTATTGAGAATAGTAATTTCTTCACCTCATAAATTCCAGAGCAACACAACGTATCTTCCCATACATTCCTAATACACTTGTTAATTGTCAATTGTCAATGGCAAGTTTTCTTTTAATCGTTATCGCTACCCCTTGGAAGCATCTATAGAGACCGGCATGCTCCACTATCGTGTACTGTCCTTGTTTTATAAACCCCCAGTTATTTCCAACCAGGAATGTTTCTTGTAGTAGTACAATGTCCAGATGATGCCTACCGAAAAACATTGCCCCTACTCCCCTTTTAATACTGTCACACTGGCCATTAACTGTCCAGGTCATACAGGTAAATCTATTCCTCAGATTCCCAGTGGTGTTACTCTCTTCCCTAGTGATATCTGTTGGAGGTGTATGTCGAATTATGCTGGGATTTAAGATTGAGTGTACTGCCCTCACCCATTGGCTGGTTTTGTGTCCCTTGAACCATGTCAACTGGAGGCTCCCAGAAGCAAAGCTCTGCTCCCATGTCAATCCCTCAATACATTTTAGTGCTGTGTTTTCTTAGACCCAGACCAGACTGCTGGCCTCAATCGGCATCATAGGATGTACACTGAAGTCTCCATATGGATCATTGACCTGAGTGCTTATCCACAGGCACATAGAACCAAGTATGTCTTGAGGTCAGATCTATTCCCAGTTTCCTCTTCACTGTACCTCTCTCAGTGACTTCGGCCTCTGGGGCTCAGTCAGCAGCACCTTGTCAAGATCTGTATTGGAATGATATTTGGTACCTGTTATCTGCGATTGGTCAGAACATTGAAAGCAGGTCTCTCGCCTCCTTGGAGGGCCCAGTATGTTAGGTTGAGGAAAGGAACCAACCACAAAGCCCTCCCAATGAAGGAACACTGTAGGGAACGCACGGATTGGCTCCCTGCACGATTTACCAGCTCCCAGAATGGGCGCTCAACTGGGGAGCCAGACTGCTACTGTGCTATTGGAGATGCTGGTGCTGAGGTCATAGGGCCAGAAACAGGAGAGACAGCTGGGATCACACATCTGGGACAGCAAGATCGCAGAGACTCATAAGAATCTCACAGAGAATCAAAGGCAGAGAAGAGCTCCAGTGTGCAGTCAGAAAACAGCAATGAGTGGGGGAGATGGAGACCTGACTGAGGCACCAGGCCAGAGAACAAGCAGGAGGAACAAGAGAGAGAAGGGACTGCAGCACAAGGCGTGGCTAAGAAATGGCAATGCGGGGTTTGGACTTTATCCAACCACGTTTAAATAACCCTCTTGCCAGGTATGCAAGGCTAGAGCCTATGGCAATGTTTGTATCGCAGCATTGGATTCTAGCCAAAGTGTGAATGTGTGTAGCTGTGGCACTGCCACTTTCCTCATGCACTATTAGGGGAAGATGGTTGTGCTCACGGAAACAGGGCAGACTCCCTGATGATTGTGCACTGTCATCCACACCTGATCCACCAGGGGAGCCCACAAAGGAGGCTGGCGTAAAGCCCCCATCGGGGGTACACACGCCAGCCAAGTTAGCATCAGGTGCGGTGGTGAGCACACAGAGGACCAGGGCTACCAGGCTTTCAGGGAAACTGCTAATAGAAGGAGCACACCAACCACAGAGCCTAGACTTGAGAGGCTAATTGCAGGCAGTCTACCCTTCCAGTTGATCAGAAAGTGCAGCCAATCATTGAAAAGACCAGCACCATAGATCGCCTAGACTTTGTACTCCATCTGATCCCCAGCCAACTTGTGAAAAGCGGGATGGACTCGCCATACAGGAAGCAACTGAAGGTGAAAGGCAACAGGGGAGACAAACCCAGATATGTAGAAGGGCCTCAGGATTCTAGGGGCTAATTTAACAGGCAGGTTATGTAGCAGAAGGTTCTTGCTGGACAACCAACATCTGTCGCTGACTTTGTACAGGAGTTCAGTCATTCTCTTCTTGATAGTCACATACTTCTGCATTTGGGCTGTTTACAGAAGAATCAGAGACACCCTTTTATGGACCAGTTGGAAGCGCTGTATCACGGGTTGGGCCATAGGAATTGGGCTCTGAATGGGCAAATTAAGTTACATGATCTTGGGAGGGAATCCAAAAGTGAATTAATAGGGACTGGTTTTCAGAGAAGCGTGCCAAGAGGTGGTGTAGCAACTTCAGCCGTACACAAGTGTTCACACCAATTGGTTTGCAGCATGGTAGTGTAGCAATGTATGTACTGTTCTAAGGATTCATTAGTCCATTTGACATGCTCAATGCTCTAGGGATGATACCCGGAGCTCAACAAATGGGGGACACCAATCTGTGAACAATTGACTTTCCAAAAGTGAGAGATAAACTGAGCGCATTTGTCGAAGACCATCTTATCTGGAAAACTGTGTAGTCTGTATTTTTCATGGATGGATACTTGTGCCACCTGTACGGCGGTAGGCAAATAAAGTTTGCAAGTTTAGATAAATAGTTAATTACTACCATGATGCAGGCGTTGCCTTGGAAACGGGGACACTCAACGATGAAGTCTGGGATGATGGTATGCCAGGCATGAGGTGGTTTCTCCAAGGGTTGCAATAACCTGTCAGACCAACTCTGACTGGTGTTAGCTTGGGAGCACACAGTACATGTACCCACTTAGGGCCTTGTTATGGGTACTGCGGTAACCCTACTGGTGCTACCGGTGGGTTGCAGCTGGACCCATAAAAAATTAACACGCCTGACTTCCCGGTGCCATCGGGCTATTCCACGTCTGGCGGCCAGGAAGTCAGGCATCAGTAATTTCATTATTCCCCATTCCATAGAGTCCTTTAGGACTCTATGGGTATGGTGACACGGAGCTGGTGCTACCATGAAAACTCTGCGGGTGGGTGCCATCCCGCTGGGCAGGTCTGACCTGCCGGGTGGGAGAGCACCCGCCCGGCTGAGTTGTAGTGTGCCAGTCTGGAAACAATGGTGCCAGAAAGCTTACTGGCCCTGTTGTCTGCGGACCAGCACACTTAGAATGAGGCCCATAGTCTTATATCTGATGGGATATGCTGGGCCACCAAATCTTTCACAACACCAAGTCTGTTATTGCCTTGATTCCTCAATGACCACCAATACATGAATCATGAAAGCTTCAAAGGATCTCCTGATGGCAAGCTGTAGGGGGAATATACGAGCATCCACCGCAGAACAGTAACCACTCTGAATGATGGACCTCAAGATCTATTTTGAGTAAATCTGCTTCCGGCTCCGTTGAAGTCTCTGTTCTTAGCATTTTGAGGTAAAGTAGAACGACATTCAGGAAGTGACTAGGACATAGTCTGGGTTTTGTTCAATCACTGTGACAGGTCTCGCAAGTGTAGCTTCTAGATAAGGCATTTACCATCAGGTTACGAGATGCAGGTATATATGTAATGTTTAAATAAAATTGTGAGAAGAAGAAAACCCATCTGAATTGGCGGCTGTTGTTGCAAGAGATGGTTAATAGGTTTCGTACATTTTGTTGGTTAGTTCTCACTTCTACCTTATAGGCCACTCCAAGCAGATGGTTTTGCCATTACTGAAAGGCTTATTTGACCGCCAATAATTCCTTTCCTATCACAGAATAATTGATCTCGCAGGGTTTGAGTTTTTTTGAATAGTAAGTGATGGAAAATTCAAAATTGGTGTCACCATTATACTGCAGTAATTTAGCCCCCACAGCTTTGTCAGAAGCAACAACTTCTGCAATGAAGGGACAAGTGTCATCAGGATGACATAACACAGGTGTTGTGGTGAAGGCATGCTTGATGGTCTAAAAGACTGCCTCTGTTTTGCTGTCCCAATTAAATGCCACCTAAGAACTCAAGATTCAAGTGATGTCTGCAGTCAGGTGGAAGTTACCAGGAATGATGTTCTGATAGAAATTGGGGAATCCCAGGGATCATTCAGTGGAGTTAACGTCCTGAGGACTGGGCCTTTTCACCAATGCTTGTTTTTGGCATGTATTCCTGATGGAATTATGATGTACCCTAGAAAGCCAATCCGTTCTTTGTGAAATTGGCATTTCTCTTCCTTAGCATAGAGGTGCTTGCCCCCATATGGGAAAGGACCTCCATGACATGTTATCTGTGACTGTGACTGGTGAGAGAAGGCAAGAAGACGGGGATGTCATCAAAATAGACTGATACGAGCATCCCAAGGATATCGGTGAAGCCTGAGTCCATGAAGCGTGGGATGATGGCTTGGGCATTGCACAAGCCAAATGGCATACCATGATATACAAACTGCCCCAAAGATGTTTTAAATGTCATTGTCCATTCATCGCCCTTTCTTCAACCAGGTGGTATGCCCCTCAGAGATTCAGTTTGGTAAAAATAGTTGAGGAGCCTAGTGAAGAGGAAAAATGGGAGTGTCCCGTCCCTCAAGCCATGCCTAAACTTTGGAAGATGACATCACGGCAAAAGAACAACCGGCCACACTAGTTCGCACGTTTGCCCACTGCCCCGAATGTCAACACACACCGTGACCATGCTCCACCTGCGAAACCAGACAGCATCCCGCACAAGATCCGCGGCGGGAACCAAGACATAGCTGGGAACGATCGCATGGACCAGCTCAACTAAATGCTTCGCAACCTAAGCTGCCATCATTAGAGATGACATGACGACATAGCCACAACAGACAAAAAACACATGTGCCGTTGCACACCTGGACCATTCCCACACCAATCCACACGAAGAACACATTCAGTGGCTTGACTTAGCAGACTGCGCACACTCACAGACATGCATTGTTATTATTTTCCACATAGGTCAGCAACTGCATCGCAGAAATGCAAGACGCCGGAAGAGTTTGTGTATATGCTTGCAGAGGCTTCATGCTACTACCCTGAGGACAAGACCCTATAGATAGACCGATGCACAAGAATCACACTAGGCACCACACCTCCTTGCCCTATGGACATTATGCCACAACAATACAGCCCAAACCCGAAGTAGGCCTCAGACCAGAGCCGTCAGACCAGAAGCAACTCATAGAAACTACGAGCTACAAGGTGCTTAGCACGCAGAACAGCCCCTGGCTATTGCCACCTCAACCAAGGTTGCGATGTTGCAATACACATTCCACACTCTCCAAGCCAAGGTGACACCCGCCACAGCCACAACTATCCAAAGCAAAATACAAACAGAACCATTGTAATTCTGCCTCAATCATGGTCTCCCAACACGTGACCAGGCCGACCTGGTACAACGCCAATCCCTGAAGACCGGAGAAGCACTGGTGTCCCTTGTCTGGGACCCATCTTGCAACAAAGTCGTAACAACTCAGACACAGGCGGCGATGAGAAAGGAGTGCTCTAATGGCAGTAGCAGAACCTGTCCATTGTTTCTCACTGACACATAGCCATACATTGTTGCCAGCACCAGGTAAATTGCGGGCTGGGAACGATGATGGTCCCAGGCTTGGGGGCTCCCTGATGGACCAATCAGGGCACGGGGGGCTAACCACTGACGACAATACTACATAACCAATCACTAACTCGCTCCATGTATCATTTTTGGAGTAACAATTTCTAGGGTCGAACCAAGCGTACCATCTGACCTCTGATCCACCAGTAATCCTTTTTACTATATGGTCCTATACAGAACACAGGTACAAAACAGGCCTGCGAGCCCGACTCGGACGAGAAGTTGCCTGGAAACTATGCTCCATGAATTTGTCCCTGCCTGTTTCTTCTAATAAACAGCAATAACTAATTGCTCTGTGTGGCCCCTCTACTTCTTTGGGACGCGGAAGGAGTTAGGGCCTTCTGAGGGCTGGAGGTCCGCAGATCCGAGGTACGGCTCTGCTGACCACCAGAAATTACCCTAACACATTGGAGGCCCTAGTGAGATCGTCTGTGATAAGGTGGCCCGGCAACACACCCCATCCACCGTTGCCCTCTTGGAGGACTGGAGGACCATCGCAGAACCACGACAAAACCGGACTGCGCAACCGGAGATTGTTCGTCCGGAACCGACTTAAAAATGTTCCTGCCTGCGGTTGGCTAGTGCCCAGATGTGGTCCAGAAGAGGGGAAGTGGTGAGCTGATTGGGAGGAGTGCCTGCAGCCGAGAGGCACCGGCAGACGTGACCCCAATGTGACTATGGACCACACAACAAGCAATATTGTGTTGTATGGGCGGGGGAGGAATTGTAAATAGGGTGGCGGGTGGATTTACATTGTCACAAAATTTGGTTTATCGCTGGTGATCGGCACTTGAGTAGTAGCAGGAAACGGAACAGAGGTAGTCCCTTCTTGTGTTGATGAGCATATTGGGTGGGGTGATGTTTCCCCACGTTTTGGACGGAGTGCCGCGCTGATTGGTCTGGATGGCAAACACATGGATGGGGTGTGGTATTCCTATGAGTCAGCGTTGTAGTTTGAAGAATAGATGAGGATTCCTATTAATTGTGTGTTTTAATTTGGTGAATAGATGATGGATTCTCACAGGAGGTATCTAGAGTCTCTCTCAGATTGCGGAAGGTAGTTAGCTGGTTAAGTTCCTCTGGTGAGGGAACGCATCACACGCGAGGCGATGCAGCGGGTGCAGACTAACTATATTGAGAAAACTGATTAATGGATGCTCCACTCCAGGCATAGTGGGAAGACAGCTATGGGGATTGTGCGGTTTTCTTACGGGGAAAGTGGTGTGCTTTATATGAACAAAATGTGTGTAAATAGTACTTGTGGTCAGCAGGTGAAATCACCCATGGAGTATTGCTTAGGATATCGCATTTTTATGAAGGATTGAAGCTGCGGCCAACGGCTAGAGCGGGGTGCAGGTGAGCAGGCAGCCGCGTCCTCGAGGGTGGTGTGCCAGGAAGTGGTTCCACTCATGTGGACAGGATGGTACGGGAATACGCAGCACAGGCTGTGAGGAAACAGAGGAGAGAAGGGACTTGAACGGTAGCAGGGGTGTGCCGAGAGGCGGCTACCCCGGAAAGGCTGGGTGGCATAAGAGCACGCCACACCGGGCGTGGAGTCAAAGGGGACCTTGCATGCCACATGCCAAAGGGGGCCCTAGAAGCACAGAGAGGCGTGTCGAAGATTGGCAGCCCAGTGCAAAACAACAGAGAAATAGACACTGAAGCAATTAAGAGTATTTTAACACACATTTTTCCTTCCTGCTGACAGCGGAGAGTCGAAGTCCCCAATAAGGGGCCAGGGAAAGGTGATACACATTGAAAATTACATATTATGCGGGAGGAAAGCAGCAGGGGTACCACACGTTGACACCACCACTCCAATATATTTGTTAAACTTTGCCCACCTACAGAGATAAGATAGTAAAGTACAGTGTAGAATGGAATAAAGGTACAGACGAAAGAATAAGAATTGGTTGGCTGCCTAATGGTAGTTTTTGCAAGGAAACTCAAGATTCATTGCTAGCATACTTACACAACACATACAAGGGGCAGAAGTTGGCGCGCCATTTAGACATTTTTCAGCTTTGGAGAATGTTTCAAGGATATGGCCCAGGGATGATGAACATACAAGAAATAAAGGAAGAGAAGGATGGTGAGGGAGATGGGTGCGCTTCGCCTCAGTGCCCTCCCAGCAGTGTCACAGACAGCGCTGAGAAGATTGAGGAAAAGAACAAGGGTCTGTACACAATGAGAGAATTAAAAGAGGCAGTACAGCCCTGAGAGTTGACAGCCACAGAGGGATATTCAAACCCTACATACAGTCCACCACCGTATGCTTCGGGAGAGCACTACTGAAACACACCACTTAAAGAGGGCACGGTAGGTATGGAAGGGATAGAGATGGATGATGGTGGCATAAAGAAAGCACAGCTTGAGTTATCAGGGATAGGGCCAGATGCATGGATAGCAGCATAGGTACTGTTAAAGCTACAGGGGACAACCACGGGTAAGGAGGAGGGGGCAACAAAGGCAATAGAAAGAGTGGAAGCAGAACAAATGCGAAAGGAGGAAGAGGTAAGCAACAGAGAGGAAGAGAACACAATAAGGGAGGAGGAGGAAAGATTGGAAGCGAAGATAGCAGAACTAAAGTGAAAAAGAAACATACTGATTAAGCAGTTTGAGCTAAAGGAACTAGAGGCAGGTGCAGCTGAGGAGTGAAAGAGGAGAGAGGATAGAACTAGAGCAAAACGAGAAAGAAGAAAGGGAACGGGAGGAGGCACTCATATGGGGCATAACAGAAAGGGCAGTGGGTATGGAATAAGAGAGGGAGGAGGCTGATAAGAAAATTACACTCTGGGAGAAAAAGATCATATCACAGAGCGCACGTAAGTAGGAAGAAGGCCGGACAATAGACAGCATACTAGCAAGGGGTGGTGGAGACCAGAGCACGAGGGATCGGGATGTGAAGGCATTAAGCAAAGTGAGTGATGCAATAAGGAGGGAACTAATCAGGGCCAGGGTGGATGCGGAAAATCAGGACAAGCGGCTATGTGAACAAGCGCAAAAGGAAAACAAAATGGAAATGGGGAGTACGCTGAAAACGTGCGGTAGTGAATGGGGGGCAGCAAGTAAGGTAGGGGCGGATACTGAAGATGCAGGTAAGTGCATGGATATAGATTTAGAAACGGTAACAGTACGATACCCGTGACCAAAGCACGAAGCTCACAAGCTGTCAGGCACATACAAATGGTGGAGATCCAATATCTAGAGGTAATGAAGCAGCAGACTCCCATGCAAAACATGCCGCATACTTCAGCAAGATGTGGGACCTCCAAGAAAAACAAAAAGAGACGGGGAGGGCAAGACAGAGGAAAATGAAAGAAGGCTAAACGCACCTTCCAGACACACAGATTATGGAACTACAGGCAGCAGCACCAATGACAGAAAAATAATTGTGGGTAAAAAGAGGATGCACAATGTCCCCAACAGATGCACTATGGAGACAAAATAACACAGGAAAAGCCGTTATGCTCGTGGCCCTTCTAAAGACAGCCTTAGCCCAACTGCACCACCCCACTCACACAGGAAAATAGGTAATTGGAGCACAAATGAAAGAGTCATGGTTCTGCCCTGAATTAAATGCACATGTAGCAAACTTCATTAGCAATTGCCTCACCTGCCAACAATTTGTGGCCGGTCACATGTTACAAGTGATCAAAGGTACAATACCATGGCCTAAAGGACCCTTCCTACACCTACACATTGACTATGTCAATATGATTAATGTATGCCAAGGCTATAGATACATGATTGTGGTTGTGTGTCCCTTCTCAAGGTGGATCGAGGCTGGCCCATGATCCCATGCTGATGCACTTCGGGCAGCTATATTTCTGGTGAGGGGGTTGTTCCCAAGGTGGGGGGTATGCAAACTGCTAAAGTCAGACAATGGTCCCCATTTCGCGAATGAACTATTCCAACACATCACTGCGTTACTTGGGATCAAACATATGTTTGCCTGTGCTTACCACCCACAAGCCAATGGCATCTGTGAATGCCTCAATGGCCTCTTAAAAGAATCCATTGCAAAAACGCAGCAGGCTACTAAGAAGAATTGGATCTACTGCCTTCCTCTAGACTTGTTCGAATTGCGAAACAAGCCTGGATCCAGCCACCACCTCACATCCCACAAGGTGGTGACTGGGCACCAAATGCACCTCCCACTAATGTCACCCACAAGTGCGACTGAGAAGGAACCAATGATGTATTTGGACGAGAAATGTATGACTATGTGCCTCCTTTATCTCTCAACAGATCCGACTGACACAAGGCAGGTCAGAGAATGATCAACAAGAAACAATTAACAAGAGAACCAAACAAGACAGTGCACAGTGAAAGAAGGGGACAGTGTACTATTAAGGAGTTTCAACCGTAAATGGAACACTTCCAGGTTCATGGGCCACATATAGTAGAAAGACCCAGGGCTGTGAAACTAGTAGATAAAGACATTTGGACACATCTCCACGACATCAAACCCTACAAAACACCAACCTCACCCCACCGCGACAGCGACAGGGCCAACGCATCGGCAACAGTGACGACAGATAACGAAAATGACACATCACAAGCACTGGATACCCCAAAGGATACAAGCGAATCACAGCCCACAGCCCACCCATGCTCAGGAGATCACAGACACAAACTGTCCCCAATGCACAACTGATTGACATTTGATATGAAGATGCTATTGGAATAATACAGAATGCAATAAAATAAGCAACTGACAATTGTTAATAAAAAAATAAATGTTGACAGGGGTATCAGCAATACACACCACACTGTGTAAACATGTGTATGTTCTGTTCTCCCTTTTGTCTCACACACGCTGGTCTTGCGCATTGTAAAGATATATGTGAATATATAATGAAAATACACTAATCAGGATTAAATGTTACCTCCCATCGAGCATCCAGAAGCATTGTCACACTAGTTCATATACGGGCTTAGAAGGCCAACCCATTCAAGGCCTAGACCACCACCCGTTTATTATAACACAAAGGGAGTGTCTTGACATGCACTTCTAGTTTGTCTGTGGAGCTAATATGCAGTATGGGTTGCATTTCTTTTTTGAACATTGTTTAATTGAATTGATGACTTCTTGCAAAGGTTGGCATTAAGGACATGCATTTTATATTTTGTTGAGTTAATTGTTCCATGACATCAGGAGCAGATGTGTTTTGCCCATATAGCTCATGGATTTTGCATCTTTAGTTAGCAGACCAGTTCTAATGCTTTTAAAATGTTAGCAAAGGTGAGTTCTGCAGACTGAAGCAAGTTCTCTGTAGTGAAGTTGTCCAGTAACTGGAGGTTACTTGTAAGGCAACATGGCCTGAGGGCACCGACCCATTCATTACTTTGAAGCTAAGCAGGGTTAGTACTGGTTGCTGCATGGATGGGTGACCATTGCCTTTGGCCATGATTGTTCACCCCCAATGCAGGTGTAAAATATCAATTTCTTACATTTTTGTTCTTGATGATGTCATTTGTGATACCATCGTTGATGTCCTGGGTTTTAGTGTTAGCAGTGTATGGCAGTAGCGTGAGCTATGGTTGGTAGTTTACCATAACTGGCAGATTGCTCATGTTTTTTTTACTTTACTAGTACCCATAACATCCCTTTATCAAAGATTTTTCAATGAATTTGATATGTTTTTATATGGATCTATGTGATTTTAACAAAGCAGAAAATAGAGAATTACATTTTAACGAATCATAAACACTGAAAAATGTTAGGGGGTCCCCCCAGATCCCTCATTTCCCCATCTTTAATACCCTTTCCAACCTTCTCCCCACCAGAGTTCATCCCTTAACCCACCCCACATATATTTTTAACAAAATATTCAGTATTTACTTATTGTGTATTCATTAAAATTTAATTCTCTATTTCCTATTCAGTGTAATCACTGGACACCATTTTTATTAGTGCAACTTAATCATAACGTCCCTTTAACAAAGTATTTTTTTTACTGAATATATTATATGGTGGCGGTCGGCGTACTATAGTAACAGTGTGTGACATGAGCTATAGGAAATACAAAAGTTCTATTGCTAATAACCTTTGACTTGCATTATGGATTTGGCAGATTTTTTCCAAACAACATGTTTGTCATAGGCCCCCCAAAGAATGGAAATTATAGGAAAGATGTGTTTAAAATAGAAAAGGTTATTACAATGGCAAGAAAACGCTGTTTTCAGCCTACTCCCATTTAATTTCCCATAGAGAAAAAAAATCGACATTTTATCAAGCCAAAGCTTTAAAACCACTGTAGGGAATTGGGTTAAATAAGAAACAACTTGGGCATGAAGCATGGGCTTGATTTCTGGGACAGGTTTGGGGTTATTCCATCCAATACATTTTAAATGATGACAGGGATTGGGGTGCCCCGTCTCACACAAATGTAGCTATATCGCCCATTGTGCTTTGCAGCAGAGAGTTTTTTCAGAAATTAACATTTGCCATTTTTCTTTTCCTATGTGTGAGTGATGACTGCTGTAATGCCAGGGTAAGGCAAACAAAAAGTGCAAAACAAGCTATTTGGAGGAGAAAAATGGATGGCATTGCATCTGGCACGAAATGGGGAGGGATAAAGATGACCTTATGTGAAGTTGGAGAATTGGGGGTGGTTTCAGGAGCCAGTTACAGTTTGCACATTTTCAAATTATCTGAATACCAGGGGAATCTTGCCAGATTACTGCGGTAATACCTCAAGATGGAAACAAAAATATGTCACACAAAGCAAAGCAAGCAAGGGGTTAATGTGAGAGGGGCTAGGAAGATAATAATCAACTTAGGTGGGAAAGGGAAGGGGGCACATGGGTTGCGCCTGTGAGGACCTTTTCATTTTCAACCATTATCCCGGTAACCAGTGCAAGATTACTGTGCTAATTATGAGGGGAATATTGCGGGAATGGAAACGAGGGGGAATATGGTGGTGGGCATCTGTTGTGATCACATCTACTAGGCAGGGGCAAGTGGGTTGTGTTGCCAGTGGCCCTGCCAAGTGCCCCCCAAAGAAATGTATTGCTGCAACTTGTGCAGTGGCCACTGCCTTGCCGAAGGCCATGCCAAATGGGCTTGAAAGAAATTAAGTGCATTAAAGTACACAGTGGGCTCAGCCAAAGTCTGTGCTCACTGACTGGGGATGAATGCCATGGCTAATGGGCCACAAGGAAACATATTGGTGCAACATGTACAGTGGCCATGGCTAGTGGCCCTTAAATAAACTATGGTATAACAAAACCCTTGAAATGATTTGAAAAAATGTTAGTTAAGGTACTGTTAAGGTGATCAGATTTAACCCAACAACATGCTTGATTTCCACAGATGTGGGAAGTGATGATCACCTTAACTTGGCGTTCCCATATCGCAAAGACCATGAAAACATACATAACAGATGAGATTAACAATGACAAACAAGACTGGAGGCGGCAAGGTAGCACAGTGAGTTGAGTGCTGGTTGCTGTGATCTACAAGTTGCAGGCTGGAATCCTGGCAAGACCCATTGGTGATGTTGTATGTATATGTGTTCTATATAAAGAGCTTAGCCGTAACCGCTATATAAATAACACATCATTAGACCATAGGAGGCATCAACAGGAGGATGCCGCATGAAGATGATCATGACGTCTCACATTATATATATACATATATATATATATATATATATATATATATATATATATATATATATATAGGTAATAAACATCCATTCAGCAAATTACAATAAAATGCATATATAATCAGGGACATCATTTCACCAAAATGCCTGGGGCAGCGAAAGTGACATCACACGACCCTTGTCCTCTGATGACATCACAGGAAGTGATGTAGTTTGACCCCACCCCAAAGTGATATCGCGGGAAGCAATGGACCACGAACTTTCACACCTTGAAAAAACAGAAAGTGGCATCACATAGCATTGTTCCTAAGTACACTACGAGAAATATGGTTGCAATATCACTATAATGTGATATATATTTCATACAAGAATGTATTGCCATATGTATCGTTAAGATCAGTGTGTATAGGCCCATATTACCAAATTACTGTGAATGCAAGCAGACGTCCATGGCCAAATGATAATGATCTGTTATTATATAGCACTTACGCTTAAGCGCTTTATATAGAAAAATATACACCCAATATCACCCAACCTGTGTTGATACTCATTTACCGACCTCAGAAGGATGAAAGGCTGAGTTGAGTTGTTCAATAACAGACTAAATCAGTGACTCACCCCCTGAAGTGTGCCTGAAATAAACTTTTAATTAGTCTAGCAATTATTGTGTAGAATTCCAGAAAGACACATTATTTGGTATTCCTATTCTTTCTTACTTAGGTTCACTGCTGAAAGTGTTAGACTTGTGGAACCCCTGTTCATTTATTTAAGAGGCCTGCACAAGAAAACGCCACAGCCCAGGAGCTTGCATTAAAAAAAGGACACTTTTTATTTTACTTTTTATTTTAGGGGTAGCAAGGGAGACCACCGGGGGAGCAAGGGAGACCTCAAGGGTTGCGAACTCTGGTGACCCCTAAATTAAGTCCCTGTATAATTCGCAGTACATAAAATACACACGAAAATGAGAAAACAACATAATTACCTTACATACATACATATCATCCATCAGTCATCAAGTTGTAATCTTGATTACAATTCATCGTGTCTGTTCTAAAACATTTCGACATTACCCTTGGTGTAAATATGAGCAGAGAAGGTGATGACCTTGCATACACCTTTGCAAGAATTGCTCCTTACAAATAAAATCTGTCCTGAATACAAATTTGCTAAAATATTCACAATCCAATGTTTAAGAGTTTCACATGATTCTGCCCTGTTGCACCATCTACTCATGCCACTTCTGGTACCACCCCCGATCTCTAGGTAACATAACTTCTCTGAAATTCCTCAGACATACTTTTGCCTGTTAAAATGTCTTAATTCCTGTTCCAATCCCATGCATTGCTTTTCCTTTTCATTCTGCTGTCTTCCTGCTAATGATTCTTGAACAATTAATTCCTTACATGACACGTTTAAACCAGTGTCCTCTAAAAATGTGTTGTATTCCAACCAATGAGAGGATGATTCAAACCTCGCTTTTTGGCCCAGGAACCACAATAGATCAGTATATTTTGATACCTTTATTTTCACGAGGAAGGACATTCATTTTGCTCTATTAATGTCCTCAGGGAGGTTAATCCAAACATGATTCGAATTCTGGATAAAGGACAAAACCTAGGCAAATGTAGTACTGAGTTCCAGTATCTAGATGTAATCCTCTCAATCCAACTGGCACATTTTGCTTCATTTACTAAGGCATATGTTATCCGCAGAAATATGTTTTGCCTAAAATAATTTCTAACCGGGATCAGTGAGAACCCACTATATTCTTTATTGAAAACCTTTATTGCCTCTATAGTAGACTTTATCCTATTGATTGCTCTCTTCTTTATTTCCAACGTGGTTGTGTTCATATGGAAATACACTCCAAGGCATTTAGAATATATGTTTTTCTTCCTGCTAAATTTCTCATTTTTGTAATTTGCATTTCTAGATAATTCTTCCTGCTATACTCTGTCCCTATAGACCTCGAGGAGTGTGGCCCATTAATACCAAATCACCAGCATAACCAACCAAGAGATGGAAGGCAAGTCTTTTCTAGGTGGCAAAGTTTTGCGCCTCTTAGATTTTTGTCAATAGCACTAAGATATATAAAAAATAGAATTGGTGCCTGTATTCAGACTTGTTTTATTCCTTTATTATTTGTTCTATGCAATGCCCCAATAAGTCTAGTCACACTCTTTGTAGGGGATATAGGGGAACACAGAGACGCTACTCATGCAAAACCTACCTCAATGGATGAAATATTCACACTGTGAGAGATATGTATTCCTTTTCATTGTGGTTCTGCTTGATCTTGCTTTTAGTAGCAACCACCATCTACGTACACATATTTAAACACAAACGTCTTGATAAACTCTACGATATGTATATTTGCCTGCCCTTTTATTTATGTTTGCTGATGGCGTACTGTGGAATTCATGGCATATAAGGAAATGAGTGCTTACAGAGTTTTGTGCTCATGCATGCAAGAGTTATCACTGTTTGATATGAGATTGATAACATGGAATCGTGGCTTTGCTGCATTACAAGTGCAGCTATTACAATGCCATCACAGTCTCAGGTAAATCACGTAGGCGTCTCTTTCTCTCAGTGCTGTGTGAAGAATCGCACCAACAAAACAGAGGGCTAAAACAACTCAAATGTGGGAAAATGAGCATTCCAATTATACAAAATGCACCGTTGACAAAAAAACAAAAAAAAACAAACGAGCTGTCCAGTGAATAAAACTGGAAATGTCATTAAGGAATGCCTACTACTGAGACACGCACATGCAAGGAGGAGTAATTACACAGCATCAAAGGAAGCTCACCCTGCGAGCAGGGAGTCACATTAGAAGCACAACTCATCTCATACAAGGGTAGAGAGCGCAGGAGGAAGAGCATATTAAGCTGCAATTAGAGGTGTTTAGGAAGCTGATGATCGGTTTATCAGAGGGCAAGTATTCCATTAATCATAAACATAATGTGAAACACTAGGCCTCTGATGACAGAGAACGTGTTTCGAGTGGGAAGTGTGAGCAGGAGCACATACCATGGCCAAGCTATACGAATTGAAAAGCTATTGTCTTTCGAGATGTCTTGGTAAGTTCAGGTAATTACTGAGAATGCGCATTGTCTGCAACACAAAAAGCCATGACAACAACGGACATTTTGAAACAAATTGAGATAAATTAGCTAAAAGGCTAGAATTAACAGAATATCGCACTTATTTACAAAAGCGTTCTTCAATGGATAAATCTCTTTGGAAAACACTTTCGGGGTCATTACGACTTGGGCGCAAAGGGACACCGGGCACCGGTAATGACACCGGTGCCGGTAATCGCTTTGTGCCCTATTTCGAGGTCCCTTTGTGGGTCCCTCCCTTAACGTTTGGTTTTACCAGGTGTTATGGACGGGACCCGCAACGGGATACCGGGGTCAATAACGGTACCGCACTTTGCGGTACCATTATTGACGCCTTCCCATTGAGCCCTATGGGGGCTCAAATGGGAATGGGGAATGGCTTTGCAAATGGGGTCTTACCGGTCCCGCAAAAGTCGGGATAGACCGGTAAGTCCCCATACCACCAAGTCGGTGACGGTACCGGAATGAGGGCCTTTGTATGGTTAACAATGGTATGCTTTTTCTGATGTTAGTTTGCGAGCATCAACTTCCACAAATAAACGTCTTTTATCCCAACTAGCTGATGAATCACTGATCACAGGATGTACTTGAGACCAAGCTAGCATTGCAATTTAGCTTCTGAATGTGCAGCCATGGGCCAACTATTCTGAGTTTAAATTAAATCTTACAATTTTTAGTGAGTTTTACCGTGTTGAACTTCTCAGATTTGTTTTTAATCATGTTTAGACGATGGAGATTTACGTGAGTCTTAGCTTGTGTCTATATGAAGGCACTCATTTCAAGCTTCACATTAGTGCTGGAAAGGTGTTTGAACAGGGTGCAGTTAGTGCTTTATAATGGGTTAAATTAAGATTTAAATGAAAGTAGTGTATACTTTGCTTGTTATTCTTCTGTGCTTATAGTATACATGATACCTTTTCACAATTCATTCTATATCCAATCATACAAAAATTAATTTCATATATTATATTCAAATTTAAGAACTCATACAGCATAAAAGTCATCTAACTATCAAATCCTGAAAGTGTCCCAACATACATTTATTTTATGATTCCACCAAAGCTGCCTCTTGCCAGTGGTCATTTGTCTAAACGCCAGAGGATATCTTCACCACTAATAGTGGCTTGCTGTAAATCATTAAAACAGTTTATCAAAAGTTTTACTAAAGTTGAAATAAGTGATACTGGTGGAATTGACATCAGTCTATTCCAAAACACGGTTGGGACTGTTTGCGGTGTCAACCTGAAGACCTCCCTTGATAACTTTTCACACAAAAAAATCTTCAGCCTTTATGATTTTTAGTAATTTTCATTAGAACAAAAATGTGGCCCTTGACTAACTTGCCCTTCAACCATACTAAACTAACCCCTTGTGTCTTACTGGCCGTAGTGTATACTGGTTGTTCCGCTTATCTAGGGTTAAGAAACTTGCCCTATTACTAACCTTCTACTACACTCAGAGAGAACACTTTGATTGTTAAGATAGATTTAATAGGCACATGCCAAAGTCATCAAGGCATGTGTCGTCTGCCTTGCAAATGAAGAAGTTCATACGTTTTCTTTGTTTTCTTTGTTTGGCAGAAAAAGTATAAAAAGTGGATGAAAATCTCTTGGATTTTTATAAAAACAGGGTGTTTATCCATTTTCAAAAAGAAGCCGTTCAATTGGTGTCTGTGGATTCAGTCGAAGACACCAACCGAACAAGACTACTGTCAGATTTTTCTAGGCAGAGTTGTAGTTATTAATATAACCCCATGAAAACCACAGTATGTGCCCCCTTTCCTGGGCTACAACTCTGGTTCGATCTGACTCCTTCCTGAATTTGTTGGAAGGATATATATGCAGCTTTTCAACATGTCATTGGTACATTTTCATGAAAAGACCGGAAAGAGCCTATCGGTTTCAATGGACAATTGCAGTTACGCCGCTTTCTTCAGGGCTCGATTCCAGCACGATTCTGGGTGCTACTTAAATCATTTTCAGCTGTGTATGTATGATCTTTAAAGAAGGTACCCCACCTGTAAGGAAAAATGAAGGGGTATGTGGTATGGGAGAGATACAAACCTGATTAGATCTCTATATCTCTAGACTGGCCCCAGGATTGTGGCTGGTGGTTCCATGTCATTTCATGGGATGTTTTGTTTCACAGGGTTTTTTATCGTTATTTTTTTAATGAAAAAAACATAAAATATTTTTACAATTATTTTTGTGGGGTTTAACCCTACACACACCCCATTTTCTTTCATTTGTATTTATTCAGAAACACCCACACCCCATATATATAATTTACTTAACCCCTCCTAAAAAATGAGACAGGTTTTTTCCCCCAAAAAATCATGGAAAAAACCCCAGCGAAAAAAAATCCTGTGATGAAATGACGTTGTACTGTGGCTGGCATATAGAGAGGTGTAGCTGCTTACCCTACTCTCTTGTAGAGACTTTTCAGAGAATTGTTCTTTAGAGGGTGTTGCATATCTTCATACTGGGTGCCCCAATTATTGGCATGCCATTGTACCTAGAATTGTAGTAAATGCATTACTACGATACTGTGAGCAAAAGCATGGTTTCTTTCACATTATTAACACCAGTGTTCTTTAAATTGAAAGAGACACGCTCAGCAGACCGTGTCTCTCGGTACTCATCGGTAAATATATAGGTGTAGACAGTGATAAAACTCATCAAACTCAAAGAGCTCATAGAACTTAGTGAGCTTAGTCCCCAGTGTCTCACTGCTCAGTTAAGTTCAGATGTCACCAGTGACATCGAGCAGTTTAGGGGATCGTGGTATAAAGGAAAGGGTGAGCTCTCTTACCTTTCCTTCAGCTGACTGTGAGCTCGTCTGTTTCCTTTTTTGTAATCTGAAGTGTTCCGCGGGTGCTAACGTGTCTGCTCCGTCCTAGATGTTATGTGATTTTGATTGTTTCCCTGCGCATGCGTAGACGTGAGCTGCTTGCTCTGGGTGCGCATTCGCCCGCACGAGACACTTTCATTCCGGGCACATGCGTCAGAGCTAAGGCAGGGTATTCAGGAAGAGCGCTATCTGTACCATACAGTCAATTCGTATACATGCACTGCTGGTTGGCGTGCCTAAAGGCTATGTGTGCATGTTTATGAAGTTTTATGATGTCTTACACCCTTGGGGGTATGTGCTTGGGACGGCATATGTAGAGGCCCGATGGGGCTACAATCACCGGGTCACAAAGCATCAGACACACTAGGATCTTAAAGGTTAAATAGTTCTTAAAAGAATTTAGAATGTCAGTAATGAATAAAAACCCACTACAGTCGGAGTGGGAGTATGCCAAGATCAATGTCCAGATGGGTGGACAGAACAGCGCGTATGTGCTGTCTATACCTCTTTCTAGGAGGAATGTGTGATGTCCAGGAAGTCTAAAAAAGGCTAAAAAAGAGAGACTATTCTTGCACAATCAGTTGGAGGTGCTACAAGTGGTGTTTATGGTTGCTAGGTATGAGTGGCATGCTCTAGAAAATCAAGGTGATTTACAGAGTAACGCTGCTAGAGGTGATACTATTGCTTGCAAGTCTCATCCCTATTCATCGTATCTGCTCCATTGTGATGGGTTTTGTTAGAGGCTGGCAAGTGTTTGCCAGCTGGTTGGTTCATTTAGGCCGCTGGTGTCTGTCTTCAGCCTAAAGATCCACAGTTGCTCTCTTCTGTAGAATAACTTGTGCAGATTTCCCCCTCTTCTGGGTACAGCTATTTTTTTAGATAATTGTCCAGGTGAGGTTGTTTGGTCCATGTTGTTTTTCTATGCAGTGTACCACCATAGGTGCAGTCAATTTTTTGGTTCGAATGCATTACCTATGTTCTGCCATTCTTGTTCCGATGGGTCGTGTGGTCATGCGCACATAGCGATTTTGGCAAGGGCATGTTACCAAGTAGATAACATTATTGCTGTTGCAATTCATCAGCGTCCTTTGATTCCATGGATAATGCTAACCGATGTCAATATTTAAAGTTCTCCTTGTGGTGGCACAGGCGCTACACCCCCCATATGGTGTGTGTCCAGATATTGGTGTCTAGTTCCAGAGGGCGTTTGTTCTGGAATATGATTCTGTATACGTGTGGACTAGTGAATTGCATAAATTGCATCTTCGTTCATGGCAAACCTGGGTGTTTCCAAAGTGCTATCCCCCACATTTAGGATAGGCCAGAGTTTCAAAACCTCTTTTTTGAGTTGGTTAGCCAGTGCAGAAAGTACTGTTGTGATCTTACCATCTTGTTTATCCTGTTTGGCATGATTTTCCCAGGAAATGTCCCGTGGGATGTTCCTTGCTCTTTTTCGTGATCTTCTGACTAGGCGTTTGGGATATTCAAGAGTCAGGAGCTTGGTGGCTAGTTGTTTTGATTGTTGCTCATAGTCCGCTACATTGAAGCAGTTCCTTCTGTAGCGGAGAAACTCCCCAAAGGGCAAATTGCTACGTAGACTGGCTGAATGATAGCAAGCTCCTATCTGCAGGTTTGTTGAATACTGTGGTCGTGATGAGTTCATTCCTTATTTCAAGATTTAGATCCAGGAAGTGTATTGACATGCGACTGTCTGTTTCTGTGAAGTTGAGGAAGGTGTTTTGCTCATTGCGCCATGACATAAAGGTTGCCAGTTCCTCCTCACTGACCTTAAATATTATCAGTATATCATCTATGTATCTTGACCATAGCTCGATCTTATCTCTCCAAGGGTTGTTTTCACAGTAGATTTTCTTTCTCTTGAATTCTGTGACATCCAGATTGGCCAGGCTCGGTGCGAAGATGGCACCCACCGCTGTGCCAGATGTTTGTTCGTAGAAGGAGTCCTTGTATATAAAGTTGTTTTTTGTTGAAGCTATCTCTGCCAGTTGCATGATCAGCGTGATATGTGTATTGATAGGTGGATCAGTCTGTCTTAGAACTTGTTTTACTACCTTCGATGTTGCTATCTGTGGTATCCTTGTATATAAGGACTCAATGTCCAGGGTCACAAGTAACTCATGCTTTGAGTTGAAGGAGTGATTTTTGACTAGGTTTAGAACAGCAGTTGTATCCTATAAGTTTCAATCTCATTTTGGCTATTAGAATTAAGAATAAAATCAATAAATGATGGCAGGGGTTCAAGGATGGACTCTATTCCTGAAACAATAGGTCTTCCTGGGGGGTGGTATCTTGCCCTTATGCACCTTAGGTTTGTCTCCTATTTGCGATTTAAATTCTTCCTGTGTTACAAATCTGCCCTCAAGGTATAGATCTCCTTGTTTCATATCATTTTCTGGGTCCCATGCTATTTGAATATCACTGTCAAATGTGGGGGTGAGCCCAGGGCTATTCCACAGTGGGACTTTGTTGCAGTAGGGTGCGTCTCTACCCAATCTGTTGTATATTCGGCTCCATGCATTCACTGTTGGGTTCAATGGATCGAATGTGCATGTGTCTACATAGTGGTCATTTAGGATAACCAATTTAAGATCAGCTGGGCACAACCCATAGCGCTCCAGTGCCTGGTGTGGTGGGCTCTGGTCCTGTCTATACCAAAAAACTGTGTAATGGGACTGTTCTGTCAGGTAGTACAGTTTGAAGTCCGGAGCTTCTAGGCCCCCTTATCACAGGGTTCTTTTAGGGATTCCCAGATCATACGCGCCACTGCCCCTCCCCACACAAACCACACCGTAAGTGTCCAGAGTTTAGCAAAAAAGGTGCAGCCAGGCCATATTGGGATGGTATTAAAGTAGTATAGTAGTTTGGGCACCACTAACATCTTCAACAATGAGATTCTGCCATATAACATGTGGGATGTTTTAACCCACTCTGCTCTGCCCTGCGGCATCACTGTGTGCTGGTGGCACCAGAATCCGCAAAATGGCTGCAAAAAAAAAAAAAAAGGAAATTGCAATCTACCAAGCACAAAGAGATGGCTGCCAAATCTACCGTGCCTGTGTCAGTGGTGAAACAGAGACCTCACTGTGAAACATGCCACTGGGCTGCCCCCAAGTAAAAATGGAAACTGCATGAAAGGCAGTGCTTTACTGAAAAAAACCCAGAAATTGATCTTAAATCCCTTTTTCTTGGTTGCTGAAAATACAAAATACCGGTCCAAAACATCACAAAACATCAAATATCCTTGTTGGGTGTTACCCGTCACCTCCTTTAAGAAATCATTATGAACATGCAATGTCATGGAAAGCGGAACCTGTCATCAAAATATCCACAGTAAAAAGTGTGCCTGCCTGTGAAAATCTGTCAAAATATGGGCACAGTACCAGTGGCCGCCTATATGACAGCTGTCATTAGTTTGCATCAGCAGTTAAAACTTGTGCAATTGAAATCAAATGTCTGGAAATTAAGTGACCTGTTATTAAGAAGAACCTAGGTTGTAACTATGTAATTTCCATGTTTTGGAAGCTGGAATAACAGTTGTAGCTGCTTGGGTGAAAATTGCAAGTTTTGTTTTAAACCAAGAAAAATGTAAGAAAATGACATTGAATTTAAGCTAACTCAAAGCCACCCAACAAGTTCCACAGCCTCCCCCAACAAAAGACATCTCTCTCCTGTTTACCACCAAGGCCATAAGTCATAACTTTGTGAGAATTAAATCAGGGGAGGAGATCTTGAGCTGCACCAGAAAGAGACAATGGACCTTCCTTGGCTGAAAGGATATGCAGATTGTGAAGTGTCAAGAGTGACCTCTCCCAGAAGAAAGGGGGCATTTGCCTCAGACCTGCCAGGAGGACAGGAGGCGGGGACAGATGACCACTTGTGGATTCACAAGCACAGAAAGCATATTTTTGTAAAAGACTGTGCAAATTTGTAAAAATTATAGAATTAATAGCAGTGTTAATCTGATTTGTGGGTGCACATTTTAAAAGATGCCAGAACTCTGCAATGTTCTGGAAAGGCACAGTGAACATTCTGGTTTTGCAGCAAATGTACTTCACACACTCATGCCCATAGACAATGCGCACATATGTACCAATTTTTTGACAAATTAGATATTGTGTCCCAGGCAAAAAGTGCGAAAGTCTGTCAAATCCAGATCCAAGATCCCACAGCAACAGGGCTTGGAAGAGGGTTTGTGCCACAAAATATGTGATCTATGTATATTATTGGTATAAAGATTGTACACATGTAAATATGTATTATATCAAAAGTAGATTTCATGTTTAAAAGGCAAAGGTGAGTATGTTTTGACTCATAAAACCACATCATCATGGTGACACACTGTTTTCTCCTCCAATCAAGGGAGAGAGCGGATTCCAGCCAGTAGACTACATAGGGGGTGCGCTTAGGATAATTCAGCATACCTACCCCTTTATTACATGCATAAATAGAGACAGCTGAGGGCTTAGAGAGGCACACAGATCCACCCACCAACCGATTGCCGCAGAGTACCCTGCCAGAGTACCTGACATCTCCCTTGCTCCAGACTCCAGAAGCAGAAGGCCCATTTCCAGAGCTGAACCATTCTCAGCTTGCCCTGAAAATTCCAGAAACCAGAATTTACCCCAGACCTCTAAGGGGAAACAAAGAACAGCCTAGCTGTGCTGTCCTGCTTTCCTGCTAAGAATTATTGCCAGAATCCAAAGACCCAACCCAGTAGTGTTGTGCTGTGACCAGATAGCTGTGAACCAGAGCCATTGCAGATCCAGGCCAGTCCTACTGTGCAGTGACCAGAACGCCTTTCTGATTGCAGACCAGAGCACCTGGCTGTCCAGTCCGGTGTGCCCAGCAGAATTCCTGTCCAGAAATCGACCTGAATCCCTGACGGTTCTGTTCAAACCTAGGTAGTGAGTATCCTTGGTAAAGGACTGTCACTAGCATATGTACTGTCCATAGTCATCCCTATCCAAACCCATCATCTATTATATCCAGAACTGCATTGTTAGAATATTTTTCAACTGCCTGAACTCCCCATCTCATCCCTATTATCTTCTGTACTAGTAGTGTTAAACCAATCTTTGCGCTGATATAAATTTCATCTGAAGAAGACGAGCGTCTCGGCAGGCAAAAGCCATCCAGAGACATCCTGGTCTGGTGGCTGTGCTGTTGTGTAGTTTGTTTCTTCATAGTCCATCCCTAGATCAGTTTATTACTAGTGTAAAATTCCTGTTTGTCTTGTTGAAAAGCGCATTGTTATTTTACAATTTGCCTCTATCTGAAAAGAATGACCTCCATGAAAAAATCCATAACTTCTTCGATTTTCATGCTAGAAACAGAATTTAAGTGTCTGCTTGTAGCTAACTTCCTCTGCTTTCCAGAGAACCCAAAATCACATCCCATCCTCATCATTCTCCCGTGATTGAGATTACCGCACACGGAAAAGTTTGCCATGAATTTTCATTTGGGCAAAATCTATAACGTGTAAAATAGCTTTTCATTGCACCCGACCTCAAATTTAAGTTTTCCCATTGCTCATTACTCTCAAATCATTGCTAGTGTTTGCCTTCATCCCAGTAGAATTTCAACAATTTCAGTGATTTAACCCATTATTTGTGTTTTACCTATTCATTCCAAGAAAACTTTAAAACAATGTTGACAGTTTACCAATTAGTTCTGTTTTTCTCTTGTGTTTGCTGGGGAGAAATTGGGATGGATATATTAGCTTGAATTCTGCATTGCTGAAACCTGTTTCTCTCCTCCTATATCTCTACATTGCATATTAGGGGGGTTGAGGGGTGTGCAGGTGGAAAGAGTAACCACATTGCTATTTGATTTGAACACCTACCCACCAAAGTATTATTGCTGTGCTGCATTGGTTTTACTCATTGTTACTGCATATGATTAAAGAGATTGCTTGGTGTGACATCACCCCATTGGTGATTATTGTATTCCCATTAAAAATAGTGTGATTATATTGTGAAATATCTAAATAAATATTTTAAGTTTGCAAACCAGCCTGATTACCGGTTCAGTGTGACCGGGGGGTTCAAAGAGAGGGGCGTGACATAAGTGGTACATCGTTCAGAATACAAGAACTTATAGACACAAACAAATAAATAAGGGTTTCAGTTGTGCATTCCACGCTTGGCATTGACTTAGGTGAAGTGCTGGATTGAAATCACTTACAAGATTGGGGGCTCGTACCGGGATTTCTGAATTTGACATACCACTTGTGACAGTCTAATACAGCGTGCTAACTGACGGTGTACATAAACCCTGTTGGGCTACCACACTGTGCTACACTGTGAAAATCACCCTTCAATAGGAACACTCTAAGGAATTTGGTCTGTTTGCAAAAATAAAATAACTGCTGCAAATCAGAAAGGAAATTAATATTTCCGGAATGGCAACCCTAGTAGAAATTAATATGGCAAGGGAACACTAACTGGACAAATTATTTGTCAGGGGTGAATGGACAGAACAGGGTCAGAATGTTTGGTTGCAGGAAATTAAAGAACAGGCCACTGCCACAGGATTAGACATATGGAGGATCAGGGTCCATGACATATGGCACTTAGTGAATTGTACATGGCCCCTAAGGTAAAAGAAGAGCAAAGTAAAATTGCCAAAATAGCGGCATATCTGTACCTCCACATTGGAGCAATACAGGAGAAATATGCCGAAAACCTAGATCTGGCAAACAGGCAACTACAATCACTAGAAAAAGCCCAAACTGATTTGGACTCTGCAGAGCAAAGGCTACAAAAGAGCCATGAATCAGAAAATGAAGCCAGGCAGTACCTGATAAAAATAAAAGGAGATATGGATATCCTGCAGCAGGAGAAGGTAGAGCAGGATACCAAAGTACTGGCGCTGCAAAAAGAGTGCCAAGAAAGTTTGGACTCTCTACTACAGAGCCAACAAAATCTGGAACAGCAAATACATTTTAATAGAGCATGCACAGAGCAGGTAGTCACCCTGCAAAACCGCATAGACCAAGAAAAAGAAGAAAATAATAAATTAATTCTCAAAGACTTTGACACCCACGCAGAATTTGATGAAGAGCGCCAGAAAGCTGGTGCACTCCAAAGACAAAGGGACGACCTGGCTGCACAGAGGGGTACTCTCATTCAGGAAAGGGACACCTTAGGCCAGGAGGTCAGTTATTTAAAAGCCAAAATGTAAGAAAATCACCTGGGCCTTCAGGGACTGGGTGAATTCCAAAAAGACCATGGAAAACTGTTAGAGCACGCCAGGAGGTGGAAGATGCTCTAGCCAAGAAGGACCAAGCCAGTAAGGACAGGACTCAGGAGGTAACCCTCCTGCAGCAAAAATTGGCCCAATATTCTAAAATTACCCAGGAAGCACAGAGAGACAATGAGGCTCTCTGTGAGAAACATGACAGGCTCCATAGGCAGGTGGCTAAGCAGGAACAACTAATAGAGACTAGTAAGGCATTTATAGAAGAGCAAAAGGGCCAGATTCTTGCATGGCAACAGGGAGTAGGGCCTGAGAGAGATGAGGTCCGCTGGGAAAGGGAAACACCTGAGCATAACCTCAGGAACCCTAGTACCAGAGACTTTCATCTCTTCAACTCCATGGACTCTGCCACCCCAATGTCCACTGGCGCACATGAGCCAAGGGCCATGGGGATAGCAGACTTCAATACAATGAGGAATATGGGGCTCATAGATCAGCACTTCCCAGGAATGGATGGGCGGGCATCTATGCATGGGTTCCCAAGTACTAGGGCCATCTTCTCTGATCAGGGAGACTCCAATGAGGGGAGGGACAGAGAAATGGATCCTCAAAAATATAACTTACCCAGAGACCAGATGGTAAAATTTAGTGGGGAACTCCATGAGAGTAGGCCCACTAAGGGTATCCTGAAAACCTCTTCCCAGCTGGGACAGTGGGGGGTTGGGGGGGGTACTCAGCCAATCCTGGGAGCAAGGAAGAATCAGAAGACTCTTCTGAGTGCCACAGGACTCAAGAAACTAGGCCCCCACATTCTGCCAGCCATTCCCAAGCTCGCAGAATCCAGGAGAGCCTAGAAGACCAGACAGGCACCTCTGGTAGCAGTGCTTCTGAGTCAGATAATGAGTGGACCAGGGTCACCTGAACCAAAAAAGCCAACAAGGTCAAGAGGTCATTGCTCAAGGATCCCCTGAAACAAATCAAAGCCATTAGGAGCGTCATCACGCCCTATCATAAGAATGTAAAGTATTCAGTTTGGGAGCACCTTGAGCTATTTGAACAAATGATGGCCACTTTCCACTTGAAGGACAGCCAAAGCTGCATTCAATATGTAAAGTGGATATGTTCTCCCGAGTACTCCAGCTTCTTTGCGGGGCTGGAGGATCAGAATCATTCCAGATGGTCCACCTACAGGGCGGCCATCTTGAAACACGTTTCTATTCACAGGAATCCGTAGGAGGTTTGCATGGCAGCCTATAACTTGCAATGTGGGGAAGATCAGGCCCCACAAGAATGTGTTCAAGTGTTAAAACATTCCTTTGCACAGACCACTACAAGGGTGCGCACTGACAGCAGAGAGTTTGTAAATACTTTCTTCCATGCTCTCCCTAAGTACATCATGACCCAGCTAGTGAGAGACTTTCACAAGAAAAGATCACTAGACTGGGTCATTGAACAAGGCACGTGCATTTATGAGGTGCAAAAGCCAGTGGAAAATAAAAATAATCCCAAAAGCCCCAAAACAACTAACACCACTGTTGCTGCTAAAGTAGCAGAGGTAAAGGTTGCCCCCATTTTAGATTTAGAGATGGGGGGCCTAAATACCTGCCTGCACAGAATCAAAGCAATCCCAAACCTAGAAGGCCCTCGGGCCAATCACAAACAGGGAGCCAGGGAGGTAATCCCACAAATGGGATCCCTAACTCCCCTGACTTCCATCAGCCCACGCTACAAGGGCAATCGACCCATCCTGGCTTATGTGTGGAGTCCTCCAGCCCAAGGGAGGGGGATCCAACCAAACAGCAGCTAACCCAGGGAACTTCCCTCCTCACTTCCCCCAGGAAGGTCAATAATCCCCCAACTACTGGACAGAATTTCTTTCCAAGATACCCGCCAAATTTCAACCCCCAAAACAATCCATCCTTCTTTCCCCAATTTCCTGAGCCCAGACCAACCAATCCGGGAGAGGGGATGCCAAGGGTGGAGGGGTACCCCAACTTTCCTAACCTGATACTTTGGGAGAAGGGATAGCTACCCTTCCCGGGATCAGCCCAGGGGAGACATGAGGACCCCGTACCAGCAAGACCGGGTGTCCCAACTGGAGCGCCAGGTCCAGAACAAGGCACAGGATCTGGGTCGCATGCTGAGGGCTCAACAGAACCCTCAGATGAGCATGGCGGTGCAGAAAACCTCAAATCCAGGGCCTGGTGCTCCAGAGCAATGACGGGTGAAGAACCCCGACAACCCACCGGTTCCCATGGAGGGGGCACAAGGGGAAGGGTGGTGTAAAGCCTTGGAGGAAGCTTCATTCCCCACTTGTAAAAAGCCCCTGGAAACCCAGGAACTGGAACCAAAATCTCCTGCCCCCCGAAAGTCTGCAACCCAAGGAGCAGACTTTTGGTAGGAGAAATAAAGAGCCCAAAAAGACCCATTTTGAGGAGGAGGTACAAGTCTTGCAGTTTGAAGGAGAGGGATCCTCAGAGGATCCTGGGAAAAGGATCTTCTCCTTCAGGGATGGGGGAACTCCTCCAAAAGAAAAATGGGTCCCAAAGGCTCCAAATCCAGACTGGGTAGATGTGGGGACTGAGTTTGCACCGCCCATCATCAAACCCCAGAATCACCAGCATGAAAATCCCCTGGTTCAAACCCATCCTGGTGACTGCCTCCAAAAAGGGGGGGGTTCAGCCCAGAACCAGAATCAGTGGAACCCAAAACTTCCCCCATATCTAGCTGTCACCTTTTTCTTTCAGATTCCCAAGACTCCAAACAGAATCCTGCCCAAATCACCTTTCTGTCAGCATCCAAAACCAAGAAATTAACCCACCAGCTGTCCAAAAATGTGCATTGGCCCTCATTCCGAGGTTGGTGCTAGTCATGCTGCTATTAGTGCCATGACTAGCACCAATACCGGTACCACCACCGACTTGGTGGTATGGGGACTTACCAGTCTATTCTGACCTTTGTGGGACCGGTAAATCCCCATTTGAAAAGCCATTCCCTATTCCCATTTCAGCCCCCAGAGGGCTTAATGGGAAGGGGGAAGGAGTCAATAACGGTACTGCAAATTGCGGTACCGTTATTGACCCCGGTATCCCTTTGCGGGTCCTGTCCATAACACCTGGTAAAACCAGGCATTAAGGGAGGTACCCTCAAAGGGACCTCGGAATAGGACGCAAAGGGATTGCCGGTACCGGCATCATTACCAGTGCCCGGTATCCCTTTGCGCCCAGGTCGTAATGACCCCCATTATCTTTGCCCCCCTGAGGAGAAGGTGGGAAGATTCTTTGCCCCGGTCCAGGGGCAGTGTAAAATGTTGGCACTGGTGGACACTGGATCCCAAGTTACCCTTCTGTCAAAAAGGGCCTTTGAGCAACTGAATTCAGAAGGGGGGAGAAATAGCAAATTCCTCTCACCCCTGTTCCTGGACAACTTCAGAACTTCAACGGGAAGGAAATTCCCATCGAGGGGACTGCGGATTTGGACATTAAAATTGGGCGACACAAAGTGAAGCACCCATTCATAGTTGTGACTCCAGAGGGCACCCCTTGTTTACTAGGGAATGACATCCTGCGAAGGTTGTCACCCCTCATAGATTGTGTAAACAAGGTCCTCTGGACCCAGACTAACCGACCAATAAAATTGAAAGAGTGTCAACCATGTTAGTTTAAACGGCACATGCCACATGGTTGAACAAAAATCTGACCAAGTAGAATTTCACTTCCAGAACAACCAAATCCCAGACGTGACAGTAATTGCAGTAGGACAACAAACTGGTGATGGGGGTCCTCTCTATTTCTGAAAATCAACCTTCCTTCCAGTTTAAGGTGGCATTCCATACTGGAAGGAAACACTCTGAGATTCTTTACAAGTTCACAATCAGAAAATCCCACTCCTATAGTCCAGAAAGATGAGAAATCAGCTCAAAGCTTGGCTGACATTCAGAACATTGGAGAGCAGTTATTCATCCCTATTCAGTTAAATGAAGGGAAGGACTCTGTTCTCGCCCGAGTTTGTGTGAGCAACGGTAAGAGCTTCATCAGCGAGGCCATGTTCTGCCAACTCCCAAATGATCCAGCCATTCCCACATTTAAACTGATAGACAAATGGGAAATGGACCTGGAAACACCCAATTCCAAACATCTCCTGTCTAGCAGGTGTATGCTCAGAATTTCCATAGACAACAAGAGCATAGTCCATAATTGTTGGGTCGTGCAAGATGTCCCTGCCACATTTTACTTAGGCAGTGACATTCTCAATCGCTTTGCCATTAATTTGGATCTAATAAACTTCAAAGATTGGTCCTGACTAGCGAGTAATCGCATGGGCTTTGATGACCCAGAGAAAGCATTTAGGTCAGCTCAGCTGCTGCCTTATACAGTTGAAATTCAGATTGGAGAGGACATCATCATCCCTGAATGGACCTGACAATTCTCACTGGAAGTGAAAGTTAAAAACGGACAGAAACGGAAAAACCCTGACGCCTATATTCATCTTAATGCTCACTTCCGACAGTAAGGGTTGGGGGTAAACCCAACACCACTAGTCAACGTAGAGCATGACATAATTTCAATAGAGGTGGATAACAGCGACTTAAAGAATATCACTTTAGCCGCAGGCACCATTATTGGAATGGCGGTGGATGACCGTTATGAACTCTTAGGAGCCATCCCCAAGGACTGTTTTGACAGTAATAGCGATGATGATACAACAACAGACAGGATCTTCACCCGTCATGGGGGAATTTCCTGGTGTAAACCTCCTGCCCTTATGGTAAGGAAGATGTGACTTGTGACTTCAGGAGGGATGAGGTGATATTCCAAGTCCGCGAGGAGTGCCGTCCACACCTGAAGCCACCAGTCCAAATCAGCACTTTGACCAGGGACTTCTCCACCCAGCTGGAGGAGGCCGCTGAGATAGAAAAACCGGAAGTCTTTCCAGGCTTCAGGCAGATGGTTGAAGAGACAGTCAACCTAGCTGATGCCTGTAAGTCTCTGGAGCAAAAGCAACAATTGAAACAAGTTTTCTTAGATTTTCAAGATCTCTTTGCAGTGGACTCATATGACTGTGGTCGCACCAACATCCACACAACAACAATTCCCACGAACCCTGGCATGACTCCAGTGTTTGTGAAGCAATATCACTTGCCTCTCGCATCAATGGAGTCCCTTATTGAAATAATTAAGAACCTTGAGTCCCATGGGATAATTCGTCCAGTCCACAGCACCTTCAATAATCCGGTGCTCGGGATTTTGAAGCCAAACGTCCAGTGGAGCCTCTGTGCTGACCTTAGGGAGCTCAACAAACGGGCCCATACTTCCAGATGGCCTCTTCCCTACATTGACCAAGGGCTGGCCCAGATCGAGGGGTCACAGGTATTCACTGCAATAGACCTGACCAATGGGTACTGGACGGTACCTGTCAGTAGGGAGGACCAATACAAGCTGGCTTTCACCTTCGGGGGGGGGGGGCAGCAGTACACATGGACCCGGACTCCCACTGGATACATCAACTCTGGCAATGAATTTAATATTTTTCTGCATAAGGCCATGCCCGACCTGGGTGATAGGGGTAACCTGGCCTATGGAGATGATGTTTTAGTCAAAAGCTCAACTGTGGAGGAACACATAGTGGAGATCCGTTATGTCCTGACACAGTTGAGGGCTGCCGGAGCAAAACTCTCCTTTCAAAAGGCACAGTGGTGCAGAACCTATGTCAATTTCTTGGGGCATGAGATTACCCCTCAGGGTCTCTGTCCCCAGGAAAAGAAAGTGGAAGCACTCCAGAAATCAAAAGACCCCACAACTCTGCGGTAACTAAGGAGCCTCCTTGGACTGACTAATTACAGCAGAAAGTTCATTGAGGATTACGCAGAGATCACAAGACCCTTGATTCATCTTTTGAAGGGGGGTCAAGTGGGAGTGGTGTCCAGAACAAGCCGAGGCAGTAAGACAACTCAAAAGAAGCCTCTTACAAGCGCCTTGTCTAGCTTACCCTGTCAAAAACAAGGAGTTCTTCTTGGAGACAGGGTTCTCAAATACATGCTTGACTGCAGTATTATATCAAAAGCATGACAAGGTCAATAAAGTAATCTCCTATGCGAGTAAAACTTTATCCTCTGTGGAGGAAAAATTCAACGATTGTGAGAAGGCACTCCTGACAACGGTGTGGGCATTGAAGAATTACAGCCCATTTATCCAGGGGGAACACATCATAGTGGAGACTCCACACCAACCTTTGCAATATCTTCAGAGTGACAGAATCTGGGCCGGAAATGTGAGTAATTCCCGAATTACTTCCTGGATTCTGTCAATGCAAGGCTTTCCTGTGGAGGTCAGATATGGCCAAAACAAGAAGAGTCCCCTCGCGCAAGGACTGGCTGACTTGCATGATTTTGTCAGAGAAAACGGTCTCGAGGACAAAAGTCTTAAAATCAAGGACAACATGGAGGCATACTGTAATTCCCCACACAAAGTCTATGAAGAAGACCAGTGTTTCGGAAGGCCCACTGTCTATGTGGATGGATGCTCCTACCATATTGACAACAACAAGGAAAAAGAACTTGTGGCCGGCGTAGGGAACGCATGGATTAATCATGCCCCAGAACCATCCACTGGGTACAAAATCGGTCCCCAAAGTAGTCAAGTGACAGAGTTGATGGCTGTGCATCCTCACTGCTGTCCAACACCAACTCCACGAACTGGTCATAATCACTGATTTGGATTATGTACAGAACGGGTTCGTGGAGCACCTGGTTAACTGGAAAAACCAGAGGCCTGCTATGTGCTAATAACAAACCATTGAAACATGGAAAATTAATCCAAAATATTCATGAGCTGGTCACCTCGAATGGGATGACCATCTACTGGAAAAAGATCAAGGGTCATTCTAAAGAAGAGGGACCAGACAAAACTGGAAATGACCTAGCTGATCAGCTGGCCAAAACCGGAGCCATCCAACGGGATCTACTTGAGATCGAGTCCCTGTTGGGGGAAATCCAGGTCGCTGCTATCACTAGTTCCCAGACATATGCTCACAATGAACTCTCAACTGCACAATGGAGTAAGGAGACCCCATATGCTGAGTTGATTATGGCTCAAAAAGGGGATCCAATATTTGGTAAATTTTATCAACACATTGAGGACACTGAGAACTTTCCCCTGATGGATATCGATTACATTGGGAAAGAGGACCTGAGAGTGTTGATGCAATGTCCAAAAATGTTCTGAATCCAAGAAGGTTTGTTGGTGACGAGATCCCTAGCTGGCCATGATCAGTGGGTGGTCCCTACCTCATTCCGAAGCCTGATGCTAAGTCACACCCATGATGCGGCCACAGCCCGTCATAGGGGGTTTCATACAACACTTGAAATCTTAAGAGAGGTTGCATACTGGCCACACATGGGGCAGGACCTCGACGAATACTTGATGGGTTGTCTTGTGTGTGCACAATTTCAGCCAACATCCCTCACACACCGTGCGCCTCTCCAAAAGAGGGGGCAGGCACTGCCTTGGTCAGATTTACAAGTCGTGGGAGATACTTGGGGTCAAAAGGAAACTACACATTGCCTACTGACCAGCCTCTAGTGGTGGAGTTCAGAGATACAACAAGACAATTGTGAGCATATTAAAAAAGTTGTGGCAGATTCTGGGCCAAGTTGGGACATTCGATTACCTCTTGTCCTGATGGCTATCAGGTCTACCCCTTCTTCTGCGTCTAAAATGTCACTCTTTGAGCTGATGACTGGACGAAGGATGGTGCTTCCCCAGCATCTGCTCTACAGAACCTAAAAGCAGACCTTAATAACTGCCTCCACAACTCATGAGTATGTTGAAAATCTGAGAAAACACCTTCAACATGCTTTTGCCTATGCTCAGCGGAATCAAGAAAGGTCTGTAGACAGTATGAAGCCCCACTATGACCTTAAGACTAATAGAAAAGAATACCAAGTAGGAGACCGGGTCTACTTGTACAATTTCCAAAGGAACCAGGCCAAACAACGAAAATTTCTGCCTAACTGGCGGGACCTTTTGAAATTGTAGACAGAATCTCACCAGTCACCTACAAAATCCGTATCCCCAAAGGCAGTTTGGCAGAAAGGGAAGATAAGTGGGTCCACATCAAACAGCTGAAGTGTTGCCATCCTCAGCACACTCTGCAGCAACTAGAGGATTCATCCGGAAACCCAGAGGGGGACATTCCAGCTCCCTAGAAAATTCTGAGTGTAAAAACCATTCCACCTGCTATAATTAGTAATAAGTATAAGCGGTTAGGATTGTCACGTATCTATCAAATGTATGTGTCTGCCCCACTACATAAATAGTGGTGGGGAAATGTCTACAAATATGCTCTGTATTTTCATCCCAGGACTGAAACCATGGATCCTAATCCCAAGGAGGACCACTCGGGGACCAGGAGGAAAGACCCAAGGGGCCCGGGGGATCGCTCAATACACTTCCATCTGGAACCTGCGAGGATAACCTGTCGATCCACCACTGATGGGAGAAGCAGACAATATTTTTCCCCTTAGACCGAAAAGAAAACTGAACATCCTAATCTCCTGACTTCCCTTTGATGGACGGTCAAGAGTAAAATCACAAGGGGGGGGCTTTGTGGGATGTTTTAACCCACTCTGTTCTGCCCTGCAGCATCACTGTGTGCTGGTGGCACCAGAATCAGAAAAATGGCCGCAAAAAGCACATGCGTGCCAAAACCTAAGGAAATTGCGCTCTACCAAGCACAAAAAGATGGCTGCCAAATCTACCGTAGCTGTGTTAGTGGTGGAACGGAGACCTCACTGTTGAAACATGCCACATGATTGCCCACAAGTAAAACTGGAAACTGCATGAAAGACAGTGCTTTACTGAAGAAAACCCAGAAATTGTTCTTAAATCCCTTTTTCTTGGTTGTTGAAAATAGAAAATACCGGACCAAAACACAATAAAACATCCAATATCCTTGCTGGGTGTTACCTGTCACCTCCTTTAAGAAATCATTATGAACCTGCAATGCCATGGGAAGTGGAATCTGTCATCAAAATATCCACAGTAAAAAGTGTGCCTGCCTGTGAAAATCTGTCAAAATATGGGCGCAGTACCAGCAGCCGCCTGTATGATAGCTGTCATTAGTTTGCATCAGAAGTTTAAACTTGTGCAATTGAAATCAAATGTCTGGAAATTAAGTGACCTGTTATTAAGAGGAACCTAGGTTGTAACTATTTAATTTCCATGCTTTAAAAGCTAGAATAACAGTTGTAGCTGCTTGGGTGAAAATTGCAAGTTGTGTTTTAAACCAAGAAAAATGTAAGATATTGACAAAGAATTTAAGCTAAATCAAAGCCACTCAACAAGTTCCACAGCCTCCCCCAAACAAAAGGCATCTCTCTCCTTCTTCCCACCAAGGCCAGGAAGTCATACCTTTGTGAGAATTAAATCAGGGGAGGAGATCTTGGGCTGCACCAGAAAGAGACAATGGACCTTCCTTGGCTGAAAGGATATGCAGATTGTGAAGTGTAAAGAGTGGCCTCTCCCAGAGGAAGGGGGTGGATTGATTAAGACCTGCGAGGAGGTCAGGAGGCGGGGACAGTCGACCACTTGTGGATTCACAAGCACAGCAAGCATATTTTTGAAAAAGACTGATAAAAGACTGCGCACATTTGTAACAATTATAGAATTAATAGCATTGTTAATGTGATTTTTGGGTGCACATTTTAAAAGATGCCAGACTAAAAGATGCCAGACTCTGTGCGGTGTTCTGGGCCGGCACAGTGAAAATTCTGGTTTTGCAGCAAATGTATTTATGTCAGAAGCATGAAACTTCACACACTCATGCCCATAGACAATGCACACATATGTACCAATTTTTGGACAAATTAGATATTGTGTACCAGACAAAAAGTGCGAAAGTCTGTCAAATCCAGATCGAAGATCCCACAGCAACAGGGCTCGGAAGAGGGTTTACTCCACAAAATATGTGATCAATGTATGTTATTGGTATAAAGATTGTACACATGTAAAGATGTATTATACCAAAAGTAGATTTCATGTTTAAAAGGCAAAGGGGAGTATGTGTTGACTCATAAAACCACATCATGGTGACACACTGTTTTCTCCTCCAATCAAGGGAGAGAGCGGATTCCAGCCAATAGACTACCTAGGGGGTGCACTTAGGATAATTCAGCATACCCACCTCTTTATTTCATGCATAAATAGAGACAGCTGAGGGCTTAGAGAGACACACAGATTCACCCTCCAGCCGATTGCTGGCAGAGCACCCTGCCAGAAGACCTGACATCTCCCGTGTTCCAGACTCCAAAAACTTGGCAAGCAGAAAGGCACATTTCCAGAGCTGAACCATTTTCAGCTTGGCCTTGAAAATTCCAGAAACCAGAATTTACCCTAGACCTCTAAGGGGAACCAAAGAACAGCCTGGCTGTGCTGTCCTGCTTTCCTGCTAAGAATTATTGCCAGAATCCAAAGACCCAACCCAGTAGAGCTGTGCTGTGACCAGATAGCTGTGAACCAGAGCCATTGCAGATCCATTCCAGTCCTACTGTGCAGTGACCAGAGCTCCTTGCTGATTGCAGACCAGAGAGCCTGGTTGTACAGTCTGGTGTGCCCAGCAGAATTCCTGTCCAGAAATCTTGACTGACCTGAATCCCTGACGGTCCTGTTCAAACCTAGATATTGAGTATCATTAGTATAGGACTGTCACTAGCATATGTACTGTCCATAGTCATCCCTATCCAAACCCATCCTCTATTATATACAAAACTCATCTCATCCCTATTATCCCTATTATCTTCTGTACTAGTAGTGTTAAACCGATCTTTGCTCTGATATATATTTCATCTGAAGAAGGCGAGCGTCTCGGCAGGAAATAACCATCCAGAGACGTCCTGGTCTGGTGGCTGTGCTGTTGTGTAGTTTGCTTCCTCATAGTCCATCCCTTGTGTAAAAATTCCTGTTTGTCTTGTTAAAAAGTGCATCATTTTTTTACAATTTGCTTCTATCTGAAAAAATACAACCTCCACGAAAACGTCCATAACTTCTTCAATTTTCATGCTAGAAACAAAATGTAAGTGTCTGCTTGTAGCTAACATCCTCAGCTTTACCCAATATTGCATCCCAAATCCTCATAGTTCTCCTGCGATCGCGATTACCGCGCACAGCAATGTTTTCTACGAATTTTTGTTTGGGCAAAATCTATAACGTGTAAAATACCTTTTCATTGCACCCGGCCTCAAATTTAAGTTTTCCCATTACTCATTACTCTCAAATCATTGCTAGTGTTTGCCTACAACCAGAAAAAGTGGCTCCCTTTAGAATTTCAACAATTTTAGTGATTTAGCCAACTTTAAAACCATTTTGACAGTTTACCAATTATTCTGTTTCTCTCTTGTGTTTGCTGGGGGGAAATTGGGATGGATATATTAGCTTGAATTCTGCATTCCTCGAACCTGTTTCTCTCCTCCTATAACTCTACATTGCATATTGGGGGGTTGAGGGGTGTGCAGGGGGAAAGAGTAACCACATTGCTATTTGATTTGAACACCTACCCACCAAAGTATTATTGCTGTGCTGCATTGTTTTTGCTCATTATTATTCTGTATGATTAAAGAGATTGCTTAGTGTGACATCACCCCATTGGTGATTATTGTATCCCCATTAAAAATTGTGTGATTATATTGTGAAATATCGAAATAAATATTTTAACTTTTCAAACCAGCCTGATTCCTTGTTCGGTTGGACCGGGGGGGTTCAAAGAGAGGGGCGTGATATAAGTGGTACATCGTTCAGAATAAAAGAACTTATAGAAACACATGAATAAATAGGGTTTTAGTTGTGCATTCCACGCTAGGCATTGACTTAGGTGAAGTGCCGGATTGAAATTACTTACAAACAACATTGGGTAATTAGATCAATGATTTAGCTTAACTTCTAGAGTATTAAGATATATTTCATGGTTATTTTCATACAACATTTTCAGTGTTTGTGATAGTACAATCCCTAGATATTCGAAGTTAGACTGCGCTCAGCAAAATCCATGGAGGTCTTCTGGTTGATTAGTGTTCTCCATGAGTGGGAATAATTCATATTTGGTGGTGTTGATCTGGTATCCTCAGTGTTTTGCACACCTTGCTACTTCTTTCATTACAGGCTTGATGTTTATTCTGGAGTTTCTTAGATATAAGTTGTCGTCTGCGTATAGTGAAATTATCTGTGGGGGCCCTACTATGTGTATCCCTCTGTGTCTATGATGATCTCTCATCTATCATGCAAGTGGTTCTATTGTGAGAGCGAACAGGAAGGGGGGAAAAGGGACAACTAGCCTATACAAATGGTGAAGATAGGGTCAGGTTTGACCCGACTCTAGCGTTGGATTAGTATATAATAGCCTCACATATTTTATAAATCATTCTCCCAACCCAAATCGTCTCTGTGCGCCAAATGAGAAGTTCTATGAAACTGAATCAAATACTTTCTCTGTGTCTAATGAGGCGGCAACAGCGGAGGCTCCAGGGTCAATCTGTGAAATAATCCTGAAAAGGTGTTGCAGGTTTAGGGCTGTTAGTCTACCTGGCATGACGCCTGACTGGTCAGGGTAAACAAGACGGGGCATGTATGAGAGAAGCCCGTTCAGCAGTACTTTTGTGAACACTTTCGTGTCAGTGTTTATTGGTGACAGAGGGGCCTTCCTGGTTTCAACAACAGTGTTATTACCACCTCGTATAAGGTCGGTGGGAGGATCCAGTTTACACAGGATTCATCCCAATCCTTTAGTAGGATTGGTCGGTGGGAGGATCCAGTTTACACAGGATTCATCCCAATCCTTTAGTAGGTGAGGTGCCAGAATATCTGTATATTTCCTGTTCTATTCCCAGTCCAGCTGGACCTGGTGCTTTGCCCGAGGCCAATGATGAGATGGCTTCAACCAGTTCCTCTAATGTTATTGGTCTGCCGAGTACTTCTCTGGCTTCGCCGTCTAAATTAGGAAGGGCTATCCCACTTAGGTATTGATCTACTTCCTCTGTTGTACTGGTGACTGTATTGGCATATAGTTCTTGGTAATACTTCAGAAATACAGCGTTTATTGCTTCTGTCTCAGTTATGACTTGCCCCTCTGTTCCCTCTATGCCTGTGATGTGTTGCATCCTACTCTCGCCTCTAGCTATTCCTGCAAATGGGTGTCCTGGTCTGTCCTCTTCACCATATGCACAGATCTGTACTTGTTTAACCATGAATCAAACCTCCTGGTCTGCTAGTTTGCGGAATCTCAACTGGTTTCCCTTAATAATATTTAGGAGTGCCCTGTCTCTGGTCGGGCATATTCATTTTTAAGTTTCCCCAACCCTGCTCTATTTTGCTTGGATCCTGTCTGGTGCTTTTGAGTATTCTAGAGGTAGAGGATATCATCGTACCCCACAGCCTTAAATGTCTCCCACACCATTGCATAGCATGATACTGATTCTTCATTTATTATGAAAAACCCTTCTATTTCTTTGCATAGGGTTGACATCAATGCCACATTCGAAAGTGCTGCTGGTGCCACCCTCCATAATGGTAGAGGTCTAGCTTTAGCAGTTAGTAATAGAGATATCATCACTGGGGAGTGATCTGATAGTGTGCATGGCAACATTTCACTCCTGTGTAGTCTATATGACCATATCGCTGATATCAACCAAAGGTCGATTCGGGACAATGCATCATGTACCGTTGAGCAACACGTGCAAACAAGGTAGTTAAAACACTTTAGTACAGCACCCATAACACAACTTTATTAACTTGTTTTCCCAACTATTCATCCTATCTTCATAAATAACAACCTTGCTTACTAAAAGTGCTTCACCATTAACACATATACCCACTACACTTCTTTTACAATTACAGGAAAGGAGAAGATTACCCAAGAAAGCTACCAAAAAATAACATACTCTCCACATTGTACTTTCACTATGTATTACCTGGAGTCATATCAACAACTTTTATTTCACTCTTGCTCATTTTGCAACATTCAATTCCCATATAAACACCACCATTATAACACCCACTTTTTCCACAAAACATCGTAATGTCCCTCTATATTTAATCACACCACCACTTCCTTACACACTAACCCAAGCCCATCACAGCTGTACAAATCCATACTCTTACAACCTTGCCAAACACACCTATGATGCCACTACACAATCACACAGCAGTCTATTCATCTCTGCAATCACACCCACACACCCATGCACAATACATGCATATACATTCCACACATTTCAAACACAAACTTTCTTTTTTCCCAAAAGACAGAACACAATGCCTACTAAAAAGCAACTCGCTAGAAAAAAAAGAAAAAATAGAGCAGATAAGAATAAAAGCAAGCCATGAAACAAAACAACTAGAAACCTCACTCAACAAAACAAAACCAGTCACCACTAAAATAAAGTAAGGCCCCTCTTGAAAAATAGGTACAAACAAAAGCAGACCTACTAATGAACCTAACACTGTATCTACCAATGTTAACATAGCCACAGTACAACATTCTAAAAAATTAATTTGACACAAATATTTCGATCTTAGAGTTGTTAACAATCGTATAAAGACAGGTCAAAAGTCACAATCTACCTCTAAAAACTACTCCAGACTAATCCTCGAAACTGTAATTGACAGTTCTACTAAACAGAAAGTTCTTTATATTGATTTTAAACAGAATGAAACCACTAACTAAATTAATCAATACATTCCAAAAGTACTTCCAAAAATGCACAATGTCAATATAGATACATTTTCAAACTTCTGTCAAGATGATGGTTTTCCCAAAACACATTGCCATAGACAGTAATGGCCAAGGGTATAAAATGGTAGGAAACACCATTATGGCAAAAGAAACCCTTATAGAAAAAACATTCCCAACAAACTTTCAACCAAATGTTCCTTTCACCCAAACAAACCATCCAGTGCACAAATGGACCTGCAGCTAAATATGTAATTTATGCCAACAATCCTTCAAATCTTTAAGACAAATCCTCAATCACTATTTGAACTAAAAGGCAAAAGTAGAATCAAAACTTTACAAAGCATATACACCTGCCCTTTGTAGAACCACACTGGACTGGGAGGACGTTCATTAGCCCATATACAAGAACTGCTTGCAAAATGCAACTTCAACCACTTCAAAATGTTAACAATACATCCTTCTGCTACACAAAATTTTATGCATAGATTGTACTATGCAAAAGGTCCTGCTGTAGAACACCAAAATGTAAATAACATTCTCCCGAAAGGAACAGCCAAAGCACTCCTTCAAGAAATAGCACACTTCACTTACAAAATTCCATAACTTCAGAAAAAATAAGCAAACGTCTCAGAAACTCCAACCTCCTAACAAGCACATACACAGAAAAATAGCTAAATTTCAAAACATATCTGCTAAAATATCAGGCCAAATATGTGTCTGTTGTTGCAGAACCTTTTATAAAAAAGAGCACAAAAATAGTTGATATGGCCTACAAAATAGAGGACAATGCGGAATCCCAATTGTTCCAATTAGCTTTATATCTAACAATAGAAAATAAATACAAAATATATGACCCCTCAAAAGCTTGCACGTACTGCAATACAAAGCTTGACATTAATCAAATGCCATCACATGCTACTACTAACAACTTAGAAATCTTACCACTTCCAATAGCTCTCCAACAACTTAACTTCTATGAGAGCATTATAATCCAAACAGTACACCGATTTCAAGCTATAATGTGCCTTTAACTAACTGAAAACTGCCAAATGACCCCGATCTGAGTTACTAAAAGGCATTTGTGGCAAAGTAGCACATTTGCCATTAGATCTTAAAGAAAATGTAGAAATTCTAGGAGCACAACAGCCAATGGATCATTTATCGATTGTACTAGTTAATGGTGTACCAACAAAAGACAAACCAACACAAATTGGCAACACCTAGTCAACTCAAGCATAGTTAGACATGCCCTAGAATATCCCAAAGAAAACAATCAATACTACAAAGATGTAAACATAGAGGAAAAGCTAATAGAAACCACCCAAATAATTCCAGATTCTCCACCAACTGGCAAATTTGAATGTATAGATCCTGTTACTGCAGCCAACATTTTATACCAATAAACAATTCACCCACTAAACTCCAAAGACACCATCGAAAATGCATTAGAAACATATCAAATGCAATAAGCAAAAGGATCCAAAATGAGCATTTGGGATGAAAGTGTAGAAGCACATTTTTTTCCTCTACTCTTTCATACAGGGAAAGGAGGAAGATATGATGAAAGCTCCATACAAATAAGTGCATCATAATATTGCACTCTTTGAATGTATTCTGAAGACCACAGATTCAGACAAAATGTAGACTACATTTTCCGCCCCTTGTTCGAAAGTGAACTAGCAACTCTATATTATGGAGTTGCACACACATTAAGAACAGTCTATACTTTTTTAAACATGTCCACTACCCAACTGCTTCAAAAGGTAAAAGGCAAAGATGAAGTTTTACTGTCAAGTATTACAAATATCTTGTCAAACATGCGTGGTAAAAAAAATACTGGTTCCAACATCACGCTGGTGTACTTTGTATGCTAAGGAGCCTAGGCTCACCCACATGGTTTGTTAGTTTAAGTTGTGCTTAATACGCATAAGGATGACTTGCACAACTTCTTAGGCACTACAAACCAAAATTAAGAGGGAATAGATATAATAACACCAGGAGAACTCTGTTCTCTTGACACTGTCAATATATCAAGATGCTTTCCTCATCGCTTCATTGCCATGCTGCACTCCATCTGCAATAAAACTACCCCTCCACTCTGGGAAGTGGAATAATTCTTTTGGAGAAAAGAATATTAATCCAGGGGAGCACCACACATCCATATGCTTTTGTAGATAAAAGATGCTCCCAAAATTGCCCATGACAGTGATGTCACTGTTTTACAGTTTAATGAAAAATACATTACCTGCAGCATTCCTTCAGAAACCACAAATAGTGATCTGCGTACACAAATCGTACCGCTTCCAAAAACATAAGTGTGAAAAATACTGCCAGTGTAGATATTTAAACAAAGGTAAATACTATATCAAATGTTGCTTTGGTTTTCCAAGACCAGTTTGCAGAAAAGGACAAGTAAATAGCTTGATGTGTTCTTTTAGACACAGTGTAAATGCATACAACATTAAAAAGAACGAAGCATAAATGTATATCAATGATTGCAATGCAATCATTGCCCTCTTGTGGAATGCAAATATAGACATACAATATATTGCAGACAATTCCACTGCAGCTGCACTATAGCTGAACAAACAGAGCTAAAGGACCTCTGGGATCATATATCATCTGACAAAACACTGCCACAAAAATTGTACAGCTTCGGTATACAAATGCTATCCCATAGGGAATATGGGTGCTACAAATCTGCAGACTGTTTATCATGTACAGCCTTATATGGCAAATCTGAACACCTAGTCTGCCTAAACCTTGGTCCAGTTTCATCATGAAAAAGAGTAATAAAATCCTACCAAGAGATCGAAATAATAGCCACAATGATTCCAACAGCCAGGACATTTTTAAAAGCTATTTAATTGACACAAACTACCCAAACAGAAGTACTGCTTTGGAAAACATGTGCCTATACAACATAGCCCAAAACTACTCTTACAAAAACAATGTCACACCAGATGAGACAAACTGCAAATATGAAGTCTCAACTAGTGAAGGAAGCTAGGTAAAACTTACTAAACCCAGTCTAATTAATCATATAAAGTGATCTTTTAAATCTCTGCAACATAGAGAACTTTATTATATGGCCCTATTGCATCTTTTAAACCTTGGAGAAAAGAAGAAGAATTATAATGTGACTATGATTCATTTGAAGCTGCATACAATTTAAACAATCTAAAGATGACTTGTCAGTGCTCAGATCACAACTAAATGATGAACAACTCACCATGTAACTAGAAGTCACTGAATAACTTGAAGAAGGTTTTAAACATGAAACTAAACCTTGTAGCTATAAAAAAAAAACAACTTTAAACCTCTGCTCCTGTATGTAAGTGGTGAAGCTGGTTCCGGAAAAACATTCTTAATTAAAATATTCAGAACATTTCTAGAAGACTTAAGAAACAAAAACATTGTATCTGTTTTAACAGTGCCCACAGGTTTAGCTGCCTACAACATAGGAGGTGTAACTTTACACCGACTACTGCTCCTCCCAGTAGAACACCAACACACATTAGAATACTACAAATGATCAACAGAAGCTACTACTGAAGCACACAGAATTCTGAAACAAAAGAAAGTGCTACTAATAAATGAAGTATGCATCGTTTCCAAGCCCATGTTTACTTTAATTCATCTCAGAATGCAAGAAGTACTAACAACTGACTACGAAGAACTGTTTGTAGGACAACACATTATTGCTTTTGGAGACCTCCTACAGTTAACACCAGTCAAAGGTCAACCTATTTTCAAAACATTAGTATACAAACAATACCGTAACACACTCGGCAGCATCAGAAATGTACATCTCTGGCAACATTTTTGCTACAGAGAACTAACTCCATCAGTCTGCAGATCTCACATATGCTATCATTTTAAAAAGCATTAGAACTGGTTCACTTGCTAAAGATGCAAAATCCATCTTAAATGCTAGAATAATCCAAGAGCTATATGGACAATGCATGTGCTTAATGCCAATGCTTGCAAGCTTCAGCCAATTAAATGACACAATGTTGAAAAAATAAATACAACCCATAGTGCATATCAGCTCCACAGACAAACTAGAAGTGCATAGCATGACAGTCCCTATGTACCAACAAGCAACAGTACAACTAAAAAGCTTAGAAAAATGTATCTCCAACACAGCTGAATAAGAAAAACTATTAATCCTGTGCCTAAACTGCAGAGTAATTCTAAAACGTAACCTTGATGTAGAACAAGGTTTATTCAATGGAGCAATTGGTACAGTTGTTGTCTTCCAAACATATGCACATGACAACAACATTCAGTTTGTCAACATCCACTTTGACAAACTGGTAGGGGTTAAAAAAAGACATGCACATAGGCAGGGCACAATTCTCTCTGTCTCTTGCATATGCTGTCACTATTCACAAATCACAAGGTCTGACCCTAGATCACGCATTTAATGACATTGGCAGCACAGTCTTTAAAGACGGTATGAGTTATTTAGCACCTTCACGTATGCGTACACACAATGGTCTATTCCTAGTTAATGTTGATGAAAACAAAGTCAACGCTGACATTCCATGCATCCTAGCATACAAAAGGCTTCATGCAGTGTACACCCCACATCTAGATATGTAACCAGTACCTCAAAAAAGAAAACCTTTAAAGACAATACAAATACAAACAAAACCTATAACAGATCTACATTGTCCATAAGGCTTGCGGCCAGGGGCCTGCACTACATCTAATGCTCTCTTCCAAAATACCTTCCTTCTCGAGACCTTCACTCAGCTACCTCCAACTCTCTAAGGGTTATACCTTCCTCCAGGTGCCTCACTCTGGAACGACCTTTCTGCCCCTCTCAACCTTGAGCCAGATCTCCTGAGGTTACGGAAGCAGCTCAAAATGTTTCTCTTCTCTGCTTTCTCTCTCTCCCTCCCCTGCTGACCTACCTATCTGCTAGACTGACTGGTTGCTTGGCTACCCTCAGAGTCTCACTAGGTACCAGGCTCCTTCTTCATCAGTCACCCTTGCACTTCCTCTGGGCCTACCACGCACTAAGGGGATGTAACTGACACCCTACAGCCCCTTGTTCTCCTTGCACTACCCAGAGCCACGCCGCCCTGGCTGCACTTACTCAGAGCATTGCTGCCCTGTTTGCCCCTCCCCTCTCCTTTGCACTTCTCCCTGCCATTTCCATTTGCAGTTCTAGTTCTCACAATTGTACGATCTGAATGACACAAGGCCTACTAAGATTGTTAATCTTGTCCTCCCTCTCTCTTCCCTCCCTTGTCTTGTCATGCCTAGAAACACTTGTGTACATGCGCATTATAAATGATTCATCATATCATATCTTCCAACAATACTGCTAAAGAAACAAAGACCCACTGCTGCTCCATCAAATAATGCAACCATAAAACTGACTAGTACAAAATCAACTGCACGTCCATCAGAAGACAAAGAGAGAAATGTCTCTTCTCAAAAAGCAACTGCAGGCCCACCAAAGGTTGCAGAGGCACAAGGCTCTGATCCATTTAAATTCAGCAACACAACTGGAGTAAATTTCAATGCAAATGTAGCAATCAATCTTCTCTTCCAATTGCCAACAATTGTTCACAACATTTACTTACATGGCTCGGACCAATTGTTTTTGCAAATGCTCGTCCTTCATAGAAATGCCACAAATCACCCTGACTGCAATTACACTGTCTCAGGTATAAGGCACGAAAGAATCGAACTACTGCACAGAAATGGTACAATTCACCATAAACACACAAGAAGAACAACAAGAATGCCTAACGTATGTACTATAAGTACTGGAAACCCAAAACATCCCTATAAATGAATTCTTCCACATTTCATACATGTTGAAACATAAATGCACTCTCTGCAACCATGTTTCAAAAGAGCACATCCCTAATGAACAAATTGTGTATGTATCCATACTAAATTCTGAATCTGTTCCATTTCACCAGCTTCTACAGAATGCAAATCATATTATGCCCTTTTTGTAATTCAGACAATTGTTCCAACATAAAAATAAACTCACGTGGCCAATATGTGACACTATTCTTCTAAGGTGCAATGCAGATGGTACCAAATACAACTGTAAGTTTACTAGCTTCACACACAGCCAAGTATGTTTTGGCAAGAAAACCATCACAACAGTGGGCATAATCTACCACACTGATGTTACAATCACTTGAGCTCACTGTACTGTATATGACAAAAAAAGAAGTGGTTATTTTGAATGTAACAACACCCCTGTTACTCCAAAACATATGGGCCTCATTACACGGATGGTGGTGGACCAAGGTGCTATTAGCACATTGGTCCATAACGGTAAAATACCGGCACCGCCTTGGTGGAAAGGGGAATTACCGCCCTATTCCAAGGTTGGTGGGGCGGTAATTCCCCCTTCCCTCATTCCCCTTCCCCATTCCCATTTTTGCCTCATAGGGCATAATGGGAATGGGGAAGGTGCTAATTACGGCACCGCAAATTGCGGTACCGTAATTAGCTCCCTGGTCCCTTTGCGGGTTGGTTTGTAACGCCTGCAAAAAGCAGGCGTTAAATTCCCCAACCCGCAAAGGGACCTCGTAGTAAGGCGGTAAGGGTTTACCGGTACCGGTAAAATACCGGTACCGGTAAACCCTTACCGCCTACCGTGTAATGAGGCCCATAGGATACCAGTATAATTAACACATGCCTACTTAATATCCCTTCATCCCAAATGTACTCACTAAACTGTAGCATAATAAACAGTTAGAAAACACCAACAGGTATCTAACTACATCAAAAACGCCCTTCATTGCAATACTCTTCAAATAAGCCATAACAATTCTTGTTACTGCAATACTTCCTGTATAATCCAGTATATTCACAATACACCAACGTTACCAACAAATCTAACAAATGCCTACTTAATATTCCTTCGCACCAAATGTACTCACTAAACTATACTTTAATAAACAGTTAGAATACGTCCACTGGTTTCTAACTACATCTAAAAAACTACAATTGAACTTTCAAAACCAAAGCCGGTTATAATACGCCAACAGGTAGCTAACTACTTCTAAAATACCATTCCTTGCAATACACTTCAAATATGCCATCTCAGTTATTCTTACTGCAAAACATCTTGTAAAGTCCAATATGCTTAGAATACACCCTTAATTACAAAACACGTCAAACAAATGTACTATCACACTTACACGCACATAAATATAATATTTTTTTAATCCTCTATGGATTCTTTTTCCCAATGACCCAATGATTATTTTAGGTCAATACAAGACAGTGTAGTGCACACTAATATTGTTCCAAATATAGTACATAGAATGTGCTGTTTATGAGGGTCAAAAAAGTAAAAGTATATGTAAAACTGTATGCAATTAAAGCTGTTGAACTATACAGCCACACTTTCTGCCAATAAGTAAACCCAAAAATGTTTTTCAGACTTTTTCCTCACCAGACAGACACCGCCGGCTGTCTCTGGATCCAACATGGTGGCCGTTCACGAAAATATGACGTAGCTCACATTTTTCACAGTCCAAACAACAGACCCCAAATCAGGAAATGAGTCTGCGGATCGGACCCAGATATCACTATTTATTTTCACCTTTGCTTTTGTGACCAAGCCGCCACTCCCAGCGCAAAATTGGCAGCTTGGTCCTGAAAGCGTGCTTTTGTGTATTTGGTATAAATCGAATCAGTTGTTCTTTTTAAATGGCCAACACGTAGGTTAAAAAGTAGTTATATCTAGGTGCAGTCTGCAGACTCAGATCCCTTTTCGCAGAGGATGGCATGATGTCCGCAGACAACAGACACCCTCGCTTATTGGATGATGAAGAGCATGAGGTGCATCATATTTTTGGAAACAGCTACCATGTTAGATCCATAAACAGCCTCCAGTGTCCGTGGATAGCGTGGCAGGGAAGAAACCTGGAAAACACATTTTGGGATATCTGGTGGTGGATTGAGGGGATAGGAAGGGTGTGAAGAAGAGTGGAATAAAGATGATAGGGAGGTGTTTTTCTAGCTGAAAAAAGCAGAGGCGGGTGCCACCCGCTCCATGGACACTGCGGTACCCATGTAGTTATTTGATGGATCAAAGATGGCATAGAAAGGGTGGGCGAGTGGGGTGAAGGTGATAAGGAATTGTTATTGTAGGTGAAGTAATTTTCTGTTATAGATTCTGTTTGAATTAGTTTTCTTTTTAAAGGTTTCCTATTCTGAGGTTCAGGGTACATATCTAGATGAGAAGTGTATAGTGCACATAGGTTGTTGAATTCTAGATGCAAGGAATATCAGTTTTGACTTTGTTTGCATCACAGTTAACTAGGAACAGACCATTGGTTGTACGCAGACGTGAAAGTGCTATGTAACTCATACCTTCTTTAAAGATGTGCTGCCAATGTCAGTTAAGGCTTGATCTAGGGTTATACCTTGTGATTTGTGAGTAGTGACAGCATATGGAAGAGATAGAGAACATTGTTCTCTGCATACGTACATGTCTTTGAAAAGAAGGAAATGTACTATTGTGCAGCCACATTTTTTAACTTATGCAAGTTTGTCAATGTGGATATGTTTAGAGCCAACAACTTTACCAATTGCTCCATTGACTAAACCTTGTTCTACGTCAAGGTTACATTTTAGAATTACTCTGCAGTTTAGATATAAAGTCAATATTTTCTCCAATCCAGCTGTGTTGGAGATACATTTTTCTAAGCTATTTAATCATTCTGTTCTTTGTAAACACATAGGAAATGTCATGCCATGCAGTTCTAGTTTGTTTGATATGCAGTATGAGTTGAATTTCTTTTTTAAACCCTTTCTCATTCAATTGAATACATTTTGCAAGGGTTGGCATTACAGACATGCATTTTATGTTTTGTGGAGTTCATTGTTGCATGATATCAGGGGCAGATGTGTTTTGTCCATATAGCTCATGGATTAGTCTACTATTTAAGATGGATTTTGCATCTTTATTAAGCAGACCAGTTCTAATACTTTTTAAAATGTCAGCATAGGTGAGGTCTGCAGACTGACACATGTTTTGAGTTAGTTCTCTGTAGTAAGAATCTTGCCAGAGATTTACATTTCAAATGCTACTGAGCTTATTGTGGCATTGTTTGTGACCTAACGTTTTGAAAATAGGTTGATCTTTTACTAGTGTTAACTGTAGGAAGTCTCTGAAAACAATAACATGTTTTCCTCCAAACAGTTCCTCATAGTTGGTTTTAAAAATGTCTTGCATTCTGAGATGAATTAGAGCCAACATGAGGTTGGAAACCATGCTTACTTCATCTATCCGGAGCACTTTCATTTGTTTCAGAATTCTGCGTATTTCAGTAGCAGCTTCTGCTGATAATCTTTAGCATTCTAATTTGTTTGTGTGTTCTATGGGGAGGAGCAGTAGTCCTATAGTGTAGGCAGCTAATCCTATGGGGGCTGTTACTACAACCAAAAGGTTTTTGTTTGTTAAGGTTTATAGACATTTGCTAATTATTTTAATTAAGATTGTTTTACCAGAACCAGCTTCGCCACTTACATACAAGAGCAGCAGTTCATAATTTTTACAGCTACACATTTTAGTTTCATATTTAAAACCATGTTCAATTTCTTGAGTGTCTTCTAGATAAATGGTGAGTTGTTCATCATTTAGCTGTGATTCAAGCACTGACAAGTCTTCCTCAGATTGTTTATATTGATACATGGTATATTCTACCTCAGTCATGGCTTGTTCTGCTTAATTTAGAATTAATGGTTCTCCAAGTGGTTCTTGGCTTCCTGTAAGGGAACGTTGGCTACCCTCAGGAGTGGCTTTTTCTAGTTAAGCTTCAATTTATTCCTATTGTTGGCGTTCATTGTCCAAAATGTCTTTGTATTGTTTGAAATTGTCATTTGTTATACTGCTTTCTTTTGCTTTGAATGCAACTTCAAATTAATCGTTGTCACCTAATGAAAAGTTGGAGTAGGGCAAAGTTAATACAGTTCTCTATGTTGTGGAGAATTAAATTATAACTTTATATGATTAAATAGACTGGGTTTGGTGAGTTTCACTAGACGCCCTTCAAAAGTTGAGACTGAATATTTGCCAGTTGTCTCATTTGGTGTGACATTGTTTTTGTAGGTTGTAGTTTTGGGCAATGTCATACAGACACATGCTTTCCAAAGCAGTACTTCTGTTTTTGTATGTGTCAATTTAATATTTTTTTTTTAAATGTTGGATCATTTGTGTCTTTAGTTTCTGTTTCTTGGTAGGATTTTAATACCCTTGTTTGGGATGAAGCTGGACCAAGTTACAGCCAGACAATGTGTTCAGATTTGCCATATATGGCTGTACCTGTTAAACTGTATGCAGCCTCGTAGCAACCCAATTCTCTATGGGAGAGCATTTTTGTACCGAAGCTGTACATTTATTTATAGTGTTTTTGTCAGATGATATGTCATGCCAGAGGTCTTTCTCAACTGTGGTGAGATAAGCTGTGACATATCTTTCTGCTGCAGTGGGATTGTTTGCAATGTCTTTTATGTCTATGTTTGCATTCCACAAGAAGGCAATGATTGCATTGTAATCATTGATGTACTTGGATGCTTTGTCCTTTTTAATATGGTGTATGCTTTTAGAGGATGTGCCTTTTACGCTGTGTCTAACAGAAAACATCAAGCTATTTACTTGTCCTTTTTTACAAACTAGTCCAGGGAAGCCAACTTGTCATTTGATATAGTATTTGCCTTTGTTTTTATATCTACGTCAGCAGTATTTGCCACCCTTATGTTTTTGAAAGCGTAAGGTTTGTGTATATGGGTCACTTTCTATGGTTTCTGAAGGGATGTCACAGGTGATGTAGTTTTCAATAAACTGTAAAACAGTGGCATCACTATCATGGCCAAATTTAGGAGCATATTGTTTTCCACAAAAGCATGTGGATGAGTGGTGCTCCTCTGGATTGATATTATTTTCTACAAAAGAAGTGGAGGGACAGTTTTATTGCATATATGCATATAAAGTGCAGCATTGCAACGAAGCGATGGTGAAAGTACCTTGATACATTGACAGGGTCAAGACAACAGAGTTCTCCTGGTGTATATATATATATATACATATATTAATATTCAATGAAAAAACTTTGTTAAAGGGACGTTATGGTTAAGTTGCGCTACTAAAAACCTATGAAATTCAGTGAAAAAACTTTGTTAAAGGGATATAATGGATCCATTAAAACCGAAAATCCCTTGAAATTCGCCAGTTATGGTAAGCTAAGCAACCATAACTCACGCCACCACTGTGCACTGCTAAGACTAACACCCAGGACATCAAAGATGACAACACAAACTTCTGAAAGTTTGTCAAAGAGTATATTGACAAACTGAATTTTGTTGTCACGTGGGTATGTTTGAAAGCCAACAACTGTACCCAGTGCTCCATTAACTAGTCCTTGGTCCACGTCAAGGTTACGTTTAAGCATTACTCTGCAATTTAAGGATAATTTTAACATCTTTTCTAAGCCTGCTGTGTTTGAGATTGATTTTTCTAAATTATTTAGTCTTGTTGTGGCTTGGTCACACATGGGTAGTGTCATACCATGTACATCTAGTTTGTCTGTGGCGCTAATTTCCATTATTGGTTGCATTTCTTTACTTAACATTATTTCATTTGAATTTGCAAGAGTTGGCATTAAGGCCATACAATTGACATTTTTGTGGGCTAATTGTTCCATAACATCTGTAGCACATGCATTATCGCCATAAAGTGCATTAATGTGCCGGGTTTTCCATGTTGCTTCTGCTTCTTTAGAAAGTATACCAACTCTCAAACTTTTTAAAATGTTGGCATAAGTTAGATCTGCAGATTGGCGCATGTTTTCTGTTAATTCTCTGTATTGGAAATGTTGCCAAAGGTTGACATTTCCAATGCTGCCAACAGTTTTACGGCAGAGTTTGTGCCCTAATGTTTTAAAAATAGGTTTGCCTTTTACTGGTGTTAATTGAAGCAGATCTCCAAAAACAATAATGTGTTTTCCTGCAAAGAGCTCTTCATAGTCTGTTTTGTAATCTGAGGTGAATCAAAGCTAACATCAGGTTGGAGGTTGGAGACCATGCTCACTTCATCTATTAGTAGCATTTTCATTTGTTTCAATACTCTGCGTAATTCCATTGCAGCTTCTGCAGAAAGTTTGTAATTGTCTAATTTGTTCTGGTGTTCTACTGGTAATAGTAGTAATCGGTGTAATGTAACACCACCTATGTTGTAGGCAGCTAAACATGTGGGGGCAGTGACAACAGCTGACAGTTTGTTGTTTGTCAATTGTTGAAGGAACTTACTAATGATTTTGATTAGGAATATTTTGCCAGAACCAGCTCCACCACTGATGTACAGTAGTATAGGTTTATAATTATGGCAGGAACATTCTTTATTTTCATGTTTTACACCATGTGCAATTTGTTTTGTTACTTCTTGAAAAGTGCTACTTTGCTCATTGTTTAGTTTTGATAGTAGTATAGTTAAGTCTTCCTTATCTTCATACAGACACATGGTGTTTTCTACTTCTATCATAGCTAATTCTGCCTCATTTGTTATTAGTGGTTCTCCCAGTGGTTCTTGGCTTCCTGTTACAGAAGGTTGACTACTGTCAGGAGTATCCTTATCTAGTTGGGTTTGGAGTTCTTCTTCATGTTGCTGTTCATTTTGCAACATTGTTTTGTACTGTGTAAAGTTTACATCAGTTATAGTGCTTTCATTTGCTTTGAAAGCATCCTCATATGAGTCATAGTTATCTAGTAATTGTTCTTCTTTTCTCCATGGTTTGAAGAGTTGTAGCAGGGACATGTAATATACTTCTTTATGTTGAGGAGTCTTCAATGACAATTTGATATGATTAATTAAATTTGGTTTAGTGAGTTTAACTAAGCTGCCTTCACAGTCTGTCACTCTATATTTACCTTTTTTTTCATCAGGTTTCATATTATTTTTGTATGTGTAGTTTTGGGCTATTTGGTATAGACACATGTTTTCCAAAGTATTACTTCTGTTTGGGTAGTATGTGTCCAATAAATTGTTTTTTAAAATGTCTTGGCTGTTTGGATCATGTTTGGCTATTGTTTCTATATCTTCATATGATTGTAGAACTCTTTTTCTAGATTTAGCTGGACCAAGACTTAGCCATACTATATTTTCAGATTTACCATACAATGAAGTACCAGTTAAACGATCAGCTGCTTCATGAGATCCACATTCTCTATGGGTGAGCATTTTTATGCCCAAGCTGTATAATTTCTGAGATACTGTTTTATCTGATGACAGGTCATTCCAGAGGTCTTGGAGCTCTGTCTTTTCTGCTTTAGTTAAGTATGCTGTGACATATCGTGAAACTGCAGTAGAATTGTCTGCAATGTACTGCACATCTATGTTTGCATTCCATAAGTGGGCAATGATTGCATTATAATCATTGATATATTTTTCTTCTTCTTTTCTTTTTATGTAATATGTATTTTTAGGTGACTTACCTTTAACACTATGTCTAACTGAAGACATGAGGTTGTTTACTTGACCTGTATTTGTAACTGGTCTAGGGAAACCAAATCGGCATTTGGTGTAGAATTTGCCTTTGTTTTTGTATTTGCGACGACAATATTTTCCACATTTGTGTCTTTGAAATTGTAAAATTTGTGCATGAAGATCACTATTTGTGGCTTCTGATGGAATTTCACAAGTGACATATTTTTCAATAAACTGTAAAACAGTGGCATCACTGTCTTCACCAAATTTAGGAGCATCTTTAATCCATAAAAGCATGTGGATATGTGGTGCTCCTCTGGCTTGGTATTCTTTTCTCCAAAAGAAGTGTTGCACTTCTCCAAGGGGAGGAACAGTTTTATTACAAATAAAATGTAGCATAGCAATGAAGCGATAGTGAAAACATCTTGAAACATTAACAGGATCCAAAGAACAAAGTTCTCCAGGTGTTAGAATATCTATGTTTGTTTTATTATTATTTGTTATGCGTAGGAAATCATGTAAATCGTCCTATGCATATTCTGCACAACTTAATGTAACAAACCAAGTGGGTGGGCCAAGGTTTCTGATCATACAACGTACATCTCCATGACGTCGAAACCAGTACTCTTTAGTGCCACGCATATTTGCTAATAGATTTTAATATTTGATTGTAAAACCTCATCCTTTTGTTGCACTTTCTCTAATAATTGTGTAGCTGTCATATTTTGAAAGTGTGACCCTGATTTTAATATGTGTGCAACTCCGTAACATAAAGTTGCTAGTTCACTTTCAAAGAGTAGGTGGAATATGTACTCCACATTTTGTCTAAATCTGGGATCTTCAGAATACATCCGTAATGAGCGGTATTCTGAAGCTGATATTTGAATAGGTCTATTATCATACCTTCCTCCTTTGCCAGTAGGAAAGAGTAGAGGAAAAGCACGTGCTTCTATACTTTTTTCCCATATACTGATTGACGATCCTTTTGTTTGACGCATTTGGTAAGTTTCCAGTACATCTTGCACGGTGTCATTACAGTGCAAAGGATGAATTGTATAATGGTCTAAAGTATTTGATATTGTAGCAGGATCTAGCAGCTCAAATTGACCAGCTTCTTGTGTTTCTTGAATTATTTCATTTGTATCTTTCAAGTTTTCTTCAATATTAATTTCTTTGTAATATTCATTATTCTCTTTAAGATATTGGAAGGCTTTCAGAAGTAAAACGGATAGGACGCTCAACAGCTAGATTCCTTCTCTTCAAAGATATGTATGTACGCAGAGAACAATTTTCTCTAACTCTTACATACACAGTCACGATTCATAAATCAGAAGGTCTTATCCTAGACAAAGCAATGATAGATATAGGTAACACAGTTTTTAAAGAAGGCATGAGCTACGTAGCACTATCACGCTTACGTACACTTGACGGTCTATTTCTAATCAACTTTGATGCAAGTAAAGTAAACGCTGATATTCCTTGCATTTTGGAATATAATAGACTTCGCTCACTATACACTCCCTATCTAAACACATATTCTGTTCCACAAAAACTAAAACGTTGTAAAAGAAAACTAAATCAAACAGAAATGCAACAGGACGTCACTGCAAATCCTCCAAAGAGAGTAAAAGAAACAAATACTTCATCAAGTACCACAAACAAAAAAGAATCAATTAGAGAAAGTAAACCAGGTACTTCTTTAAAGAAGGAAGACAAACTCCAAAAAAAGCAGTTAGATACAGAACTACCTGGACCATTTAAATTCTCAAATATAGTTGGTGTAAGTTGCTATGCAAATGTAGCAATGAATATTCTATTTCAATTACCACCAATTGTTGACAACATTTACTCACACAGTACAGACCCATTGTGTTTGCAAATGTTAGTACTTCACAGAAATGCAGCAAACAATCCTGACAACACATATAGTGTTTTTGGAATAAGACGACAATTGGACTACTGTGCTGGAATGGTGAAATTCACTATAAACTCACAGGAAGATCCACAAGAATTTCTAATGTACTTACTACAAGTACTGGAAAACAAAAACATACCTATAAATGAAATCTTTCAGATTTCATACATGTGGAAACATACATGCACTCTCTGCAACAATGTGACACAAGAAGAAATCCCCAATGAACGCTTCATATATATATCAATACCAAATTGTGTATCCATTCCATTTCAGCAACTTGTACAAAATGCAAACCATGGTAGATTATGCTCTACCTGCAATTCAGATAATCGCTCCACGTTAGTAATACAAACACATAGTAAATACGTAATACTAATGCTTCTACGTTACAATGCAGATGGTACCAAAAACAACTGCAAGCTGACTGGATTCACACATGGTCAAATATCACTTGGTAAGAAAACCTTCACAATAGGTATAATCTAAAACGCAGGAGCCACAACCAATTCAGGGCACTACACTGCATATATGAAAAAGAAATGTGGATGGTTTGAATGTAATGATAGTACCATTACTCTAAAGCAGAGATTACCAGCAAATCTTACAAACGCTTATTTGATGTTCTTAAAACCAAAATTTGATAAATAAACTGTATTTAAACCTTTAAGTAAATTTGTGTTAAAAAAATATAAACGGTTAGAATACTCCAAAAGCTATCTAACTGCTCAAAGATTCTACAACAACTAATCAGATAAATGAATACCACTAAATTAGACCAAAAAATACACAGTTAGAATACGCCAAGTGGTATCTAACTGTCCCAAAATTATAAATTTGTGTTAAAATAATGTAAACTGTTAGAATACTCCAAAAGCTATCTAACAGCTCAAAGATTCTACAACAACTAATCAGATAAATGAATACCACTAAATTAGACCAAAGAATACACAGTTAGAATACGCCAATTGGTATCTAACTGTCCCAAAATTTATCAATATCCAAATAGATAAATCAAAACCACTAAAATATATTAAAAAAATAGACAGTTAGAATATGCCAATTGGTATCTAACTGCTCCAAAATGTTATAATATCAAAACAAATGAAGAATCTGTTACTGCTCCAAACCAAATACAACAAAGCAAAGTATAAAGCATTAGCCAGAAACAACAAGTGAACACTGAAAACAAACAAACAAATAAACTGTAGCATAACAGAAAAAGGTTTTTTTTTAATCCAACATGGATTTTTTTTTCTCCCACAAACCCAATGATTTTAGCAACAAATACAGAAACTGAGCAAATTGCACAGTACTCTGATTTGTACTCTACTAAATATGAGGGTTAAAAAAAAATAAAAGTATATTGCTTATACAATGTAATAAGTCATTACAAAATACTAATACTAACATGCTATTTTCTTTTATCACAGAAATGAAGAAGAAAAACATGGACTCCCATTACTAGACCAAACAGTAAGTATACAATAATAAGGACAACCATAGCAGCATATCACATCCATAGTATCTAATACCTTTGTTCCTTATACATTTGTTTTTCACCCAAAGTTATAAGCAAATATGAATGTGATATGCTGCGGTGGTTGTTGCCAGGGCATAGAGTCTTGGGTGCATGGCCAAATGGCCATGCACCCAAGACTCTATGCCCTGGCAACAACCACCGCAGCATATCACATCCATAGAGTCAAACATTTCAACTATGATCTATGGGAAACTTTTAATGTCCGTGAACAATGTGAGTGTTCTTAGAACACTTTGAACTTGCCAGCGAACAATACGTACACCGTTTTCAGGACACCCCCTACGAACATTTCAGAACAACGCGATAGTTCTTAGAACACTTTCAACTTAACAACGAACAATACGGACAGCGTCCTAAGGACACCCCCTACGAACATTCCAGGACACCAGGAGTGTTCTCAAAAACGTCTTCAGAACACCCCCATTTTGTTTATTTGCGAACATTTCAGGACACCGCGGGTGTTCTTAGAACACATTCAACTTGACAGAGAACAATACGGACAGCTTCCTCAGGACACCCCCTACGAACACTCCCCGGACACCGCGAGTGTTCTTAGAAGCGTCTTCAGAACACCACCATCTTGTTTATTTGCGAACATTTCAGGACACTGCGAGTGTTCTTAGGACATATTCAACTTGACAGAGAACAATTAGGACACCCCCTACGAACATTCCAGGACACCGGGAGTGTTCTTAGAAGCTTCTTCAGAACACCACCATCTTGTTTATTTGCGAACATTTCAGGACTCCGCGAGTGTTCTTAGGACACATTCAACTTGACAGAGAACAATACGGACAGCGTCCTCAGGACACCCCCTACGAACACTCTCCGGACACCGCAAGTGTTCTTAGAAGCGTCTTAAGAACACCACCATCTTGTTTATTTGTGAACATTTCAGGACACCGCGAGTGTTCTTAGGACACATTCAACTTGACAGAGAATAATACGGACACCCCCTACGAATACTCCCCAGACACCGCGAGTGTTCTTAGAAGCGTCTTCAGAACACCCCCATTTTTTTATTATTTGCAAACATTTCAGGACACCGCGGGTGTTCTTAGAACACATTCAACTTGACAGAGAACAATACGGACAGCGTCCTCAGGACACCCCCTACGAACATTCCAGGACACCGGGAGTGTTCTTAGAAGCATCTTCAGAACACCACCATCTTGTTTATTTGCAAACATTTCAGGACACCGCGAGTGTTCTTAGGACACATTCAACTTGACAGAGAACAATACGGACAGCGTCCTCAGGACACCCCCTACGAACACTCCCCGGACACCGCAAGTGTTCTTAGAAGCATCTTCAAAACACCCCCATTTTGTTTATTTGCGAACATTTCAGGACACCGCGAGTGTTCTTAGAACGCATTCAACTTGACAGAGAACAATACGGACAGCGTCCTCAGGACACCCCCTACGAACACTCCCCGGACACCGCGAGTGTTCTTAGAAGCGTCTTCAGAACACCCCCATTTTGTTTATTTGCGAGCATTTCAGGACACCGCGGGTGTTCTCAGAACACATTCAACTTGACAGAGAACAATACGGACAGCGTCCTCAGGACACCCCCTACGAACATTTCAGGACACCGGGAGTGTTCTCAAAAACGTCTTCAGAACACCCCCATTTTGTTTATGTGCGAACATTTCAGGACACCACGGGTGTTCTTAGAACACATTCAACTTGACAGAGAACAATACGGACAGCGTCCTCAGGACACCCCCTACGAACACTCCACAGACACCGCGAGTTTTCTTAGAACAGTTTCACTTTGCTTGTGAACAAAACGGACACATATTGAGTCCTTAGAACACCCCCCAGTCAGTTTATTTAGAACATTTCAGAACACCCGTGATGTCCGCAAACAAATCGAAAACAAAAAGAACGTCTAACACATAAAAAACACAACTTTCATACACTCCCACCCTCCCCAAACACTCCTACACACCAACACACTCTACAAAATACACATTTTGAACGAAGTTTCACCGCGCGGTCCGCGGACATCCGTGAATCCAAGATGGCGGCCGCTACCGAAAAATCTGACGCGCTTCACGCTCCACACGGTCCAATCAGCGAACACGTTGCATGTCCGCGAACATCACGCAAGACGATTGGCCAATCAGGACACTGTCCGCGGAGCGAACAGGGAAGTGTGTCCGCGAACCGAACACAGATATCACTAATTTTTTTTTACCTACTTTTTGGTCATTTTAAAAAAACTACTGGACGGATTTTCACCAAATTTGCAAAAGCACGCTTTCGGGACCAAGCCGCTGTCTTTATTTTGGTTTGCAGTGAGTGAGAAGTCATGCTTGTAATCCAATTCACACTCTGCACAACTTAAAGAAACAAATCATGTGGGTGGGCCTAGCTTCCTTAGCATATAACGAACATCAGTTTGACATCGGAAACAGTATCCTTTTGTACCACGCATGTCTGCCCAGAGATTTGTGATATGTGACTGCAAAACTCGATATTTGCCTTTTATCTTTTGAAGCAGTTGGGTAGCAGACATGTTTTAAAAGTTAGAGCCTGTTTTTAATGTGTGTGCAACTACATAACATAGAGTTGTTAGTTCACTTTCGAAAGAGAAGGTGGAAAATGTTTTCAACATTTTGGCTGAATATGGGGTCTTCAGAATACATTCTTAAAGGTCGATATTCTGATGCGTTAATTTGGGTGGACCTTTCATCATATCTTCTTCCTTTTCGTGTAGGAAAGAGTAGACAAAAGAAGTGCTTCTACAGTTTTTTTTACCATATGCTCACAGGGGATCGTTTGGCTTGATGCATTTGCTATGTTTCTAATGTATTGTCAATTGTATCAATGGAGTTTAGTGGGTGAATTGTATATTGGTCTAAATTGTTGTCTGCAGTAACATGATCTACATGTTCTAATTGGCCAGTTGATGGTGAGTCTTGAATTATTTGGGTGGTTTCTCTTAAAGGGATGGTTTGCCCAAAATGTTTTATTTCAAAAATAAATAGGCAATATTAAAAAAAAAATCGATTGGCAATTTTTTTTTCCAAGTCCCTATGTAAAAATTTGAGCAAATCAAGCTCAAAGAAAGCACATGGGGGCATCCATTTTGTGAAATGGATGCCCGCCGCTGTGCTCGCTTTGGCTTTTGCGACATTAATGAAGGAAAAGCCAGCCATCTGTAGTAAACAAAAGCTACCACTGGGTGGCTTTTCCTTCATTGGTGCTGTACGCACAGGACGGGGACCGGAGACTACAGGCAGAAAAGTTGCAGCTGCATCTCGGTAAGTGCTATTTTTTTAAATAAAAATAAACACTAGCTGCAGTTTTGGAGTGGAGGAGCCCGGAAAACGTATAAATAAAACCGCAGCTTTAAAAACATTTAAAAACATTGTATTTATGTTTGCGGTCGCTTTTGAAGCGACCGCACACATAAATACAATGTTATTGTGTTTGAAAACACTGCGGTTTTTCTTTCTAAGTTTCTCAGGCTCCTCTGAGCCGGAGAAATTTAGAAAGAAAAACCGCAGCGTTTTCAAACACAACCGCGTTGTGTTTCTGCCTAAATCTGCTTTCCCATTTGGGGCTCAAGAGCTCCCCGTGAGGAGCCCTAGAGCCCCAAATGGGAAAGCAGATTTAGACAGAAACACTGCAGCATTTAGCATTTCCCATTTGGGGCTCTCGGCTCCCTCCGTGGGGAGCCCGAGAGCCCCAAATGGGAAATCAGCTGTAGGCAGGAACACCGCGGCATGTAATCACAATAACATTGTATTTATGTGTGCGGTCGCTTCAAAAGCAACCGCAAACATAAATACAACATTTTTAAACCTGCGGTTTTATTTCTAAGTTTTCCGGGCTCCTCCAGCCCGGAAAACTTAGAAAAAAACCGCAGCTAGTGCTTATTTAAAAAAAATAAATAAATAGCACTTACCGAGATGCAGCTGCAGCTTTTCTGCCTGTAGTCTCTGGTCCGCGTCCTCCGAGTCCCGGCACCAATGAAGGAAAAGCCACCCAGTGGTAGCTTTTGTTTACTACAGCTGGCTGGCTTTTCCTTCCTTAGTGCCGCAAAAGCAAAAGCCAGCACAGGCGGGCATCCATTTCACAAAATGGATGCGCCCATGTGCTTGCTTTTGCAAATTTTGAGCTTGAATTGCTCAAAATTTTACATAGGGACTTGAAAAAAAAAATTCCAATCGTTTTTTTTAATATTGCCTATCTATTTTTGAAATAAAAAATTTTGGCCGGACCCTCCCTTTAAGTTTTCCTCTATGTTTATCTTTTTGAAGTATTCATTGTTTTCTATTAGATATGGTAGGGCTTGTCTAACTTTTTTTAAGTCAATTAGTCATTGCCAAATTGTTTTATCTTTTGTTGGTACACCAAATAACTGGTACAATCAAAGATTGATATATTGGTTAGTGTACTCCTAGAGTTTCTACATTTTCTTTGTGACCTAATGGCAAATATACTACTTTAACAGAAATGCCCTTTAGTAACTTGGATGGAGGTCATTTGGCTGATTTCGGTTGAAGGCGCATTATAGCTTGAAAGGGGTGTACTCTTTGTCTTATAATGATCTCATACAAGTCAAGTTGTTGGCGAGCTTTTGGAAGTGGGAATATTTCTAAGCTGCTAGTGATTTATTTATTTATTGTGCATTTGTTTGGTGCTTATACAACACGTAAATTGTGTTTCAAAGCGCCCACATGCCAACTGGCAGGGAACATGGGAAGAGGGTAGATTCAAGAGAAGGCTGCTGCAGTAGTCAAGCCTATAGAGAATCAGAGCTCTGATAACATTGAGCTTCTGGGGAAAGTGGGAAAAGGGAGATTTCCATTGCGAAGGAAGAGTTGAAGTTGGACTTCTTAGCAACTTCCTGGATGTGAGGGAGGAAGGATAGAGAGGAGTCGATGATGAATCCAAGGTTTCTGGCTTCTGATGAAGGAAAAGGGGGAAATCCATTGGAGGATGGCCAGAGTGAGGGGAAGAAAGAGAGAGAAGGGGTCCCAATAAGAAGGATCTCAGACTTGCTGTCATTGAGGCAGGGGACATTAAAAGTGAACCAGGACTGGATGGCAGATAGGCAGTACGGGATGATGGAAGAAGCACGGGAGTCATCTTTGAAGAAGAGATGAGAGCTTTCTGTGGAGCATTGGAAATTAGGGGAGAAGGAGGAAATGATGCATGCCAGTGGAGCAAGGAAAGTGTTAAAGAGCCGGGGGAAAGGTTGGAGCCCTCGGGAACACCACAGGTGGAGAAGGAGGTAGGTGAGGAAAAGGTGCCCAGAATAACCTGAGACAGACGATCAGTTAGGAAAGAGGTCAACCAGTCCAGTGCCCACTCTGAGATGCCCATGGTATTATAGAGTTGTTTTATGAGGATAGAGTGGTTGACCATGTCAAAAGCAGAGGAGAGATCAAGTAGAGTGAGGACAGCTGGAGCGTTGGAATCAAGGGATGCAAGCTGTTCTTCGCGGGTGTTCAGAAGTTCAGTTTCCCGCCTCTGGATGCTCGGAATCCAGATTGATGGTCTTGGCAACCACCTACACGTTTAGTGTGTGAGGTAAGTTGGAAGAAGGCCAGCTTCTCCAGGAGTTTCCCAAGGCAGGGGGTGATAGAAATAGGGCGGTAGTTAGCTGATAAAGGTTTTTACAGGAGGGGTGCACAAGGGAGTGCTTGAGGGAGGAGGGGAAGGATCCAGTGGCAAAAGAATTGTTGCAGAAAACGGCAAGAGCGGGGGCAAAAGAGCCAATGTTGTCCTTGATGGTTCTGGAGGAGCAAAGGGAAGGGAGATCTGTTTGGAGGAGACTTTCATAGAGCAGACAAATCTAGTAACATCATTGAGTATGACGGGGAGAAGGAGGAAAGAGAAGAAGAAGGAGGGGGAGAGACCATAGGAGGAAGGGGGTGGAGAGAGGTTGGGGGAGTGGCTAGCAAGGGTGCTCAGTATGTCCAGAGTTTTAATGGTGAAGTGTGTGGCCAGTGCATTGCAGAGGGACTGGGAGGGAAGAGGGGAGGACGAGACTGCAGAAAGGTTGGCTAGTTCCCTGCAGATTTTAAAGAGTTTAGCCATGTTGTTGGAGGCACCGAATACCCGAGCCTGGATGTGGGCCCTTTTCTTGGCATGGGTGGATAGTCTTTATTGTCTTTGGAGCAGCTTAGAGGCAGGTTTCAGGCAGATCCTAATGACTGCGGCAAGAATGTCAAGAGTATTAGTTAAGGCCAGATGGAGGTTTCTGGGAGCAGAGTCAGAAGTAGAGTCAGGGGTGGGGGGAGACACTGACAGCAGCTGACACTTGTTTCATCAGACGGATGTCCATGAATGAGGTTGGAAGGCTAGAGGAGGTGCAGTCAAGGGCCAGAGGGGACCCATGTGAGAAGAGAGGAGAGAGTGGTCGGACCAAGAGAGTTGTGTGACCAGAGGTTGGAAAGAGAGAGGTCAGATGTATGAGGGCATCCAGAGTATGTCCAGCCAAGTGGGTTGGACCAGAAGGGAGATTGAAGAGGGATAGAGAAGTACAGAGGTCAAAGAAGAGAGTGGATGCTGTGACAGGGAAGTCCAATTGGGTGTCGAAATTGCCCAAGAGGAGGAGATTTGAGGTGGTTGAGAGGAGAAAGAAACAGAGATCAGCCAATTCAGAGACGAACATAGTGGCACTGCTGGGGGCCCTGTAGATAGTGGCAATGGTCCAAGAGGAAGAGGTATAGATGATAAACTTGCAGACCAGGCATTCAAAGGAAGAGTAGGGATGGGTGGGTATGATGGGGGAAAGGAACCCACTCAGGGAAGATTAAGGCAACCCCACCACCAACACGGTGAGGTTGTGGCTTGAAATAATCGTGAAGCCATCATGGAGAAGGGAGTCAAAAGCATTGACTGAGCTGGCATTGAACCACATCTCAGTAAGAGCGAGAATGTCAAGGTCATTTCCTTCAAGCAGGCAGATGTTGGCAGAGTGTTTGTTGGCTCAGCGGGCGTTAAGAGTAGCCAGGTGAAGGAGCTCTCCGCCATAGAAGGTTTTCTGACGTTGAGTACAGGCGAGTGGTACACCATTCAGAGGGGAAGGATCAGAGAGAGTGGTGGGTGGGCAAATGAAGGAAGGAAGTAAATGAGAAATGGCAGGTGCCTGTCAAAGAGAAGGAGGTTGGTTGAGGACCCTGATCCAAGATAGTGCCTGTGTTTTAGACAGTAAGGATGCAGCGTGATTATGAGAAGTCCAAGAGGACTTCCCACTTGATGCCACCATGGGAGAGGATGTGAAAGGTGGGAGAGTGGAAATGAGATGCAGGAATTCATAGATCTGGGGAGGGGACAGAGAAAAGGATGTGGGTGAAGAGCTGTCTGGAAGATGGATTGACATAGTTGGCTATGATGTGTAGGCTGGGGTTGGCTTTCAGCATGTCTTGTTTGTGCTTTTTTCTTCCAGACTTGTAAGAGGTAGGTGATAGTGTAGCAGTTGGAGAATATAGAAGAGATGGTGAGTGCCATCAGGGTAGTAGAGGATAGTTGAAGGAAAGAAGGGAGGCTGCACTGCATAGAACTCACAAGGTGGCCTAGTGGTTGCAGTAGGGCACAGAATACAATGAAAAATATGGGATGCAGGATGTTAAAAAACACACCTAGGTTTGAAAATCAAAAACAAGGCACAATGCAGTGAGGAAAGGGAGCACAAGGTGATGCTGGAGGCAGAATGAAGAAGGCACAGTTAACGTTTACATTTGTTAGTGGAGGAGGCATTGGAAGAGTTCAGCCATCACGCACTTGGGAGCGGTACTCTTATGCTTTTTTTAATTACGTTTTACCGTTCCCATAATTTTATGTTAAAAAGAAACCATTCCAGAAGTTGAAACTTGCACTTCTGTGCAATCAACGTTCCCTTAACAGCATGCGCTTTTGTTTTGGGGTTTGGATTGCGCGTGGTAGTGGCACGTCAATGGGGTTTGTGGTAACCTGGGCCGGGCAGCCCAGCCGGGAACATAGAGCCATTACTTTTTTTCAAACAATTTGACGACTGGCTCTATGACCATTTCTTGGGCTTTTGTATTTGCTGCAAGTGTGAGATCATTGCTACAAACATGAAAGGGACGTCTTCAAACTTTCTCGTTTTCCTTGCAGCTGTATTCTTTTTCGATCAGAGATGAAATCTATTCAGGTCCTTATGCTATTGGATTTATTTATTCAGTACTTTATGTAATATTTTTAGCCAATCCAGAGGTGAAAAGTGACGAAGAGCCAAACGGAAATGTCACATTCAACAAACGTGCTGAAAAGAAAACCACTTGACTGGCCAGAGAAAGGGAATTGCATAGCTTTGGTTGGAGCAGCTGAAATGATCTGCATTAGAAAGCAAAGCAGCACTTTGTGGGTGCCTGGAAAAAGATTTCCAAGAAAAAGTAAGGTAAAAATACCGTACTTAAGACTGGTGCTCTCAGTTGACCTTAAATAAGGTTGCTCAATCATATATAGCTCTTGCGTAAAATAATTCAAATGTCAGACAAAATATATTTCCAAATGGTACAAAGTTTTTCCAAGAGAAATGTTTAATTCACATTTCCTGGTTTTATATCTTTCTTGATTAGTTCAGATATTGCGAGGCAACTCAAAATCGATAGGTCAATTATTAACAATAGTACATATGCCAATGCATTTCGGTCTGAGACCATCTTCAGGGCTGTACTGAAGTGAGTGTAGAATCTGCACCGTGTTAACATCAATTATTCATCAGAATACACATAAATATAATAGATAATTCAAAATAAAGCAAGGCACATACCCCAAATAGATCCAAATGGATGTTGTACATGTAAGAGAAAAATAAATATGAAAAATATGTCAACATACATTATATCGCTAACCATTCATAGTTGTTTTTCCTCTTTGTATTTTGTGTCCTGTACCTGCTAATTGTGAGTTGTCCTCTCCTGTGAATGCGTTCGTAGAACGTCTCCAGTGTTCCTGTTAATTGCCAGAGGGGAATATATATTACTATTATTCTAGCTATATCCAATTGAGAAGCTATTTCAACCTGAAAAGTTAAATGGGCTCTTACCTGCACTCGTATGATTCGCGCGCGGGACCGATCGCGCTCCCTGTGAGAGCGAAAGTGAACTGCGCGCGGCCAAAAAATGCTTTTAAGGGTAGTCATGGGAACCTAGGCGGGGCGTCGAGCAGCAGCAAAGTTGCTGTCGCACGTACGCCTCGGGACCCACCGCCCTACGGGAGCGCAGGGGGGCGGGACTGTTGCCATGACCCCAAGGTGTGTGTATGCTCTGTGTTACTGATGATGGAATTAACTCGAGTGAAAGAGAGGTGTGGATAAAGCCTAGGCAATTAGTGGAAACTATACACGTGACTTCGTTCTATATCTGTGTATATGTTCTATGAATGTCAACCAATGTAGGTGTCAAAATAAGGATAGATACTGGTTGTGTGGAGTGGATCATGCGATCCATACCCATTCATACACTCCTAAATATTTTAAACTGTTGCATGATGTGCAATTAATACATGTAAGTGCAAAAACACCAGAAAACAACACCAAGTTCAATCACACGTTTTCAATGTGTCCCCAGTTGTATCTGGATCTAAGTCCATTGCGCTTCTTCATCCACGAAGAATTCAAAGACTTATTCTTGAACCAACCGTGAATCTGGCTTTTTTAGAGAAAACACATATAATTGATCTCTTCATTGATTCCCTTCGGTGTAAGGGAACTTAGTCTGTCTATCCAAAACGTTTCTCGTTGATCAATTCTTTTTTGTAGATCCTCGTATCTTTCTCTTCTTTGGACTCTTTCCAGGACTACAAATTTAATCTGTGCCAGATTGTGTTGTTTACTCTGCCAGTGTCTTGCTACTGCAGAGCTTGCAGTCTTGTTCCTGATACAAGATCTGTGTTCGTTCCACCTGATCTTTGCTGTGCGCTGTGTTTGTCCGACGTAGTATAAACCACAAGGGCATTTAATTCCATATATGATTCCTGCCGTGTCACATGTGGCATAGCATTTCAATTTGATTTTTTCTCCAGTATATGGATGATTTATGGTTTGTCCTTTCATGATATATCCACAGTTGCTGCAGTTGAGGCATGGAAATGTACCTATGCGGTCCGTGCTTCTCTTCTTTTGTGGGGGTCTCGTGTGGACTAATCTGTCTTTCAAATTAGAACTTCTCTGGTAGGCAAATGTGGGGGTTTCTTTAAATAGGTGTTCTACCCTTTTATCACATGTAACAGTGTTCCAATTTTTCTTTATGATTGACTTAATCCGATTGCCTGATAAAAGCGTTGACGATCATTGAGCAAAACTGATGTAAGAAAACACATGATTATTAAAGTAAATCAAAGCCTAACTGGACGCAACACATATGAGTAAAGGCTAGAATCTTGAAGACAAGTTGAACAAAAAAGCTATGTAACGTGCTGACATTGAGGAACAAATGTGAAAGGAGAAAGAAAAGAAAAGCTGTTAGAGTAACTGATGATGGAGCCTGAAAAAATAAAACGTTTGTTATACCAGTCCGTAGTTATAGATAATGTTCTGGTCCACGGCTCAGTTGACAAAAGACAGGCATGTAACCACTGATCTATGGAATCTGTTAAAGAATGAACTCCTGTTTTCACTCTCCATCCTTTCTCTGTTCATCCAGACTGTATTAGGTATACTCAGTCTGAGTTGAAGGTGGCACAATGTAAACAACCATGTGGCCAGCGTACATTCCACATTCACGTATCACTTTCTCCTCATTTAAAGTGATCCAGAAGTAGTTTTCAATTTGCTCCTCTCCTGAAGTTTCGAACTAGAACTCCGATGATTCTAGCTAGTGCTGGTGGGAGTTGTAGTTCAACATATTTGAAGAAGCAAAGGTTATATATGTGCTTGCATGACCTTCCCGTTCCTCTTCGTCGTCAAAGCCCTTACTCTGTGAGTCAAGGACTGTGACTCAGAAGAAATAGACTCAGAGTAATGACAATTAGCAGTGATTAATTGGCCCATTACCTCCTCGTCCATCTTCCTAGTGACATATTGTGCCTTAAAGAGTAAGGACTATGACAAGGAAGACCTGGACTATGAGCAATGAAGATTACCAGTAAGTAATCAGGCCCTTATCAGAAGTGTTGACCATTGGCATAAATGGCATTTGCCAGCTATTATTGGATAATGTGTAACAATGGTGTTCAGAAGGATCCAGTGCTTTCTTTTCATCTGAAGCTATGGATCTAAAAGTTTTTCAACCCATTACCTCAACAGTGTTGGCATATGCATGGGAGACAAATGCAAGCCCATTTCTCTGTTTGCTCGTTGGCGCACATACTGCAGTGACGCAGGAGGATATGTACACAATAGGAAATTTGTAGAACAGGAACCGTGAGGCAATCACACTCAAGAAGGGAAAAGGATGCACACTTGAAATCCTGTTAACAGAGTTCCTTGGAGGTGGGGTTCTTAAGGAAAATGATCTTGCAGGAGGGGTTATGCAGTTAGGAAGTCGAAGAACATGCAGACGTGTGGAGGTAAGAGATTAATGCACAGCTGGAAAGTGGATCAGGATTTGGAGGAAGGAAATTATAGAGGAGCTCGAGAGTAGATCCAGATGCTGGAGGGCTGAGCAGGCGAGTGCTGAGGAGGTGGCAAAGAGGAACAACAGAGGGAGTGTTGAGCGCATGAAGAAGAATAAGGAGCAGTGAGGAGGAACAACGATAGGAGTGTTAAGGAGGTGGTGGGGAATATGAAGTGATGTGGGAGAACAACAGCATGTGTGAGGAGGAGGTAGAAAAGAGTGAGGAGGAGGTGTTAAGGCAGTTCATTAGTAGGAGCAAGGAAGAGGTGGAGCAGAGGCAGGAAGACGTTGGAGGAAAGACCAAGATAGGAGAGCAGAGTACATTAGGGAAGACATTGAAAGATAAGAAGAACAGGGAAAGACATTAGGGTTGTACATGTGAAGCACACAACCCCTAATGTTGAGATGTGCGAGAGGATGAGGGGTTGATTAATGAGCATTCGGTGCATTGTCAAGAAGGTGGGCAAGACGTCTGGGAAAAAAAGCAAAAGTAAGGTGCTGGCTAGCAATTTAGGCACAATATCGTCCCAACTCAACAAGGAGGTAGAAAAAGGCTGAATGTTACGGCACAGAGTCAGGTTCTCTAAAAAGAGTGAGGTGAAAATATAACACACCCATCCTCCTCTGTTGTCTAGGTATCCCAAAGCTTGGTGCCTACTCTGTGCCCTAGTTAGGAGCTCTTCCAGCATCCATCTTGCTGCTCAATAAACAAACCCAGCGAGACCCACTGAAAGATCTATCTCAGTTCCCTATGCCAGACATGCGGAGAACCAAACATTCAGGGCAAGGGGAAGCTGACAGCAACCTGAGAAACCTAGAGACGGTAAAAAAGGGCAGAGCCTCTTTACCCCAACCCTGTGTTTCAACATTCACTTTGCTCTGTCTTAAATTGAGCCAGGTCAGCAGGACTCCTCTTGTTGTTATTATAAGACACCACAGAGAATACCTCCAGTGTTTTTGCTGTAAACCAAGAGGTTATGGTAGTGTTTTACAGCAACTGAAAATCACCTTGGATACAATGATAGATACAACTCCATCCCTGACATGTGTGTTGGTGATGCCACTCCGCTTTCTGAAGAGTGGTTTCAGAAGTGATATCAGGTCTATTCAGCCAGACCTACTCGATTTGGGTACTTCATTTTCCTTTATACTAAAAGAAAGTTCAGCCAGTGGGATCCTTCTTCCTCTACATCACCCTTTCTGCCTGTGTGACCTAAATTCCATCCCGTGGCACCCTGTCCAGCAAAAACCTGGAGTTATATGTCTAATAGAGAAGACCAAACCTCAACATCCAGTACCATTTGCTTGTGGAAAACCCTCTGCAATCTCTGAGTAGCTCATGGAGTATCACCAGGAGACAGTTCATCTGAGGGAGCATCATTTGCAAGAAGACAGGGAAACCAGCTAGGGTTCAAATGCTGAAGGGATTGGTTGCCAGACACCTCACAGTTGCCCTGACGTCTGCTTGTCATCCATCACCTGATTTCCACGAGCTTCTTTTAAGCTGCACACCATCAATTAAAAAACTCAAATGTACTTGCAACATTTACCTCATCTAGTATGAATTCAGCTTCCTGCATCACCATTGCCTGTTCCGGCAGGTGTCAAATTTGGGACAGATGGAGAAAACATGTTTTCTGTTTATGTTCCAGTTGAGGACATCACCTCCACCCTGAAAGACTAAAAGGGGACTAAGTGTTGCTTTTACAAGGGGCAGGTGGGGAGGATATCATGGCTCAACCCACCTCATATCATGTGTATCACAGGAGCTTGTAACATGGACCCTATTAGAGGTCCCGTCGCTTTAAGGGAAATTGGTGCTGGCAAATCACTGAATGTCCACTGCCACCCTCCGGTGGCACCCTAAAATCCCGCACAGACATTGTCCCATGTTTGTAAAATGTCCTCTGTCATGGGTACGCTGGGAAGTAGTGTTAGTGTAACAGTAAACGCAGCACATGAGTCAGAAGTGCTTTGTAAACATACAACAGAAGATCAACAGCCCTGATCGCAGGGATGGAAGAAACAGTAGTAGCACACAGATAGAGGGGTAATACTCAATATAGGGTGTGCAGTGTGGAAAAAAACACCATAACTGTAATTAATAGCGTTTCTTGAACTGCACATATGTGCCAAAGTGTCAACCATGATGGAATGCCCATATAGATGTACTCTTTTAGGTCATAAATTCATAATCGAAAAAAGATTCTTCAATTGCTTCAATAAGGTTATCCAGGCATTCCTCTGTTGGGGAGCGGGGATGACATAACAGAATTGGACTGACTAAATTGCAGATGGAAGGGGGTTGTTTCCCCCTAATGTCACTTTTTTCAAGTTTTGTAGGTCAATTTTTGCCCAGTTCCATCCAAAAGTTAAATATTAAATAGTTATACGAAAAAATGCAATTTAACATTCTTGCACAGTAATAATTTATTTTTTGAGCATACATTCCCTGGATTGTAATTGCCCTACCAACTGCAGGACGTGTGTGACATGTGTTATCCCCAAATGATATGTACGAGTTGCAATTTACCTTGTCGCGTGAGTTATCTTTTTTCAACAAGTCTGAAGGCAGTAATCAGCTGAAGGAGGACCATCGTCCTTCCACTTTTGGGCTATTATTACTCTTGGAAATAAGAATGTCTTAAATGCCATTGCCCTTTCAATCCTGAGTGCCCAGCTAAAGGCATCACGTTTCTGAACAAAGCCTAACAAAGGGGGATTGTTTTTTTTCTTTTTTTTCTTTTTTTTCCGGTGCCCAGGATGGCTTCGAATGTGCAATCCTTTTCCAAGTAGGTGGTCAATAGACGAGATCCGATCATGCACTGATTCTTGGCATCTTCGAGACCCCACGCCTGAACATCGATACAGTGTCCAAATCCTAGAGAGCCGCGGATCACACATTTAGGAAATGCACACCTAACCATGGGATTTTCAGTTGACAGGGTCCTATTTGTTTATCTTTATCCCCTACCCCACATTTATAGCACCTTGGAATGATTGAAGGGTTGATCTGCCCTTGTGAAAGTAGCATAACTGGCTTGTTCACCTACTATGCCAACAAAGATGGAGTTGGTACAATCAGCTGCTTTCACTGCTCAATGGCCAGCCGTGGAGAAGCGCACTAGAGCCATGGTGTGCCTCACAAGGAATTGACATGACTTAACCGTTGCATAATCTCAGCTCAGTTTTGATGCTCTCCTCTCCACTTGGCAGCACCAAGTACGTGATCTCACTTATTTTCTCTCCAATATTGTTAGTCTCAAGTTCTGAGGGGAAGACCGCTTGGAGTGACCTATGCTCACCTAGGAGTGACCGTGACCCCAGGTACTCCTTCAGGTAAGTAGACATGCGTGTAAGTAACTTTGCACCAGTAACTTTGTTTACTGTGAACGTGACTGGTTGGCTTTGTTCAGCCTTGTATTTGTTTCAGCTCATCAAGATGTTCAGCAGCACCAAGTCCTTTTAACTGATCTTAATCAGAGTTCAGAAGGATCCGGCACTAGCTGCTAAAATATTACGTCTTTTATATGTTGCCTTTAACTTTGGGCACATAGCAGAAGTACTGAATTAAATGTCCTTTTTATCTCAGCAGTAGCTCTTTTTAACAGCGGGTTCTGGCTAGCATGGATTCATGCTGTCTCGAGAGGATAGCTCAGGGGCAACATGCTTGTCTTGGAAGCAAGACGACACAGAACAACACAGGTTCCATCCCCGAATCCACGCTTAGAAATCACTGGGTATTAAGTGCTATATAAATAACCAATTACAATTACAATACTTCCCATAGCGCTAAATGTTTCCCTTATTGCTAACGTGTCTTATAATTTAGCCCCCTAAATACATGTGATTCTTCAAAATTGAAACCTCACTCTATCTTCCACATTTTCCTGACAACTTGTTAGGTAATATTAGACAAGCAGCACATCATCAGACCATCCATGGGCTATCTTTCACCACTATGTACATTATACTTGATGTAGATCTTCTGTACTGGTCAACGTTTTTTTCTCCTTTTGTGAAATAACGTGTATGAAGTTGTCCACATATGGAGTACCTTTTTCTCAGTTCAAAAACCACACAAGTGCCCTGACTTGTCCCTTTCCTTCTACTATCTCCCGGAACTAGTTTTGTCAAACATATACTTAATCTGTCTCTGCATCAGGAATTCCAATTCCAATCTCAGGGCTTTCACAGGTAATAATAACCGCATGTTTTGTTGTCTAATAATCCAGTTAATTTTCTACGTATTTCATTTCAGCTATTTTACTTTCTTCAATAGTCTATCTCCAGGAGTGAAACACATATCCCTGACATATCCCTTAAACACTTCCCACTTCAATATATGTTCAAGTTTCCCATCAAGGTCCTTCCTACAAAATAACAATCATCCTCCAGAGTGGAACTAAATACCTTCATCACTGACTTCCAATGGGGCTTAAATTGTCAGTTGCCATGCATATTGCTGCCTCCATCTAGCTTCATCATCACAAGCTAGGGCCCATAATAGGAATGCTTTCTTGCTAATATCCAATTCCAGGCCTTGAGGGCCAGAAACATGTTGAATTTCCATGATACCCCTCATTAAAATTCATGAGATACATGTGCATAACATGATTCTAAATGTATTCACATTTTCCCCATGAATATTAATGAGGGCGATCCTGAAAACCCACCAAGATTCAGGGGCTTGAGGCCTGGAGTTGGACAACCCTGCCATAGGGCATACATTTGCATTTCATCTAATATACAATCAATTGACTTGAACATATATCTCACTCTGTCAGGGAAACTAACACGCATGGCATGTGACACAGCAATAATCCCAACTCAGATCCAGATATCCTCAATTAACCCATGAACTAGCTGCAACATATTTTCATAGATTCCTAAGCTATCATAGTTTGGCCAATATTTATTTACTAAAATCAATGTATGATTTCTTATCACCCCTCCAACAGACACCCATCTGCCACCTGCATCCAGTTTACTTAAGAGCGTTTAATCTTCAATTATTACGAATCATTGTCATACATATACTGTGGAATTCCATCTGTATGTTGCCCAAAACCTGTTATGTATCGATTATGTATCGATTGTGATGCAAATTCACAAATTCCACTCTTGTAAGGTGTGCTTCCTGCAACATAATAAATAAGATATAAAGTTCACCATTCCTATCCCTTGCATGTTCTAGATTTCACTGGGTGTATGCTCCCATTGCTCACCACTTTGTCTTGGCCCATTGTGCATAACCACATTGCAATATATGTCCTGCCTTTCACATGACTAATATTGATGTCCTATGCTTTCGTATCGTTCAAACACATTCCATGCACATACCTGTCCGGTTTTCCCCTTTTATTGTTATCCACATGCTCATTGTCTGTACTTGCTATACTTCAATTCCAGTTCAATATTTTTGGTAACTTGGAACTATTGTGACAACAAAGCACCATTTCACGTACAGCCACATCCTCCTTGCCACACCCCATCCCACTCCAAACTACTCAGTTGTATCTTCCCATACACATCAGAAACACATATCCTTGAATCATCCTTATTTGTATTAGTATTTATTGCAATTTCTAGTGCACTTTCACAAAAGCAATGTTCATATCGGAGTAACAAAAATGGTACGAAAACATCTGATTTGATGATGATGAGAAGGGAAACTTTATTAGGTAAAAGATTATTAAGAAGAGGAAAGACAAGCAATACGATGAGCTTTTAAATGAGAACGGAAAATATGGAGAGATGGAAATGTGATGAAGCAAGGTAATCTGTCCCTTCTCCCAGAGGGAGGCTCGAGAGTTGAGCTCACTCTGCAACACCCTCCCTAGGGGTTGAGGCAAGTGGGATATCACTGAGAGAGACTCTCCTTTTGGGGACAATGGCTCCCATTCCCGTGAGGAACTCCCTAAAGCTGTGCACACTCTGGCCTACATGGAATCCTCTATAATACCAGAAACGTGTAATCACCAAGACTGGGACTAAGAAACACTTAATAATAGTCATTATCACATAGAAAAAGAACATGTCCCTTTAAATCGGCATATCCAATCCACTGGGGCGAGTACGATAAATAGCGTGCACTCAAGGAGCAATAGAGAGAAAGAAGATAGCGAGGAACACATACAAAGGCAAGAGAAGGCCCGCGCTGTCTAACATCTGGAGATGGCGGTGAAAGTGCAAGCCAGGAAGCATGTGAGTTTGAAACTCATTCAATACTGCAAACTGGGATGCCACAGCCACGGCAAGAACTGAAAACGCAGGATCCCAGAGGAAGGCGTTGGCGGGACCATGAAGAACCTGTGGTGGAAAGCCGGTCCACAAACCATTGTTGATCCCACTGCAGACAGACAGCTGTAGGGTGTCCGGCCATTCATAGGAACACTGTGATACCCTGAGGAGAAGAGAAAACATCAGAAGGACAGCACTGATTAAAATAAGGTGACGATGGTCCAGGACCAGAGAAAAGGTCGCAGAGGCACAAGGCTTCCGAAGACATTGATATGATATTTTATTTTTATTGTGCCCATACACAAGTGTTTCAAGGCGCAAAGCCTTCACATTCACTATCCTTCACAGTCGAACGTAACAGGGAGAATGGGAATAACGGGAGGTACCGAGGCAAACATTATACCGTGCATGACTGAGAAGAAGTCACGAGACAAAGTTAACCTTGAAGCCAATAAACTTAAACTGTTGTGAAAAAAGAGAAAGGATTAATACTTAGAGAAAAGAACAGTGCAAAACAAGCCCTGTGGAAGGACTAAAGAGGAAAATTTAAACCTGAAACCAATGGACTTAAAATGTAATGTTTGAGAAAGAATTACTAAAAATCTGAATAGTGAGAGAAAAGAACAGTGGATACCAATACTCTGGGAATAGGGACAAACAACTCAATATTTTGTGCAAGAAGAACATAATATCAAAGAGAGAGAATATTAGGAGCCAGAATTCAGAGGAATTATTCAATTGAACCAAGTACAACATCAATTATGCCAAAGCAAGCTGAGATGTAATTGCCTAGGAGAGAAAGTCTACCATAGTATCTTCCAAGGATACGCTGAAACCAGCAACCAGAAATATGTCTCTTACAAAAGATCCCCAAAAGTAAAAACTAAATAGCCCATTTGAAGAGTTACAGAAATTGATTCAACACATCACAAGAGACTATTGGAGGATTATATATTCATAACAAATCCTATAGACTGGTACTAGAAGTACCATCAGAAGAAGCAAGTCATTCTGTGGATATGAGAGGTAGGGTCAGTTAGGTTCATTTTGGACAGTGGAGATTTATGTTATGTTCACCTGGTCTCTGCAGGGACGTTGTGGCACGGCTGCAGCCCTCCCATGAAGTAGAATCCTCCGGTCTGTTTTTTCCCACTGCAAATAGGCTGCGGGCTGCTGTGCTGAATTGGAACACTGCTCCTGCGTAGATATGAGAGAACGTAAGTTTGCTGGCCTGTGAGTGAATTCCCTCTCAAACCCTTCTTCCCATAGCGTGGTTTCCGTGAGCATGCATCGACCCATTAAGGCTCACCTGTAGATTATTAATGGTGAGCTCTCTGTCCTGCTACTTCTAACAGGGGCACATTTAGGATGAGGACCAAGTTCCTTCACTGGTCATTTGTATATGGTGTCCAGTCCACCTGTGACTAGTCAACGCCTTTCTAGTAAGTGTCTTTCAGTTTTCTCTTTGTCTTGAAGTATTTGTATTGTCTTTCTCACAGCCTGTTGTCAGCTCTGTAATAACGTCTATCTTTCTCCCAAATAGGTGTGACTGCGGCCCAGCAGAGCTACAGAGCACGAGGTGGCTACAGATAAGGAGCGGAGGATCCCGTGGTGGTCCGGCAGCAGGTAAGTGAGCTTTTAAAAATAAGCGTGAAGAATTTTGCAAGCGCAACCTCAAACTGAAAGTCTGTAATGATTTGTTAAGGATTTAAATCAGGCGATACACTCAGCTCTCGGCCTAGTGTACAGCGCAATGGAAAAACCTATTTGATATATGGATAAAATTATTTGAAAGATGTGTCACTCGTATCACACCCCTTATTTAAGAATATCCTGGGTCACGCTGGACCAGAAATCGGTCTGGTTTGCAAAGGTAAATATTTATTTATGTATTTAAAATGTAATCACAATATGTTTTAATAGATATGCATCAATCACCAATGGGGTGACAGAACAGTGAATAATATCTTTAATACACAAGGAGTAAGTAATGAGCAAAACAAATGCAGCACAGAATATAATAATTTTATGTTGGTTCAGATCAGATAGCACTATGGTTAGCAGTTCCCTCTGTTGTGGAGCCCAGTGACACATTTCAGTAGTGAGAGCTCTGTTCCACCACTGACAACATGCGCAGCAGATTGGGGAGCCATCTTTTTGTGCGTTGAAAAGTGTGATTTTCAGGGGTTTTGGCACATACAAGGGTTTTGCGGCCATTTTGCTGTTTCTGGCACCACCACAACATAGTGATGCAGCATATCAGAGCAAAAGTGGGTCAATAGATCACACAAGACCCCCCTCCCAATTTGAGTTTGACCACCCATCAAGGGGAAGTCGGGAGATTGGGATGTTCTTTTTCTTTTGTCCATGTGGAGAAAGTCAGCTGTCTCTACTGTCAGTGCTCGAGGAACTCGCTCTCCTTGTCTGTTCTGGTCAGGAGTATTGCTGGTTCTGGTTGGGAGTATGGAGTGGCACTCTGGGCTCCTTGGGTCTTTCCTCCCGGCCCTTGAGTGGTCTTCTTTGGTGATTAGATGATTCTGAATTCCAATGCTAGAAAACAGAACATAGCATGGTTATGGAAATTTCCCTACTACTACTCCCTAAGGGTGTAGTAGGGCAGATGCATGCACATACATGGTGAACCTCTAGTGATTTCTCTAGGTTACTAGATTTTCCCCCTCTGGGTTTCCGGTTGGCTCCTCTATTTGCCGCAAAGTATGCCTGGGATGGCAACTCTTCAGCTGGTTTATGTGGACCCACTTGTCTTCCCCTTCTGCCAAACTGCCCTTGGGGATGCAGATTCTGTAGGCAACTGTGAGATTCTGTCCACAATTTCAAAAGGATACCGCCAAGTTGGGAGGAATTTGCGCTGTTTGGCTTGGTTCCTTTGGAAATTGTACAAGTAGATCCGGTCTCCTACTTGGTATTCCTTTTTAGCTGTCTTAAGATCATAGTGGGTCTTCATACTGTCTAAAAAAAATTCTAGATTCCGCTGAGCATAGGCAAAAGCATGTTGAAGGTGTTTTCTGAAATTCTCAACATACTCATGAGTTGTGGAGGCATTTATCAAGGTCTTCTCTTGGGTTCTATAGAGCAGATGCTGGGGTAGCACCATCCTTCGTCCAGTCATCAGCTAAAATGGAGAAATGTTGGTTGCAGAAGAAGGGGTAGATCTGATAGCCATCAGGACAAGGGGTAATCGAATGTCTCAACTTGGCCCAGAATCTGCAACAAACTTTTTTAATATGCTCACAATAGTTTTGTTGTACCTCTCAACTCCACCACTAGAGGATTGTTGGTGGGCAATGTGTAGTTTCCTTTTGACTCCAAGTTTCTCCCACATCTTTGTCATCACTTCGCTAGTGAAGTGGCTACCTCAGTCTGACTCAATCCTTTGGGGTAGTCCAAAACGCGAGAAGATGCGATTGATCATCAGGGCAGCTGCTGTTGCTCCCTTGCAATTTGGGGCCGGGAGACATTCCACCCATTTAGTGAACAAGCATGTTACGGTCAACATGTACTTATTCCCCCTAGAGGAGTGAATCACTGGGCGCAATAAAATCGACCTGCAAATCTGATCAAGGCAGTGTCATCTCCCTCTTTTGTAGGGGAGCACAGTGTGTGAGTGATGTTGGCTGAAATTGTGCACACACAAGACACCCCTTCAGGTATTGGTCGAGGTCCTGCCCCATGTGTGACCAGTATGCAACCTCTCAAAGATTTCTAATGTCGTATGAAACCCCTGATGACCTTCTGTGGCCGCATCAGGGGTGTGATTTAGCATCACGCTTCGGAATGAGGTAGGGACCACCCACCGGTCATGGCCAGATATGGATTTCCTCACCAACAAACCGTCTTGGATTCAGAACATTTTGGGAAATTTCATCAACACTCTGAGGTCCTCTTTCCCAATGTAAACAGTATCTGCCAGGGGAAAGTTCTCAGGGTCCTCAATGTGTTAATATGACTTGCCAATTATTGGATCCCCTTTTTGAGCCATAATCAAATCAGCACCTGGGTTCTCCTTACTCCATTGTGCAGTTGAGAGTTCATTGTGAGCATTTGTCTGGGACCTAGTGATAGCAGTGACCTGGATTTCCCCCAACAGGGACTCGATATCAAGTAGATTCCCTTGGATGGCCATGGTTTTGGCCAGCTGATCAGTTAGGTCATTTGCAGTTTTGTTTGGTCCCTATACTTTAGAATGACCCTTGATCTTTTTCCAGTAGATGGTCATCCCATTCGAGGTGACCAGATACTCAATATTTTGTATTCGTTTTCCATGTTTTAAAGGTTGATTATTAGCTTCTTCTGGTTTTCCAGTTAACCAGGTGCTCCACAAACCCGTTCCGTACATAATCTGAATAAGTGATTATGACCAGTTCGTGGAGTAGGTGTTGGACAGCAGTGAGGATGGCTTGATGCACAGCCATCAGCTCTGCCACTTGACTACTTTGGGGACGGATTTTGTACCCAGCGAAGGGTCCTGGGGCATCATTCACCCATGCATTCCCTACGCTGGCCATAAGTTCCTTTTCCCCGTTGTTGTCAACATGGTAGGAGCACCCATCCACATAGACAGTGGGCGTCCCCTCACACTTGTCTTCTTTATAGACTTTGTGTGGGGAATTAAGGTATGCCTCCATGTTGTCTTTGATTTTAAGACTTTCGTCCTCAAGACAGTTTTCTCTGGCACAATCATGCCAGACCTTGCGCGTGGGGACTCTTCTTGTTTTGGCCATTTCTGACATCCACAGGAAAGCCTTGCATTGACAGAATCCAGGAAGTAATTCAGGAATTACTCACATTTCCGGCACAGATTCTGTCACTTTGAAGATATTGCAAAGGTTGGTGTGGAGTCTCCACTATGATGTGTTCTTCCTGGATAAACGGGTGGTAATTCTTCAATGCCCACACCGTTGCCAGGAGTGCCTTCTCACAATCGTTGAATTTTTCCTCCACAGATGATAAAGTCTTACTCGCATAGGAGATTACTTTATTCATCTTGTCATGCTTTTGATATAATACTGCAGTCAAGCATGTATTTGAGAACTCTGTCTCCAAGAAGAACTCCTTTTTTTTGACAGGGTAAGCTAGCCAAGACGCTTGTGAGAGGCTTCTTTTGAATTGTCTTACTGCCTCGGCTTGTTCTGGACCCCACCCCCACTTGACCCCCCCTTCAACAGGTGGATCATGGGTCTTGTGATCTCTGCGTAGTCCTCAATGAACTTTCTGCTGTAATTAGTTAGTCCAAGGAGGTTCCTTAGTTCCCGCAGAGTTGTGGGGTCTTTTATTTTCTGGAGTGCTTCTACTTTCTTTTCCTGGGGACAGAGACCTTCAGGAGTTATCTCATTTCCCAAGAAATTGAAACGGGTTCTACACCACTCTGCCTTTTGGAAAGAGAGCTTTGCACCGGCAGCCCTAAACTGTGTCAGAACATAATGGATCTCCGCTATGTGTTCCTCCACAGTTGATCTTTTGACTAGAACATCATCTACATAGGCCAGGTTACCCCTATCACCCATGTCGGGCATGACCTTATGCAGAAAGATGTTAATTTCATTGCCGGAGTTGAAATATCCTAAGGGAGTCCGGGGTCCAAGTGTACTGCTGCCCACCGAAGGTGAAGGCCAGTTTGTATTGGTCCTCCATACTGACAGGTACAGTCCAGTACCCATTGGTCAGGTCAATTACATTGAATACCTGTGACCCTTGGATCTGGGCCAACCCTTGGTCAATGTAGGGAAGAGGCCATCGGGGAAGTATGGACCCGTTTGTTGAGCTCCCTTAGGTCAGAACAGAGTCTCCACTGGCTGTTTGGTTTCAAAATCCCCAGCACCGGATTATTGAAGGTGCTGTGGACTGGACTAATTATCCCACAGGATTCAAGGTTCTTAATTATTTCAGTAAGGGACTCCATTTATGCGAGAAGCAAGCAATATTGCTTCACAAACACTGGAGTCATGCTAGGGGCCATGGGAATTGTTGTTGTGTGGATGTCGGTCCGACCACAGTCATATGAGTCCACCGCAAAGAGATCTTGAAAATCTAAGAAAACTTGTTTCAATTTTTGGTTTGGGCATCTCAGCAGCCTCCTCCAGCTGGATGGAGATGTCCCTGGTCAAAGTACTGACTTGGACTGATGGCTTCTGGTAGGGAAGGCAGTCCTTCTGGACTTGAAAGATCACCTCATCCTTCCTGAAGTCACAGGTCACATCTTCCTTACCATAAGGGCAGGAAGAGTACACCAGGAAATTCCCCCCATGACAGGTTAAGATCCTGGATGGTGTTGTGTAATCACTGCTGTCACGGTCAAAACAGTCTTTGGGGATTGGTCCTAACAGTTTGTTACCTAAATCTATGGAAAAATGTCGATCATCAACCGCCATTCCAATAATGGTGCCTGCGCCCAGAGTGATACTCTTTAGGTCGCTGTTATCCACCTCTATTGGAATGGTGTTGTGTTCTATGTTGACTAGTGGTGTTGGGGTTACCCCCAACCCCTGCTGTTGGAAATGAGCATTAAGTTGAACATAGGCGTCAAGATTTTTCAGTTTCTGTCCTCTTTTAATTTTTATTTCAAGGGAGAATTGTCGGGTCTGTTCTGGGATGGTGACTTCCTATCCAATCTGAATTTCAACTGCATATGGCAGCAGTGAGCTAACCGAAATGCTTTCTCTGGGTCATCAAAGTCCATGGGATTACCCCTAATCGGGACCAGGCTTTATTAGGTCCAAACTAATGGCAGAGCGATTGAGAATGTCACTGCCTAAATAAAATGTGGCAGACATCTCGAACGACCCAACAATTATGGATTATGCTCTTGTTACCTATGGAAATTTTGAGCATACACCTGCTAGGCTGGAGGTGTTTGGAATTGGGTGTTTCCAGAACCATTCCCATTTGTCTAACAGTTTAAATGTGGGATGGATGGATCTTTTGGGAGTTTGCAGAACATGGACTCGCTGATGAAACTCTTACCGTTGTTCACACACACTCGGGCGAGAACAGAGTCCTTCTCTTCATTTAACTGAATAGGGATGAACTCCAATTTTCTCCAATTTTCTGCATATCAGCCAAGCTTTGAGCTGATTTCTCATCATTTTGGACTATATGAGTAGGATATTCTGATTGTGAATTTGTATAGAATTTCAGAGTATTTCCTTCCAGTGTGGAATGCCACCTTCGACTGAAAGGAAGGTTGATTTTTAGAAATAGAGAGGACTCCCCATCACCAGTTTGTTGTCCTACTGCAATTATTGTCACTTCTGGGATTTGGTTATTCCTGAAGCGGAATTCAATTTGGTCAGGTTTTTGTTCAACCATGTGGCATGTGCCATTTAAACTAACATGGTTGACACTAGGTTTCAATTTTATTGGTCAGATAGTCTGGGTCCAGAGGACCTTGTTTACACAATCTATGAGGGGAGCAATCTACGCAGGATGTCATTCCCTAGTAAACATGGTGTGCCATCTGGAGTCACAAATATGACCGGGTGCTTCACCTTCTGTCGCCCAATTTTAATGTCTAAATCCGCAGTACCCTCGACAGGAATTTCATTCCCGTCGAAGTCCTGAAGGGGTCCAGGAAGAGGGGTGAGAGGGATTTGGTATTTCTCCCCCCTTCCTGAATTCAGCTGATCAAAGCCCCTTTTTGGCAGAAGGGTGGCTTGGGATCCAGAGTCCATCAGTGCCAAAACTGTACATTGCACCCTGTTTTTGGACCGGGGCATAAAATCTTCCTTCCTTTTCCTCAAGGGGGCAAAGATAATGCACATTTTTGGCCAAGTAGTGGGTTAATTTCTCTGCTTTGGATTCTGACAGAGGGGTGATTTGGGCAGGATTTTGTTTGGGATCTTGGGAACCTGTAAGTAAAAGGTGACAATTGGATATGGGAGAGGTTTTGGGCTCCCCTGGTTCTGATTCTGGGCTGCCCCCCCTTTTTGGAGGCAGTCACCGGAATTGTTTTGAACAAGGGGATTTTCTTGCTGGTCATTCTGGTGTTTGACAATGGGAGGTTTTAACTCAGTCCACACATCTACCCAGTATTGATCAGGATCTCTTGGAGATTTTGGTTCCGGTTCCTGGGTTTCCCGGGGCTTTCCATAAGTGGAGAAGGAAGCTTCCTTTAAGGCTTTACACCCCCCCCCCTGTACCTCCTCCCTGGGAACCGGTGGGTTGTTGGGGTTCTTCCTCCATCATTGTTCTGGAGCACCAGACCCTTGATTTGAGGAGTTCTGAGTCGCCATGCTCATCTGAGGGTTCTGTTGAGCCCTCAGCATGCGACCCAGATCCTGTGCTATGTTCTGGACCTGGTGCTCCATTTGGGACACCCACTCTGGCTGGTACAAGGTCCTATGATCTATCCTTGATTGATCACGGGAAGGGTAACTATCCCTTCTCGTGTAATACCCCTGGTTAGGATAGTTTTGGTACCCCTCCACTCTTGACCTCTGCTCTCCCGGATTGGGCTGTCTGGGCTCAAGAAAGTGGGGAAAGAAAGAAGGGTTGTTTTGGGGGTTGAAGTTTGGCGGGTACAGGCGAAAGAAACTTGACCTGGCATTTGGGGGATTACTGCCCTCCTGGAGAAAGTGAGGAGGGAAGTTCACTGGGTTGGCAGCTGCCTGGTTGGATCCCTCCTTGGGCTGGAGGAGTCCACACATAGCCCAGGATGGGCCTGTTGCCCTTGTAGTGTGGGCTGATGTAGTCAGGGGAGTCAGGGGTCCCATTTGTGGCGTTACCTCCATGACTCCCAGTTTGGGATTGGCCCGAGGGCCTTCTGGGTCGGGGGTTGGTAGGATTCTGTGCAGGAATGTTTTTAGGCCCCCACATCTCCATATCTAAAATGGGGCAACCTTCCCATCCACCACCTTAGCAGCAGCAGGGATGTTGGTTGGGTTTAGGATTTTGTTATTATGTTTGCTTTCTAGTGGCTTCTGCACTTCATAGATGCAAGTTTCTTGTTCTATGACCCAGTCTAGTGATCTTTTCTCATGAAAGTCCCTCACTAGCTGGGTCATAATGTATTTACGGAGGGCGTGAAAGAAGATGTTGACAAATTCCCTACTGTCAGTGCGCACTCTCCTGGTGATCTGCGCAAAGGCACATTTAAGTTCTTGGACAAATTCCTGTGGGGCCTGGTCTTCCCCACATTGCAGTTTGTAGGCTGCCTTGCAGGCCTCTTGAGGGTTTCTATGAATAGAAAAATGTTTCAGGTTGGCAGCCCCAACTTGAATGGTTCTGATCCTCTAGCCCCGCAAAGAAGCTGGAGTACTCAGGTGAAAATGTCCACTTTACATACTGAAGACAGCTTTGGCTGTCCTTCAGGTGGAAAGTCTCCATCATTTGCTCAAACAATTCAGGGTGCTCCCAAACTGAATATTTGGCATTTTTGTGGTACGGCGTGATGACATTCCTAATAGCTTTTATTTGCTTCAGGGGATCCTTGAGTAAAGCTCTCTTAACTTTGTTGGCCTTTTTAGTTCTGGTCACCCTGTTCCACTCATCCTCTTACTCAGAGGCGCTGCTACCAGAGGTGGCTGTCTGATCTTCTAGGGCCTCCCTGATTATGCGAGCTTGGGAATGGCTGGCAGAGTGTGGAGGCTTAGTCTCTTGGGACCTGTGGTGCTCAGAAGAGTCTTCTGACTTGCCCTTGTTCCCAGGATTGGCTGAGTACCTCACCACCCCCACTGTCCTAGCTGGGAAGAGGTTTTTATTATGCTCTTAGTGCGCCTATTTTCATGGAATTCCCCACTAAATTTGACCGACTGATCTCTAGGTAGGTGATACTTATGAGGATCCAGTTCTCTGATTCTCCCCTCACTGGAGTCTCCCTGATCAGAGAAGATGGCCCTAGTACTTGGGAACCTGTACATAGATGCCCACCCATCCATTTCTGTGAGGCGCTGATCTATTAGCCCCAGATTTCCCATTGTGTTGAAGTCTACCATCCTGTGGCCCTTGGTTCATATGAGCCAGTAGACTTGGGGGTTGCAGCATCCATGGAATTGAAGGGATTAAAGTCCCTGCTGCCAGGGTTACTGAGGATTTTCTCAGGGGTTTCTCTCTCCCATCTTACCTCATCTCTTTCAGCCCCTACTCCCTGATGACATGCCAGAATGTGACACCTTTGTTCCTCTATTAAGGCCTTACTGGTCTCTATGAGTTGTTCCTGCATGGCTATCTGTCTATGGTTTAGATAGCGGAAAGACATCCAAAGGAAACAATTCAAAAATAACGGTATCAAGGATTTTATTAAACCTGATACTAATTTAATATATCAAACAAATCATGATTAAATCTGCACTTGTAATAACAATTTACATAGCAGGAAACAACTTTTATTAAAAAAGACACATCTATATAATAAAAATCATCTTATTCAATCATCCAAGCATACAACCTCATCCATCCATTTAGACAAACCATTCATACTAAACACCAATCAATGTACGACATAAAATCTATAAGAAAATTCATCATAATTAATTCATCTGAAAGATTTATAAAAAGAACATGAAATCAATTTGACGGGCCACAGCAGATGACATCAGTGGCCTAGGCAATTAAGATGGGTCCCAGAGTTTTCTAACCACGACCTCATCTTAGTCCAAACTAATTGCCTAGGCCACTGATGTCATCTGCTGTGGCCCGTCAAATTGATTTCATGTTCTTTTTATAAATCTTTCAGATGAATTAATTATGATGAATTTTCTTATAGATTTTATGTCGTACATTGATTGGTGTTTAGTATGAATGGTTTGTCTAAATGGATGGATGAGGTTGTATGCTTGGATGATTGAATAAGATGATTTTTATTATATAGATGTGTCTTTTTTAATAAAAGTTGTTTCCTGCTATGTAAATTGTTATTACAAGTGCAGATTTAATCATGATTTGTTTGATATATTAAATTAGTATCAGGTTTAATAAAATCCTTGATACCGTTATTTTTGAATTGTTTCCTTTGGATGTCTTTCCGCTATCTAAATCTTAATTAATACTCCAATCCAAAGCGTGGGGTTTCCTGTGTCTTTCAGAGAATACATATCTGTCTATGGTGCCTGTCATTCTTTTCACAGAGAGCCTCATTGTCTCTCTGTGCTTCCTGCCCGAATTGGGAGTATTGGGCCAGTTTTTTTGCTGCAAGAGACTCACCTCCTGAGTTTGGTCTTTACTGGTCTGATTACTCTTTGCCAGAGCATCTTCCACCCTCCTGGTATGCTCTAACAGCTTTTCATAGTCCATTTTGAGTTCACCCAGTCCCTGAAGGGGCAGGTGATTTTCTTCTAACTTGGTTTTTAAATGGCTGACTTCCTGGCCTAAGGCACACCTTTCCTGAGTTAGAGTGCCCCTCTGTGCAGCCAGGCTGTCAATCTGTTTTTTGAATGCACCAGCTTTCTGGCGCTCTTCATCAAACTCTGCTTGGGATTCTAGGTCCTTTATAATTAATTTGTTATTTTCCTCTTTAGACTTGTCTATCTGGTCTTGTAAGACGACCATCTGTTCTACACAGATTCTATTAAAAGTTGATTGTTGGTACAACTTTTGTTGACTCTGTTGTAGAGAATCCAATCTTTCTGGACCCTCTTTTTGCAGTTTCAGTACCTGGGCATTTTGCTCTGCATTCTTTTGCAGTAAGAGCGTCAGTTCTTCTTGCAGTTTGGTGGCATACTGCCTAGCTTCTGTCTCGGATTCCTTGCTATCCTAGAGCCTTTGCTCTGCAGAGTCCAGATTGCTCTGGATTTTCTCTAGGGATTCTACTTGCCTCTTTGCCAGATCTATGCTTTAGGCATATTTGTCCTGTATTACTCCAATGGGGAGGTACAGGTAAACCGCTATTTTGGCAATTTTACATTGCTCTTCTTTTACTTTTGGGACCATATACAATTCACTAAGTGCCTGGTGTAGTGAACCCTGGTCCTGCCATGTATCTAAGTCAGTGGCAGTGACTTGTTGTTTGATTTTCTGCAGCCAGACTTTCTCATCCTTCTCTACCCATTCACCACTGACAAACAATTTGTGCATTAGGTGTTCCCTTGCAATATTGATTTCCACTGGCGTCGCCTTTCCAGAAATATAATTTCCTTCTGGCTTATTTTAGGGTAAGTTTACTTTTTCAAACAGGCCTGATTTCTAGAGTATTTATTTTAGGGGCGTTTATACAGTGTAGCACAGTACTCACACCACACAAAGTATTATTACTCTGCAGGTTAGATTGCTGTGTTAGACTGTCGCGGGTGGCAGTCAATCAAACCCCAGACTCGAGCCCCCAGATTTGTTAAGGATTTCAATCAGGTGATACATTCAGCTCTCGGCCTAATGTACAGTGCAATGGAAAAACTTATTTGATATATGGATTCAATTATTTGATAGAGATGCCACTCGTATCACACCCCTTATTTAAGAATACCCTGGGTCACGCTGGACCAGAAATCAGGCTGGTTTGCAAAGGTAAATATTTATTTATGTATTTAAAATTTCATCACAATATGGTTTAATAGATATACATCAATCACCAATGGGGTGACGGAACACTGAATAATATCTTTAATACACAAGGAGTAAGTAATGAGCAAAACAAATGCAGCACAGAAAATAATACTTTTGTGTTGGTTCAGATCAGATAGCACTATGGTTAGCAGTTCCCCCTGCAACACCCCTCAACCCTCCAATAGGCATGTAAAGAGATAGGAGGAGAGAGCGTGTATTCAGGAAGAGCATAAATCAAACAGAATATCAGTCCCACTTTCCCCCAGCAACACAAGAGAAAAAACGGAAATGGCTTTCAGCTGTCAGACTGGCTTTCCAGATTGACTTTAGAATAGACTGGCAAAAACATCAAATATGGTCAAAATTGCTGAAATTGTTATAAATCCTTATGGGAGCCACTTTGGATAGTTGCACAGAAGCACAAGGAATGGTTTGGTCAGCGGAAAACAATTGAAATCTTATGGTCCAAGTCGGAAGCAGTTAAAAGCTATTTTACACGTGTAAACATTTCTCAAAATAGAAATTTTTGGCAAACATTTCAGTGCGTGATATTCACGATAATGGGACAATCACACTGAGTTGAAATGTGGGTTCTATGGATAGGTACAGATTTTAGCTACAAGTAGGAGTTGACATTTCGGTTCTATCACAAAAACTGAGGGAGTTATGGAGTTTTTAGTGGAGGTCGTTTTTGGAAAATAGGCGCGAGAAGGAAAAACAGAAATGTACTTTAAAAATGACAAAGAGTTTGCTTACACTAAGGGATGCCTATGAAGAAGCAAATACTACACAGGGATTACAATCGCTGGATTAGGGTGACCACCTGATAAGGAAACCCGACTTCTTCAGATGAGAAAATGGTCAGCGCAAAGATAGTTCTCACAATACTGGTTCTGAAGGAAAGATAGGATGGGTCAGATAGGGATAAGGCAATGCAAAGATACTCCTAACAATACTGGTTCTAAATAAATGATTGGACGGGTTGGAGATAGGAACAAGTCTATGCAAAGGACATATGGTATGTGACACGATTCTTCCTATTTATACTCAGTGGATACGTTTTTAAATGGGACCGTCAGCTCTGGTCAGGATTGGGCCTGGTCTAAGAAAAACAGGACATCAGGCACGGGACTGGAACATCTAGGCCGGTCACCGGATTGGCACAGGATCTGCTCTCCTAGTCTGTGGGTATTTGGATCAGCTGGATGGCGAGTTCCTCAGGCAAGCCTAGTGATGGCAAGCCAGAGAATTTCTGGATACTGGTTCAAAAGGCCTTCTCACCCACACAGCGCTTTACTGAGTGGAGAGAATCAATTTGAGGATTGGGGCCTTGCTGGTAATCAATAGTCTCTATTGCTGGCAAGAGATTTGCATCTGGATCTGGATGAGTATTTAAAGCTGGATGAAGAAAGCTGAATCAGAGAGCTTCGCCAGAATCAGGAAAGTTGCTGGATCAGTGAGTCCATATCTGCTCTCTGCTGTCTCTATTTATGTCCCAAAAATGACATCACAACGGGGGTGTATGGGCCGGTTTAGCTGGGCTTGCCCCTGTTTGTTTGTTTGTTTTGTTTGTTTGTTTTATTTATACTGAGCACCAGACCCGGGGGTATTAGGGTGTGAAAGGCAAAAAGAGGGTTGTTCAGCTTAAGTTACATTGCTGCGCATTACAATACAGGTTTACAATACAGAATGTAGAAAAGAAAAATAGTACAGGCAAACATCATACAGGTAGGCAGCAACACACAACAAATATATACAAAGCAATTATATACAGTGATAGTGGTAGGGGTCAGATGTCATGTTCCTTAATCCAAAGAATAAGGTTGGATCTAAAACCTGGGTAAGACATATCGGGGGTCATTACGACCCAGGCGCTAAGTACGCCAACTTTACCACCATGGTGTAAACTACGTTAACACCATGGTGGATGGCAGATTTACCGCCCCATTCCAAGGTGAGTGGGGCGGTAAATCCCCATTTCCCATTTTCCCTTCCCCATTCCCATTTTCGCCCCATAGGGCATAATGGGAGTGGGGAAGGCGCTAAATACGCCACCGTAAATTACGGTGGCGTAATTAGCATCTTGGCGGGTTAGCGCCATGGATTTTAACGGCTGCTAAAAGCAGCCGTTAAAATCAGAATAGGCGTTAAGGGTTAACGACGGCGTTAACCCTTAACGACTGGGTCGTAATGAGGCCCATCCTCCCTTAGGTGGGGTGGGAGAGAATTCCAATTTTGGGCAGCTTTGACTGGGAAGCTATTACCCCCTGTCTTAGAGCGTTTGAATCTAGGCACTCGAAGTAGGTTAGCAGTAGCTGTTCTAGAAAGGCGGTTGGTGGATTGTTGTATGAATTTAGTAGTAAGATAGTGTGGGTGGCCATATGTAAGCATTTATGAATCAAGAGGTTGATTTCAGGAAGATTTTATCTTTGTTGGAGAGCCAATTGTTGGCTCTTCTGAGGTCATATATGTGGGTTTCTTGGGGATGTTGAGAGCTGCTCTTAAAGCATTGTTTTGCAGGGTCTGAATCTTGTTAGTAATGTATGTATTGAACCCTACATATAGAGCATTACAATAAAACAGTTTGGATAATACCAATGCTCCAGCTAGTGTAATGCAATTGTTAGGTTTGAGGAAGGGTCTAGCTGCTCTGATTAGCTTACAGGTGTAAGCGGTGGCCGAGGCCATGGAATTTACGTGTTTTTTGAGGTTAAGAGTGGAATCTAGGTAGACACCAAGTGTTTTGACTTCCTTGGCCACTATAATGTTATTGTTATCTATAATGAAGTTAGAGTAGAGCTGGCTCAGTTTGTTGACATTTGCCGGGGTACCAACTATAAGAAGTTCCGTTTTGTCATCATGTCACCTGTGAAGGTGATTGGGTTAGAGTCTACTCTCTGCCTTGATAGGAGGAGAGAAACAGAGTGTCATCTTTATGGTACAATTTTATGATGCTGAGCATCCACCCCTATCCACTGGAACACAAAGTCTAATTTTATTAAAATACATATTTACACATGTGCAACCTCTATAAAATCACACACACAGATGGCATATTTTCTGGAGCATCTGCTCATCACAATCTCACAGCTGTAGGATCTGGTATCAACTTTCTACAGAATGTTGTCCTTTTCGCTATGTGCACAATGTCCACATTTTATGCAACTTTCCACAAATGTGTGTGTTTAACATGGGAATGAGTGTATAAAGTTTCACAATTCTAGCAGAAATACAGACCCCTTAAACGCACATTTATTGCCATTCCTGTTCAGAACATGTCACACAGTTCTGGCGCCTCTTCACCAGTGCAGCCAGAAATTAAATTAACAATTCTGTCATTTTTATATTTTTCACCATTTTGCATAGCAAGTTATACGTTTTTTAAAAATGTGTTCTTTGTTCAGGATCAGCAACCGATGGTCACTTGGCTCTGCCTCGTTTTGTCTCTCTGCAGTCCAGGAGCATGCTCCTCCTGGTTTCTTCCTTCTGGAGGCCATTTAAGACCCCTTTTCACACTTGCAATTTCCTGGGTTGCAACTCTGTCATTGTTCCTTTGCCTCTGTAGACCAGATTCTGTCCCAACCTAGCAATTGGCACATCTCCATGAGTTTTTGTAGAGGGGAAGGCCCTCCCTCTGGGAAATAAACCTGCTTTTCAAGTTCTTGCAGCTCAGCCAGATTTAATTTAATTGTTAAATCTATTGGCTTTTCCTTAGCACAAAACAAACTTGTTGTATCAAATAACAGATAGAATTCTCATTCAAGATTTTAACCCTGTGGGATCAAAAACAACTATAATATGGGTTACTATCAGTAACAGGCCTCTTATATTGCAAACATTAGACTTTCAGTTTATAACATGTTAAAGTTTAATCAGGAAGGCCCCTGACAGCTGTCATCACAGGCAGCCCTCTGCTGCACAGAGATTTTTTTTTAAAGATCCACCAGCAGGCCACTTTTGCTGTGGAGTTCTCTTTATGCTTTTAGCCTTTCAGGAACTTGTGAGTTCATAGTGATTCCTTGAACTAAGTGAATTGTAGCACCCAGCGAGAATTTTTAATATTTGGAAGGTGTTCTGTACCGGCATTCTGAAATTTCAGCAGCAAAGAAAAGGTGATTTAAGGCAATAATAATTATTCATTAAGCAAAGCACTGCCTTTTCCTCCTGCCCTCCACTTTCAATTGTTGTGGAGCTCAATGACACATTTCAGTAGTGAGAGCTCTGTTCCACCACTGATAACATGCGCGGCAGATTGGGAGGCCATCTTTTTGTGTATTGAAAAGTGCAATTTTTAGGGGTTTTGGCGCACACAAGGGTTTTGCAGCCATTTTGCTGTTTCTGGCACCACCATAACAGAGTGATGCAGCATAGCAGAGCAAAAGTGGGTCAATACATCCCACAGTCTAACCTTGCCTTTTGTCCTTTTACAGGGTCCGCCTTCATGGATAAAGAAGAAGTCATGCTGCGGTGCACAGAGCTGAAGTTCTGCGTGCCGGAAGATGAAGAAGATTTCATGCTCTGGTGCCCAAAGCTGAAGTCCTGCGTGCTGGAGGATGAAGAAGGTGTTGTGCTGCAGTGCCCAGAGCTGAAGTCCTGCATTCCGAAGGATGAAGAATGGACACCAGGCTCAGCAGTGAAGAATGCAGGTGAATGCTGACTCCAGGAGGTAAGAGTATGGGCAGGAGACTGGATTCTCAAAGGTAAGTGCTGCTTTTCCCAGGCGGTGGTGAGCGTTACGCTGCATGCGAATGCAGATTAACATGAAGCGGGCGCCTTGGGGTTGGGTTGGCTTTTATAGCTGAGCTCATAAGACCACTCCCGCTGGTTTGGTTCTGCTTGCCACACACTGCCACTCCTTGAAGTTGCACGTGCAGTTTATAGAAGGAAAGCCACATCCGGACTGACTGCACACACGTGGAAAGTTCCTGAAAAGCACTCCTGCCCATATTATGTCTTGCTTATGTTTCTCCATGAGCCTGGTGCCAAAGGCGCCAGGACTGTGTGCAACCGGGCCCCCTGTGTATAAATGTCCCAAAGGGACGTGCGTGAACAATGCTACCCCTTGCTCCCACAACCTGATGGTGCAGCTCCTGTGATCCTGGGCAAGTGGCCATGACAATTTATTCCTTTGCACATTCACAAATGACTGACGAGTGTCTTAATTAGTAACATAAGCAGAGACCATGCATAGTGATAGGGAAAGTTAGGTCTTATAATTCTTTTTACTTTAATAAAAACTCATGAACCATGTCTGCAGAGTCTCTGCATCCTCCTATTGACTCACCACAGGAAGCATTGATATTAGGAGGGGGGAGGGGTTCCAAAGTTTCAGGGTCAGAAGAGAGAATGATAGAGAGCATGAAGGATCACAAGGAGGTTTAGGGGTAGTGTAAAGATGAAGATACTGGGAACGAAGAGAAAGGGAGGAAGAGCAAAGTGAGATGAGGGAGGCAAGATAGGAGGGGCCAAACCATGGTAGCACTTAAAGACAATAAAGAGAAAATAGAAAATACGAGAATCGTAGGGAAGGATTGATATGGAGAAAGAGATGGAGTAACAAAGGAACAACAGGGAATTTGAAAACAGAAGATTAATGGTGTTATTAAATGCTGAACAGAAAGGATTGAGATTCCAAGAAGGGAGCCCAATACGAAGAGAAGAGCGGTAGTCTAGGCGACAGAGAAGGTTGAAGAAGTGATAAGGAGTTTAGCAGCATGAAAAGTCAAGTGAGGAGACATTTTACAAATATTACAGAAAAGAACGTGACAAGTGCAAGCGGTTAAGGAGATATTAATATATAAATAGAGAGAGAAGAATGAAAGATGATGCCAAGATTGCATGAAGATGAAGAAAAGGGAAGAACAGAAGGGGAAAGAAGAGACCAGAAGGCAGGGCGGTGTAGTTGAGATAGGTTGAAAGGAGACATAGGTGGAAAGTAGGCAATCTCCGTTTTTAAAGTGTTGAGATGAAGAAAATGCAAACACATTGATTCCTGAACAGCAGAGAGGCATGATGACTCAGAGACATGAATAGAGTCAGAGGGTAGAGAAAGAAAAAGATCTGAGAAACATCAGCATAAAAGTGAGAAGAGCAGCTGAAAGATTCAGTGATACTGTATAAGTATATATAGAAAATAGCAAAGGGTCCAGTACTGTGCCTTGATGGACCCTGTATCAGAGAGGTTGGGGTGAGGGGTGTGATCGGCCAAAGACACAGAGAATGAATGATTACAGAGGTTGGAATAAAACCTGTGAGTTATTGAACAAGAAACTCAGAGTGTAGTGAGAGCAGACAGTAGAGCGGGGTGGTCAAGAGTGTTGAAAGCCACTGATATAGCAAGCAGAATAAGAATACAGGAATATTTGTTTGAGGTGCAGGAAGAAGGTTGTTAGTGACATGGACAATAGCGATTTCCATAGAATGTGCAGGCTGAAACGAATTGAGTGTAGATTAAGGTAGGAAGAGATTTGTGATAGGCTATTCAAGAGGTTTGGAGAGAAATGGGAGAATACAGATAGGGTGATAGTTAGATAGAGAAGATGCATAAAGAGACTATTTTTAAGAAAGAAATGATCAGAGCGTGCTAAAAGGAGGAAGAGTGGAGTAAGACAATGAAAGATTAAAAAGAGATGTAAGAATGGGAATGATTGAAGGATAGACAGAAGGAAAGAGGGAAGATGGTAGAGGATCAAGTGGAGAAGCTATGGGATAAGCATAGGCAAGAAGAGAGGCAATGTAAGAGTCAGTGAGAAGTGAGAATATGCAAAGAGAAGGGGTGTAGGATGAGTGGATAGGTACAAGCAATGAGCGAATAGTAGTGACTTTTCAGACAGAGGAGTCAGCAAAGTCAGAGGAGGAAAGAGAAGAACAGGCACCATGGTCACAAGCAGGAGGACAATGCATCTTTTAATTAAGTAAGGGAAGAGAAGTAATGTTTTTTAGCAGCAAGTTGTGTGGCATCATACGAGGAATGAAGTACAGACAAAAGAGCGAGATCAGACGAAGAGCCTTTTTTTTCCAATGGCGCTGCACCTTCTATTGTGACTGAGAGGAGAGGTGAAGGCTACATGTCAGACATGGTTGGGTTGTGGAATTTACGGGAAGGGAAACAAAAACTAGATAGAGAGACGTATTGCACACATGGTGTTGGTCCCTCCAAATACACCTCTTGTTCCACAAAAATGCATTAATAACATATTGATTATTGTCTGACTACAGTTTCATGCTGCCAAATCTATTTAATATGTCAATTTACTAATCAATCCACCACACCATCTGACCCAAAAATGTAGACTTCCCCGACCAATAAGATCACATAATCCCTAAACAATAAAAGATGAATAAACCTGACAGCCCAATTATTACTACGCATTACCTAAGAAACCATTTTTATTGAAATAAAGCTACGACTCCCGTCTCACGTAAGACATACTCCCCAGCCTTTCATTCTGACTGTAACTCTCTGATGCATATTTATACTTCATAATGGGCCTGCAAATGTCTCCTCCAAATACAAATGTAAAAGGTTTCACCAGTCACAAGTAGAGAACTGCACAGTGCTGTGTCCTCGCTCACAGTCACTACAGTATTGCTTGTTGCCCAGGAGGTTCCCCTGCTTCTCCAATTCACTTATGTTTCCTTATTACTAGTTAAATATTGCTACTAACTGTAGCAGTCATATTTCAGTGTACCAACAGAGTGCTAATTTAGCTTCAAATTAGGTGAGTCTGTCCTCGTGTCATGATCTTTCTCTCAGGACATCCACATCATTACAGTTGCCACTGTTAGGTATCAACATTTTTACTACTCACAGATCCTACCCGGAATTATTCCATCTTCACTACCCATATCATGGTCCATATGTCTTATCAGATAGTTAAACTGTGGCTTGCTACCATTTCTGCTCAATGTTAACACCACAATGTGCCTCGGATTTCATTATATTTTACACATCTCAATGGCATCAACACACAACATTTTATGTCACTAGACTACTGTGTCCGAAGCATCTGTGGGTGATCAGAGGGGCGATGAAAGAAGTCCTGGCATCCCGAATGCAACGCCTACTGATGCCAACCAGTACATACCATCAATGACATTTAAAACCTATTCACAGTGCCATCCAGTAAACACAGTCTCCATATTGTAACCACTTCATGCTGCTTCAATGCATGTCCTGAAATCTCTCATTTTCAGAGCTTGCTGAGGAGTAACATAGTGTACTGGAAGAACTGTTCATTTGAGTCCATAAAAAGTAGCTTCCCTCTCACAATTATCTTCAAATTTGCCAAATGGGGCATATGATAGCCAATCCCTGAGTCTGTTAGCTCCTGCTTCAACCCCATATACTCCTTCCCAGCTTAGTGTACTGCCATAGTGTATTCGGGATATATGTTATCCAAGTCACAACACCGTGCCCCTATAATGTAAAATTCAGGCAATGATATGTATTTGGTTTTCACTCTGTGGTGGTCTGGTCCCAAACCGTTCAGGCTAAATCCACCCCAAAAAGAAGGGAAAGTAACTTCTTTGATCCCAACATAACTGGCCATAGGTTTGGGATGATAGCTTCTCACTAATTACCACTAAGGGTGTGGAGTTTGTTTCTCTGGGAGTGTCCTTCTAGGTGCTTAACTTTCACCATGGCTGTTATTGCCTGTTTTGTGAGAGTATTCACTTCATCTTCAAGCATACAGTACAGTTCTTCAACAGTGATTGCTCATAGGGATTCTGGAAAGTTGGCCTCTGAAGCAGTAGCCTGATCCTGTAGTTCATGGGCCTTCTCTCTGAGGAAATTTTACTGATGATTATGAACTCTAAGAAGAAAATTCATGAACCAGATCATCCAATTCCAAAGAAACAGAAGCAGCTCTTTGAGATGGAAGATAATCCTAGCACACAGGATGTCTATAAAGTGCTAATGCAAGTCACACAGGATGTCCGCGAAGTCAAGATTACCATGGCTGAACTCAACTCTAAGGTGTCTCATCTGGATGTTAGAGTCACTGATTTGGAGAAAACATCTATCAGTATGGGCTCTGAAATTTCAGGGAGTTTTGGAGAATACAACAATTTAAAAACAGATCTGCACAGGGAGAAGGAGAGATGTATGTAATTGCATTTGACACTAAGAAGTAAGAACATGAGGCTGATTGGGATTGAAGAAATTTCTGATCCTGGTAATGAAAAATGAATTCCTTTAATCCTGCAAGTATTTAAGGACTGCTATTCTATTGACTACTTTGGTGAAGCTGATATTGATCATATATATCAAGTTGGCAGGTTTACTAGCTCCAAACGTAGACATATTTTGGTTACCTTTGTGCTCTCCAGGACAAGAGATATGATTTTGAACACTGCAAGGATGAAAGGGTCTACCAATTTTGGAGGGAAAGCAATTTTTGTCTACCTGGACTACCCAAAGGAGTATCTAGCAGTCCGGAAGTCTTTTAAAAGCGCAAAAGACTTGGGAAAAAATCTGCAGATTAAAGTTTTCCTCAATAAATACAACTCTATGACACTTGCAATGACGGATGGAGATACAGTTACCTCCGACCCTAAGGAAGCCACACTTCTTGACTGACTGTGTTGGCTAGAGTTTTATCCCTTTTTAATACATTTTTGTTTAACCTATTTTAAATTCCTTTAATTTAACTATAAACCTTTATTGAATTTGATTGTTATGCTTTTGAGGCTTGGATGTTGGCAGCTAATGTTTCAGTGACTGAGAATTTTACAAGATATGGGTAAATGTGTGTCATGGTCTTATGTGAGTTTTATGTACATGGAAAGATGGTTTAGCCTACGAGATGTTTCAGCTTCCAACATATATGGTACTGGTACTCTCATGTTTCATACATTTGCAGGATTTATACGATCATCGGTTGACACAGAGATATAAAGTTCTCTTGGTACTATTTTTTTGGGAGAGGTGCCTGGGGCATGGGGTTTTGAATACCTAAGTGGTGGTGGATTCCAACATTTTCTTAGGATGGTGGGAGAGGGTTGCTTTTTGCTTTTTTGCTTGTTTCTGGAACTAGTACATATTTATGTATGTATAGGTATCATTCACAGGATGGCTAAAGCTACAGGAACAGATCTGACTGGCACAACATGGAATGTTAATGGAATTAACAACCAAGTTAAGAGAAAGAATGTTTTTCATTGTCTTGATGACTTGAAAAGTAACATATGTTTCTTGCAAGAGACACATATTCTGAAGGGTGAGGTTAAAAACCTGCAGAAGGTGTGGGTAGGGAATGCCTATGGATTGTGTTATTCTTCTCGATCTAGGGGTGTTGCAATTTTGTTTCGAAGGAACGCACCGGTATAGGCTCTGAGGGAGTGTTCTGATAAAGAAGGAAGGATTATTGTATTACTGGTGGAACTTCAAGGAGTGAGGTGGATCCTATGTAATATCTATGCCCCATCTGTTGATGATGGTCAGTTATTTAGGGAGGTTTCTCAAATGATTCAGAATTTAGATACACCAAACATTATTCTGGGAGGTGACTTCAATATGGTAATGGATCCCCACTTGGATCATAGTGGGACAAGGCTGATAAGGAGAACTAATAATCAATGTTCATCACTCAGCGCTCTGGTTGAAGAACATCATTTAAAAGATGGTTGGCGTTTAGAATACCCTGACTCGAAAAAATTCAGTTTTTATTCAGGTTCACATAGAACGTATTCCTGCTTGGATATGCTACTCACAGGTGGAAAGATGATGGAAAATTACAGATCTGGCGAGATAGGAAATATTCTAGTAACGGACAATGCACCAATATCTGTTGAGCTGAAGATGGATTTTGAACTATGTGTAGTAATCTGGCTTACAGAGTAGCTGTCTGTAGCAGTGTGTGTGAGGTCATCTGCTTGTGGAATGTTTGTGTGGATGTGTTCTGCTGGGTGACGGTTGGTCAGAGAGAGCAAAAGCAGTGAGCAGAGAAGATGGGTGTGGGGGTGAGCCCGATGTTTCCCTTGTCATCTTGTGTCCCTTACCATCCCCGTGTCTTGTGGAGGAGTACAGGACAAGGGCAATAAAGAGACTGAGAACCTACCTGAAGTACTGCAGGTCTTCGTTGATACACTATGCAAATCCTTTACCTGGAGAATGAACACTTCTATTTTAAATGACAATTAAATACTTGAAAAGATTACTTCGGAAGCAAATCACTTTGTAAATGAAAATCGCACAGATACACTGAGTACCACAGTAATTTGGGAAGCTTTTAAATGTACCATGACAGTTTTTCGTTTTGGGTTTATCAAGTGGGGAGAGAAAGAAGTTGGAAAGAATGCAGCTTGACTTGGAAAGGCACATTAAAGAAATTGTGCGTGACCTGATGATAAGAAGAAAGAGTTACGTAAATTGAAGAAGGAATTGAATGGACTTATGACGAAGAGGGCAGAGAGAGAACTGTATCGAGTAAGGTGTTCATATTTTGAGAGGGCCAAGAAGTGTGACCGATGGTTTACATACTGGCTTCGTCAACAAAACTCTGATGGCACGATCACGTCAATCCATGGTCCAAATGGTGTAATCACATTCAATCCAAGAGATATTAACGATTTCTTCAAAAATTACTACACTGATTTATATCGGAATGATCCAGATATATACAGGGTGTGGTCAAATGTTTTTCAAAGACCTAGAAATTCCTAAAATAACAGATGCAGACAGAATTAATCTTGAAAGGGATATTACGATAGATGAATTTAGGTGTGTCATTAACAAAATGAATACAGGAAAATCACCGGGTCCAGGTGGCTTACCGGTAGAATTTTACAGAATACTCCCTGAGCCTGCTTTAGAGTTGATGAAAGACATGTTCATCACTTCGTAGAGAGATTGCCTACTACCATCTACAATTTCAGTTTTCTTGAAAAAGGGAAAGGATCAGAATTTTCCCTCTAGCTCCTGCCCTATTAGTCTGATCAATACGGATAACAACATCTTGGCGAAAGCTCTGGCTATGAGAATAGAACATTTGTTGCCGACTTTGGTACATGATAATCAATCTGGTTTCGTTAGAAACAGAAGGACATCAAGTAATATACATAAATTGATTCTAACAATGTCCCAGGCTCAGGAGTCTATGGAGGATATGGCGGTCTTCTCACTGGGTGCCGAGAAGGCTTTTGATCGGGTAAACTGGGAATACCTTATTTTGGTTTTGCGTAGTATGAATCTAGGAGAAGGTTACATCTCTTGGATAGCTCTTTTATATGCACGTCTGACTGTTGACGTTAGAACAAATGGATTAAGGTCTGACTCCTTCAGGTTAGAGAGGGGTACGAGTCAGGGCTGCCCTTTATCACCATTGCTATTTTTTAAAGCAATAGAGCCTTTGGCGATCGCACTTAGAACTAGCAAAGATTGAAAGGGGTTGGATACCGGGGTGTTGAGCAAAGAATTTGGTTTTATGCAGACAATCTTTTATTGGTCTTACAAGATCTTGAAAATTCCTTACTTGTGTTGATGGATGTCTTGGACAAATTTAATAAGGTGGCTGGATACAAAATGAATTGGTCCAAGTCAGAGGTTATGCCTTTAAACTATACATGTAATGAGGCTTCTATCACAGCATGGGGTTTCAAATGGTGCAAAAGAAGATTACGCTATTTAGGTATTTGGTTAACACCTGCGGTCAGCGATATGGTGGATGAGAATATGAATGAAATTTGCAAAGATGGGCTTTGTTGAACTTGTCACTTTGGGGCAAAGTGAATGCGCTAAAGATGACCTTGGCCCCAAAATAAAACTATATTCTAAGCATGCTTCCACTAAAGATTAGCCCTCATTAATGGAAAGAGTTAGACGGTTTGATTCAATCATTTATTTTAGATCAGAAACCACCCTGACTCAAGTTATGAAAACTTCAACTTCCATTGAATAAAGGGGGTCTTGGCATCCCTAATTTCTCTGCATACCACTTGGCGTTCTCTAATCAGTTTATTACTCCATTCCTGACAGATTCGCCAGACGACTGGACAATTGCTGAGATGAGTCTCAATGGCCCACTATCCCAGCGGTGTTGTCAATGAAAAATTTGGTTGGAAAGTTGGTTCCTACGACTGAATACTTGCGAGATACCTGGCGGAATCTGTATGATTTGATGTGTGTGGATGCACATAAATCGCCTAAATCTTCCATTTGGTTTAATCCCAAAATTAGAGAAAAAAGGAAAACGTTATTTTGGTCTGAATGGTTAATGAGTGGGGTGAGATGGATTGGAGATATGTGGAAAGATGGGAGATGGATTCTTGGGAAGGATTTGAAAGCAAAATGGGAAATTACAAGTTTTTCTGATGCAGACTATAGGCGGCTGAAAAATATCATTCGACAAGTTGAGTTGAGTAATGATGTAAACCTAGATATTGTTACTGCCAGGACGGCCTCCGGTGAAGGGTCTATTTCTAGTGGAGTCTATAAACAAATCATTGCAAAATACAAGTATGATGTTGTCTTACAAGATGAATGGAGTAAAAGGTTAGGCTTTGTTATCTCATCAGAGATGTGGCAGAGTATGTGTGCAATGTGAATCTATGTTCACTGGGTCTATGTGAGAGATCGAGGCACATCAAAATACTTAATAGGGTTTACTGGAGCCCTGAACGATTGGAGAAGAGAGGTATGTCAGACTCAAGTGAATGTTGGGGTTGCTCATGTGAGGTTGGATCACTGGAACATATGCTTTGGAATTGCACACATGTGCGTAACTTTAGGTCTGAAGTATGCAGTGTTTGTTTGCGAGTTCTTGTTGAACATATTGATCTTGATTTCAAGACCATGATACTTGGTTGTGATGAATTATTGTATTGTCAGTTTCTCAGAAGAAATGGCTTCTCAGGGGAGCTATGATCTGCAAGAAAATGATTCTATGTGGTGGGAAGTCTCGAGTTGCACCACAATTGGAAGATTGGTTTGAGGGGATGTATAAACTTGCAGACATGGAAAATACAATTTATAGAAGAAAGCGGAAAATGATGATTGTTGACAAAATCTGGGGAAAATTCTTGCATATGTATTAGTTCCTTCTTGATGTTTGATGTTGAGGGGATGAGGGAGGGCATGGGGGGGTTGAATGTTTTTTTTTGCATTAGCTTGATTTCTGATATTTTGTAGTTCTTAGTTTCAAGATATATTTGTATGTTTCTATCCATTACTGCAGTTCACATGTTTTGGATATTTCTGAGTATAAATAAAGAATACAAAAAGAAGTGATTTCTCACGCTTCCATCTCAGAATTCCTTGCTCTAATGCACCCTATGGTGGTATGCATAAGATCCAACCTATTTATCAAAATGTCCACAATTACAACTTTCCCTGATATAAATTCTTTCAGCACCTTGGTTTTCTTCGTGGGCAACCACTTCATCCGCTGCTGCTCGTACCTGCAGTGTCATCTGTCATCTGTCATATTGCTGTCTTGTGGTTCTCTGCCTGCCTCAGACTTTTTAGAGGTTACATGGTATCCTTTCAGTGCTGTTTTTTTTTCTCCATGTTTTGCCATTCAACAACATCTGTGAACATTCCGCAATCCATTATGTTATGTCAATTCCAATGCATGTACAGATTTGTGCTTATTGTCTCACATATCTGTCGTTGGTTTGGTGTGCTCTACTGACCAGAGTACTTTAAGCAGATGCATATGCACATCATGTGACCCTTGGATTTACTTGGGACTCCAACCACATAGTAACATTTGCACCTTTTAAGTAATAATGTGCACCTGCTAAGGAGGGGCAAAAAGACCATTTTGTAATATCCGTCTATATCTTGTGACACAGCATCATCAAATGTCACAGACAGTTATTGTTGGAATGGGAATGAGTCCACCTGTAAGAGGATTCAATTCAACACTACAGCTAAGTCAACGCCTAGTCTATAATACTGAATGTAAACCCTTATTGATATAACTTTATATCCAGTTCATGCGTTCTGGATGACTACCCCTATATAACACCCCTCTCTTGGAATCCTCCTGACCCCACTGAGCCAAGAAGTAGTTCTGTTTTGCAAGTTCAAAGGTTTATTTGATAACTTAAACAATATATATTATATCACGCTTTATAATAAATTAATAATTGGATATCACACTTAATCTGGTATGATAAAGATTAACAACGGAGAATCTGGCACTAGCACACTTCTTGATAATCACTAAGGAGTTGACATGAAATGGATAAGATAGCAACAATACTTTTATGGTTTCCAATGGATGCAATGTGGAATGAAATGCAGTACAGAAAATAACTTGATAGGATTTCAGCAAAGACAATGTAATCACGTTCTTGTACAATTCACCCCCCCCTTTTATGCAATGCAAGGAAATGGAAGGAAGGCACACAGTTCTCAGAAATGCAATTAAATGTGATTCAGTTAACCCAGCAAGCTTAGACTACAGACGTTGGAAACACAGGCCCAAATGCTTTGATATGTGCTGGCAATGGAGTGAAAATATGTTAAAATGCTTTTAATTCCCTCTAGAGGTTCAGGGTGAGTGGTATCTAGTTAATATTAGTCCAGGCTCACTTTAGCAAGGATCTAGGTGTAACTAGCAGGTTAAACGAATTTTTGGCAACTGAAAGGCAAGCAGCAGCGGATTTTTACACGTGAAGAAATTTGCAAATCGCCAAATCGCGGCTAAATTTGCGAATGCGCCGAGCGCGATTACAGAGGAACTACAAGGACTATCACTATCCTTTTGGGGTCCTAAGACAGCCTAGGATCTCAGCTTCCAGATGAAAGTTACTGCAAGTCTCTAGCACAAACGGTCACAGAGATATGAGCGATTAAATAAAGGTCGTTTTTCAGATTTGAAATTTTAAAGTTCAAAAAAGACAAGTGCAGCTTGCAACTAGAAATCACAGGTGACAGCTTTACAAATGACAGTTGACAGTTAGGAGACAGTTCTACTTAGATTAAAATAGGATTGAATTATATTATTTTAACTAAGAGATTGGTTCTGCACAGTTTTCTAGGTACTCACACTATATTCTTGAGTGAAATGGGCCTCGTCATGGATCTGGTCAGGTTTTAAACTGGACTCTGGTCTCTGCACTTCACAGTGATCTGGGTCTGCTCTCTCTCTGGATTCTGAAGATTGAGGGATTTAAAGTCTGGATCTTTCTGCACAGCTTTCTCTGGAGATTGATGGAGGTAAAGTATGGATTTTCCCGGCAGAGCTTCCAGCTGCAAATGGATTTGAAGGTCCCTATCTGTCCTGTCTCTCTGCTTTTATGTGTTTTGAAAATGGGTGTGTGTGAGCAGCATCGCTAGCCAGCCCCTCTCCACTTATCATTGGCCAAGCTTTCATTTCTCCCCTGATTGGGGGAGCTAAGTTGTGTCAGAGTGATGTCATTTTACAGCCTGCAGAAAGTCCACTCCTCCTGTCAACTTACACACAAATCTAGATTTGAACCAAATACATATTTGCAGAGGTACATATTGTTTTAAAATCATATGCACCCCTCACATATCACAGGAGGTATCTCCTGTTCAAACTCTGCTCTTCCTGGGAGCTTGCATTCAGAAATGGCAATATTTTGCACTTTTTAACTGGTTTGCAATTCCGGACATTTACCCCAAATTTACACACATGTGCGCAAGGAGTATGGACATTAATTGATGAAGTGTCAGATTTTTCACATACACACATTTTGAGTAATATCCTCTTTTCTGCTAAAACCCCCCTGAACATGCCACCGGTTCGAAAAACCTCTTAAAATGTGGGCAGAAAAATCACAAGAATTATGGTATCATTTAAATAGTTTTCACAAGTCTGTACTATGAGTTATTCATCTTTTTCTAAAACCATATTCTGGCTATAGAGGTGTGTCTTTTCAGGTCACATGGTACAGAAACCAGTCTTTCCAGTTTCTGCCTAGCTCAGAGACCCTGCCACTCCCAGCTTCTGCCAAGAGGAAGCTGTTTTACGACATCTGCAATAAAACATTTGCCTGAGTCAGGACAGGGCTTTGTTCAGAGCTCCTGTATTCTGTGGGGCTCCCCTTAATTCAATTATCAGAGAGATGGCATATCCTTAGTGTGGCCAGCAAAAGGCAGATAGGCCTGGGAACACAGCTGTGACTCAAGTTTCACTCCTGATGGGGGGTAGTTGCCAGAATCCAGTTCCTTAAGCCAAGTTTCAGATAAAAAGTCACTTTTTGTTCCCCAGTTTCTGCATTCAAATAAAACTAAACATTTTTACATATGCAGCTAGAATGCTGATTCTAAGTTTAAAACTATGACATTTAAACAATTTCAACCTATGTGACACTCAAAAGTAGGTCACTCAGTCAATTTGAACATTTAGATTTGTAGTGTCTTTCAGTCCAAATTTACTTAAACTGCTGAAATCCACAGCTCAGCCAGTCTTGTTATACACCTTCAAGTCACTTCAGAATATAACTTGACATTGGATCCACCTCTCAGTAAATCTTTCTTTGGCATGTTTTGGGTTCATTTATTCAGTTTTCTACAAAAAAGTAAAATCTGGTGGTTTTAAAACGCCGGCTTTTGGATAGTGGTGAGTACTGGTACTGCACCCCTTTTTGGGATTTAAGAAAATGAATTCTCCACAGTTATGGGTTTGCTTTTGGCAATCAGCATTGCCATTCCCAATGGTTTCAGACTACTGTGTGGGTAGTCCAATGGTGGTTTTAGGCAGTGTCCTTCTGTGCCCATAACATCGGCAAAAATTAGTGGCAGCCTATTCTTCATGCATTTCCCTGTGCATTTTCTGGGAAGCTCTGGCCATCATGATGTTTTCCATGTCAGTACTGCACAGTTTTGAGGTAGGGCTCAGATGCATGGGTAAATACATCCCACAAGCCCCCCTTCTTGCGGTGGCCATCTGATCCTTCACTGGTGGGAACCGCAAGATCTGGGATGTAGTTCTCATCTTCTTCCGGTGGATGGCCAGTTCAGCATCTCTTCCTCCATCCGGTACTGGTCGATCGGTTCTCCTCGCCGGTCCTGATGGGAATATTGGGCGGTACCCCGGGCCCGTTGCGTCTCTGCTCCCGGTCTCCGGATCGTCCTCCTTGGCCCATCTCAAGGTTTTCTTTCTCCTAGGACGACAAAGGAAGAGCGGCAATACCTATTCATAGACATTTTTCCACCACTGTTGAGATAGTGGGGCAGCATATGCACTTCATCATAACAAAACATTACATTCTTATTTTGAAAAAAAAACAGTATAACTAAGAGAAAGTTTCATGCAACTCACAATATTTTAGAGACTAGATGTGGTATGTTTTATGGTTGGAACTGAATTAATCTGAGACAGTACCCGCTAGGATTCCAGAGGATTCCTCCAGTTGTTGCAGAGTGTGCCTGGGATGGCAACATTTCAACTGGTTTATGTGGACCCACTTGTCTTCCCCCGCTGCCAAAGGACCTTTGGGGATGTGGATTTTGTAGGCCACAGGGGAGATCTTGTCGATGATCTCATAGGGTCCCTTCCATGTAGGCAAAAATGTGCGCTGCGTGGCCTGGTTCCTTTGGAAGTTGTATAGATAGACCCGGTCCCCCACCTGATATTCCTTCCTGGAAGTCTTCAGGTCATAGTGGGTCTTCATGCTATCAGCTGATCTTTCTAGATTCCGCTGAGCGTAAGCAAAAGCATGTTGGGGGTGTTTCCTTAAATTCTCCACATACTCATGAGTAGTGGAGGCATTTATCAGTGTCTGCTCTTGGGTCCTGTAGAGCAAATGCTGAGGAAGCACCATCTTGCGCCCTGTCATCAACTCAAATGGTGACATTTTGGTTGCAGATGAAGGGGTAGATCTGATGGCCATTAGGACCAGAGGTAATCGGATATCCCAACTTGGCCCAGAATCTGCCACAAACTTCTTTAATATGCTCACAATGGTTCGGTTATATCTCTCTACTGCCCCAGAAGAAGCTGGCCTGTAAGCAATATGTAACTTCCTTTTGACCCCCATTATCTCCCACATCTTTGTCATTACTTGACTGGTGAAGTCGCTACCTCTGTCTGACTCAATCCTTTGAGGTAGGCCGAAACGGGAAAAGATGTGGTTAATCATCAAGGCAGCTGCGGTTTCTGCCTTGCAATTTGGGGCTGGGAGACATTCCACCCACTTGGTAAACAAGCATGTCACAGTCAACATGTACTTATTCCCCCTAGCAGAGCGAATCACGGGGCCCACAAAGTCGATTTGTAAATCTGACCATGGCAGTGTCATCCCCCTCTTTTGGAGAGGCGCGCGGTGCGTGAGGGATGATGGCTGAAATTGTGCACACACAAGACACCCCTTCAAGTATTGGTCGAGGTCCTGCCCCATGTGTGGCCAGTATGCAACCTCTCTTAAGATTTCCAGTGTTGTGTGAAACCCCCTATGACCGGCGGTGGCCGCATCATGGGCGTGACTTAACATCAGGCTTCGGAATGAGGTAGGAACCACCCACTGATCGTGGCCAGCTTTGGATTTCCTTACCAGCAAACCGTCTTGGATTCGGAACATTTTTGGACATTTCATCAACACTCTTAGGTCCTCTTTCCCAATGTAATCGATATCCGTCAGGGGAAAGTTCTCAGGGTCCTCAACGTGTTGGTAAAACTTACCAATAATTGGATCCCCCTTCTGAGCGGTAATCAAATCAGCATCAGGGGTCTCCTTACTCCATTGTGCAATTGAAAGGTCGTTGTGAGCATTTGTCTGGGACCTAGTGATAGCAGTGACCTGGATTTCCCCCAACAGGGACTCAATCTCAATTAGATCCCCTTGGATGGCCCCGGTTTTGGCCAGCTGATCAGCTAAGTCATTTCCAGTTTTGTCTGGTCCCTCTACTTTGGAATGACCCTTGATCTTTTTCCAATAGATGGTCATCTCATTCGAGGTGACCAGATCGTCAATGTTTTGGATCAACTTCCCATGTTTCAAGGGTTTGTTGTTAGCACATAACATGCCTCTGGTTTTCCAATTAACCAGGTGCTCCACGAACCCGTTCCGTACATAATCCGAATCTGTGATTATGACCAGTTCGCGGAGTTGATGCTGGACAGCAGTGAGGATGGCCTGATGCACAGCCATCAATTCTGCCACCTGACTACTTCGGGGACCAATTTTGTATCCAGCGGAGGGTTCTGGGGACTCATTCACCCATGCATTCCCTACGCCAGCCACTAGTTCTTTCTCCCCGTTGTTGTCAACATGGTAAGAGCATCCATCCACATAGACAGTGGGCATTCCCTCACACTTGTCTTCTTCAAAGACTTTGTGTGGGGAATTAAGGTATGCCTCTGTGTTGTCCTTGATTTTTAGACTTTCGTCCTCGAGACAGTTTTCTCTGGCACAATCATGCAAGTCAGCCAGACCTTGCGCGAGGGGACTCTTCTTGTTCTGGCCATATCGGACCTCCACAGGAAAGCCTTGCATTGACAGAATCCAGGAAGTAATTCGGGAATTACTCACATTTCCGGCCCGGATTCTGTCAGTTTGGAGATATTGCAGAGGCTGGTGTGGAGTCTCCACTATGATGTGTTGTTCCCCCTGGATAAACGGGCGGTAATTCTTCAATGCCCACACCGTCGCCAGGAGTGCCTTCTCACAATAGTTGAATTTTTCCTCCACAGAGGATAAAGTTTTGCTCGCATAGGAGATTACTTTATTGACCTTGTCATGCTTTTGGTATGATACTGCCGTCAAGCACGTATTAGAGAACCCCGTCTCCAGGAAGAACTCCTTGTTTCTGACAGGGTAAGCTAGGCAAGGCGCTTGTGAGAGGCTTCTTTTGAGTTGTCTTACTGCCTCAGTTTGTTCTGGACCCCATTCCCACTTGACCCCCCCTTCAAGAGATGAATCAGGGGTCTGGTGATCTCTGCGTAGCCCTCAATGAACTTTCTGCTGTAATTAGTCAGTCCAAGGAGGCTCCTTAGTTCCCGCAGAGTTGTGGGGTCTTTCAGTTTCTGAAGTGCTTCCACTTTCTTTTCCTGGGGACAGAGACCCTGAGGAGTAATCTCATGCCCCAAGAAATTAACACGGGTTCTGCACCATAGTGCTTTTTGAAAGGAAAGTTTTGCTCCGGCGGCCCTCAACTGCGTCAGAACATAACGGATCTCCGCTATGTGTTCCTCCACAGATGCACTTTTGATGAGGACATCATCTACATAAGCCAGGTTACCCCTCGCACCCAGGTCGGGCATGGCCTTATGTAGGAAAATATTGAACTCATTACCGGAGTTAAGGTATCCGAAGGGAGTCCGGGTCCATGTGTACTGCTGGCCCCCAAAGGTAAAAGCCAGTTTGTATTGGTCCTCCCTACTGACAGGCACGGTCCAGTATCCATTGGTCAGGTCTATTGCAGTGAATACCTGTGACCCCTGGATCTGGGCCAGCCCTTGGTCAATGTAAGGCAGAGGCCATCGGGAAGTATGGACCCGTTTGTTGAGCTCCCTAAGGTCAGCACAGAGTCTCCACTGGCCGTTCGGCTTCAATATTCCCAGCACCGGGTTATTGAAGGTGCTGTGGACTGGACGGATTATTCCCCGGGACTCAAGGTTCTTAATTATTTCAGTAAGGGACTCCATTGATGCGAGAGGCAAGCGATATTGCTTCACAAACACTGGAGTCATGCCAGGGTCCGTGGGGATGGTTGTTGTGTGGAGGTCAGTGCGACCACAGTCATATGAGTCTACCGCAAAGAGATCTTGGAAATCCAAGAAAACTTGTTTCAACTTTTGCTTTTGTTCCAGAGTCACACAGGCATCAGCTAGGTTGACTCTCTCTTCCACCATCTGCCTGAAGCCTGGAAAGACTTCTGGTTTGGCTATTTCAGCGGCCTCCTCCAGCTGGGTGGAGAAGTCCCTGGTCAGAGTGCTGATTTGGACTGGAGGCTTCAGGTGGGAAAGGCAGCCCTCATGGACCTGGAAAATCACCTCATCCCTCCTGAAGTCACAAGTCACATCTTCCTTACCATAGGGGCAGGAAGTGTACACCAGGAAGTTCCCCCCATGCCGGGTAAAAATCCTGTCTGGTGTTGTATTGTCATCACTGTCACTGTCAAAACAGTCCTTGGGGATTGGTCCTAACAGTTCATTTACTAAGTCGATGGAAAAATGTCGGTCATCAACCGCCATTCCAATAATGGTGCCTGCGGCTAGAGTAATACTCTTTAAATCGCTGTTATCCACCTCTATTGGAATGGTGTCATGTTCTATGTTGACTAATGGAGTTGGGTTTACCCCCAACCCTTGCTGTTGGAGAGAAGCGTTTAGATGTATGTAAGCATCAGGGTTTTTCAACTCTTGTCCCCTTTTAGCTTTCACTTCCAGGGAGAATTGTCGGGTCCTTTCTGGGATGGTGACTTCCTCTTTAACCTGAATTTCAACTGCATAAGGTAGCAATTGAGCTGACCTGAATGCTTTTTCTGGATCATCAAAGCCCATGGGATTATCCGCTAATCGGAACCAAGCTTTGAAGTTTATTAGGTCCAAACTAATGGCAAAGCGATTGAGAATGTCACTGCCTAAGTAAAAGGCGGCAGTGACGTCTCGCACGACCCAACAATTATGGACTATGCTCTTGTTGCCAATGGAGATTTTGAGCATACACCTGTTTGGCAGGAGATGTTTGGAATTAGGCGCTTCCAGGTCCATTTCCCATTTGTCTATCATTTTGAAAGTGGGAATGGCTGGATCTTTTGGGAGTTGGCGGAACATGGCTTCGCTGATGAAGCTCTTACCGTTGTTCACACACACTCGAGCGAGAGCAGAGTCCTTCCCATCATTTAATTGGACAGGGATGAACAACTGCTCTCCAATTTGCTGAATATCAGCAAGGCTCTGAGCTGATTTCACATCTTTCTGGACTATAGGAGTGGGAGTTTCGGATTGTGGATTAGTATAGAATCTCAGAGTGTTTCCTTCCAGCGTGGAGTACCACTTTAGACTGGAAGGAAGGTTGATTTTCAGAAATAGAGAGGACCCTGCATCACCAGTCTGTTGTCCTACTGCTATTACTGTCATGTCTGGAATTTGGCTATTCTGGAAGTGAAATTCTACTTGGTCAGATTTTTGTTCAACCATGTGGCAGGTGCCGTTTAAACTAACATGGTTGACACTCTGTTTTAATTTTATTGGTCGGCTAGTCTGGGTCCAGAGGACCTTGTTTACACAATCTATTAGGGGTGACAACCTTCTCAGGAGGTCATTCCCTAGTAAATAAGGGGTGCCCTCTGGGGTCACAACTATGACCGGGTGTTTCAACTTGTGTCGCCCAATTTTAATGTCCAAGTCTGCCGTCCCCTCAACGGGAATTTCCTTCCCGTCGAAGTTCTGGAGTTGTCCAGGAAGAGAGGTGAGAGGAATACGATAATTCTCGCCCCTTCCTGCATTCAGTTCGTCAAAGGACCTTCTGGACAGAAGGGTAGCTTGAGATCCAGTGTCCACCAGTGCCAAAATTGTACCCTGCCCCTGTACTTGTACCGGGGCATAATATCTTCCCTCCTTCTCCTCAAGGGGGCACAGATAATGTACATTTTTGGACAACTGGTGGGCTAATTTTCTGGTTTTGGACATCGCTAGCGAAGAGATTTGGGCAGAATTCTGTGGAGAGCCTTGGGAATCTGAAAGAAAAATTTGGCAACTGGAGATCAGAGCCATTGTGGGTTCCCCTGGCTCTGGTTCTGGGCCGCCCCCCCCTTTTTGGAGGCAGTCACCAGGATGGGTTTGAACCAGGGGATTTTCTTGCGGTTGGTTCTGGGATGAGATGGTGGGCGGCGGTAGCTCAGTCTCCACATCTCCCCAGTCTGGATTTGCATCCCTAGGGACCCATTTTTCTTTGGGAGGAGTTCCCCCCTCTCTGAAGGAGAAGATCATTTTCCCAGGATCCTCTGAGGATCCCTCTCCCTCAAATTGGAAGACCTGTACCTCCTCCTCAAACTGAGTCTGTTTGGGTCTTTTGTTTCACCTACCCCCCCCTCTGCTCCTTAGGAGGCAGACTTTCAGGGGCAAGAGATTTTGTTTCCGGTTCCTGGGTTTCCAGGGGCTGTTTACAAGTGAGGAAGGAAGCTTCCTCCAAGGATTTACACCCCCCTTCCCTTTGTGCCTCCTCCCTGGGAACCGGTGAGTTATCGGGGTGCTGCCCCCGTCATTGTTCTGGGGCACCAGGTCCAGAGTTGGGTGCGTTCTGCGCCGGCATGCCGATCTGAGGGTTCTGCTGAGCCCTCAGTATGTGACCCAGATCCCGCGCCATGTTTTGAACCTGGCGCTCTAACTGGGAAACCCGCTCAGGCTGATACGGGGCCCTGTTTTCTCCCCTGGGCTGATCCCGGGAAGGGTAGCTGTCCCTCCTCTGGTAATACCCCAGGTTGGGAAGATTTGGGTACCCCTCCACCCTTGGCCTCCCCTCTCCCGGATTAGGTTGTCTGGGCTCAGGGAATTGGGGAAAGAAGGATGGATGATTTTGGGGTTGGAAATTGGGTGGATACCTGGGGAAAAAGTTCTGCCCAGGATTTGGAGAATTTCTGCCCTCCTGTGGGAAGTTGGGAGGGGAGGTGCTTGGCTGGATCCCCCCCCTTGGGCTGGAGGAGTCCACACATAACCCAGGATGGGTCGATTTCCCTTGTAACGGGGACTTACATAATCAGGAGAGCGAGGGACCCCATTTGTGGGGCTGCCTCCCTGGCTCCCTGTCTGTGACTGGCCCGAGGACCTTCTGGGCCTAGCATTATTAGGTGCAGGTAGGTTTTTAGGCCCCCCCATCTCCAACTCTAAAACGGGGGTGACCTTTACCTCTGCCACCTTGGCAGCAGCAGGGGTGCTGTTGGCTTTGGGGTTTTTCTGAGCATTATTTTTGCTATCTACCGGTTTCTGCACCTCATAGATCCGGGTAGCCTGTTCAAGGACCCAGTCTAAAGATCTTTTCTCGTGAAAATCCCTCACGAGCTGGGTCATTATGTATTTGGGCAAGGCATGAAAAAATGTATTTATGAATTCTCTACTGTCTGTGCGCACCCTTCTGGTGGTCTACGCAAAAGCACGTTTCAGTTCTTGCACAAATTCTTGTGGGGCCTGATCCTCCCCACATTGCAAATTGTAGGCTGCCTTGCGAGCCTCTTGAGGATTTCTATGAATGGAAAAATGTTTCAAGATGGCCGCCTTATAGGTGGACCATCTTAAATGATTTTGGTCCTCCAGCCCCGCAAAGAAACTGGAGTATTCCGGGGAGAAGGTCCACTTTACATATTGAATACAGCTTTGGCTGTCCTTCAAATGGAAAGTCTCCATCATTTGCTCAAACAACTCTAAGTGCTCCCAAACAGAATACTTAGCGTTCTTATGGTAAGGCGTGATGACGCTCCTGATCGCCTTAATCTGCTTTAAGGGGTCCTTAAGCAAGGCCCTTTTTGCCTTATTGGCCTTTTTGGTTCGGGTAACCCTTGTCCATTCATCCTCTGACTCGGAGGCACTGCTCCCAGAGGTTCCTGTCTGCTCTTCCAGGTTTTCCCGGATTCTGCGAGCCTGGGAATGGCTGGCAGAATGTGGGGACCTGGTCTCCTGTGTCCTGCGCAGTTCAGAGGAGTCTTCAGATTCCTCCTTGCTGCCAGGATTTGATGGGTACCCCCTCCACTGACCTAACTGGGCAGAGGTTTTCAGGATGCCCTTAATGGGCCTACTCTCCTGGGGTTCCCCACTGAACTGTACTGTACTTGGGTGCCCATACCCGGATGCCCACCCCTCCATTCCTGAGTGGTACTGGCCTATGTGCTCCATACTTTTAGCTGGATAGTAATCTGCCATCCCTGTGGCCCTGTGCTCATGTGCGCCAGGGGACATGGGGGTGGTAGAGTCCAGGGACTGGGAGAGATGAAGGCCCCTGGTGTTAGGGCTCCTGAGGTTATGGTCAGGAGTCTCTCTTTCCCAGCGGACCTCATCTCTATCCGCCCCTGCTCCCTGTTGCAATGCAAGAGCCTGCATTTGTGCTTTCAGTTCCTCAGTCAAGGCCTTACTAGACTCTATCAGTCTCTCCTGCATCGCTACCTGTTGTTGGAGCCTATCATTGTGTTGACAGAGGGCCTCATTTTCCCTCTGTGCTTCTTGGTTGGTCCTGGAGAACTGGGCCAGTCTTTGCTGCAGGAGGTTTACCTCCTGAGTCCCATCCCTACCGGCCTGCTCCTTTCTTGCCAGAGCATCTTCCACCCTTCTGGTGTGCTCTACCAAGTTCTGGTTTTCTTTTTGGAGGTCACCCAGCCCCTGGAGGGCCAGGTGATTTTCTTCAATTTCCTTTTTTAAGTGGCAGACTTCCTGGCCTAAAGTGTCTCTTTCCTGACTGAGAGCCTGCATCTGTGCTGCCAGGTCTTCCCTCTGCCTTTGAAGGGCACCAGCATTCCGGCGCTCTTCATCAAACTCTGCCTGGGTATCCAGGTCTTTCAGAATCAGTTTATTGCTTTCTGCCTTTTCCCTATCTAGGTGGCCTTGCAGGGTGACTACCTGCTCAGCACATACCCTGTTGAAGTCCAGTTGTTGCTCCAGCTTTTTCTGGCTTTGCAGTAGGGAGTCCAAACCTTCTTGGTGTTCCTTCTGCAAGGCCCGAAATCTGGTATCCTGTTCTGACTTTTCATTTTGCAGCACATCCATATCCTCCTTTATTTTAGTGATGTACTGTCTGGTCTCATTTTCTGACTCCTGGCTTCTGTGCAGCCTTTGCTCAGAAGAGTCCAGATCAGATTGGGCCTTCTCTAACGCCATCTGTTGCCTTTTTGCCAGATCATGGCCTTCAGCACATTTATTCTGTATGGCTCCCATATATAAATATAAATATGCCGGTATCCTAACAATCTTGTCGTGTTCATCTTTGGCCTTAGGAGCCATATATAGTTCACTCAAGGCCACATGTAATGGACCCTGATCTCTCCATTAGTCTGACCCTGTTTCAGTGGCCTGTCGCGTGATGGCCTGCAACCAGGCCTCCTGGCCCTGCTCAGCCCATTCACCTCTCACAAATAGTTTATGTAAGAAGTGCTCTCTGGCTATTTTCATATCTACCAAGGTCGTCATTCTAGAGATTGGTCTCTGTCCTGACTTACAGAAGTTAGTATTTTATTTTTGCAGAACAGAACTTTTCTTGGAGTGTCCCTTTTGAGGAATGCTTCACAGCGTAATGCAGCGTGGTGATCCGACTGGATGTATGTATCCCGTCAGTTAGCACACTGTATTAAGCTGCACAAGTGGTATTCTAACCCAGAATCCCAGACGAGCCCCCAATTTGTAAGAGGATTCAATTCAACACTACAGCTAAGTCAACGCCTAGTCTATAATACTGAATGAAAACCCTTATTGATATAACTTTATGTCCAGTTCATGCGTTCTGGATGACTACCCCTATATAACACCCCTCTCTTGGAATCCTCCTGACCCCACTGAGCCAAGAAGTAGTTCTGTTTTGCAAGTTTAAAGGTTTATTTGATAACTTAAACAATATATATTATATCACGCTTTATAATAAATTAATAATTGGATATCACACTTAATCTGGTATGATAAAGATTAACAACGGAGAATCTGGCACTAGCACACTTCTTGATAATCACTAAGGAGTTGACATGAAATGGATAAGATAGCAACAATACTTTTATGGTTTCCAATGGATGCAATGTGGAATGAAATGCAGTACAGAAAATAACTTGATAGGATTTCAGCAAAGACAATGTAATCACTTTCTTGTACAATTCACCCCCCCTTTTATGCAATGCAAGGAAATGGAAGGAAGGCACACAGTTCTCAGAAATGCAATTAAATGTGATTCAGTTAACCCAGCAAGCTTAGACTACAGACGTTGGAAACACAGGCCCAAATGCTTTGATATGTGCTGGCAATGGAGTGAAAATATGTTAAAATGCTTTTAATTCCCTCTAGAGGTTCAGGGTGAGTGGTATCTAGTTAATATTAGTCCAGGCTCACTTTAGCAAGGATCTAGGGTGTAACTAGCAGGTTAAACGAATTTTTGGCAACTGAAAGGCAAGCAGCAGCAGATTTTTACACGTGAAGAAATTTGCAAATCGCGGTAAAATGCCAAATCGCGGCTAAATTTGCGAATACGCCGAGCGCGATTACAGAGGAACTACAAGGACTATCACTATCCTTTTGGGGTGCTAAGACAGCCTAGGATCTCAGCTTCCAGATGAAAGTTACTGCAAGTCTCTAGCACAAACGGTCACAGAGATATGAGCGATTAAATAAAGGTCGTTTTTCAGATTTGAAATTTTAAAGTTCAAAAAAGACAAGTGCAGCTTGCAACTAGAAATCACAGGTGACAGCTTTACAAATGACAGTTGACAGTTAGGAGACAGTTCTACTTAGATTAAAATAGGATTGAATTATATTATTTTAACTAAGAGATTGGTTCTGCACAGTTTTCTAGTTACTCACACTATATTCTTGAGTGAAATGGGCCTCGTCATGGATCTGGTCAGGTTTTAAACTGGACTCTGGTCTCTGCACTTCACAGTGATCTGGGTCTGCTCTCTCTCTGGATTCTGAAGATTGAGGGATTTAAAGTCTGGATCTTTCTGCACAGCTTTCTCTGGAGATTGATGGAGGTAAAGTATGGATTTTCCCGGCAGAGCTTCCAGCTGCAAATGGATTTGAAGGTCCCTATCTGTCCTGTCTCTCTGCTTTTATGTGTTTTGAAAATGGGTGTGTGTGAGCAGCATCGCTAGCCAGCCCCTCTCCACTTATCATTGGCCAAGCTTTCATTTCTCCCCTGCTTGGGGGAGCTAAGTTGTGTCAGAGTGATGTCATTTTACAGCCTGCAGAAAGTCCACTCCTCCTGTCAACTTACACACAAATCTAGATTTGAACCAAATACATATTTGCAGAGGTACATATTGTTTTAAAATCATATGCACCCCTCACATATCACAGGAGGTATCTCCTGTTCAAACGCTGCTCTTCCTGGGAGCTTGCATTCAGAAATGGCAATATTTTGCACTTTTTAACTGGTTTGCAATTCCGGACATTACCCCAAATTTACACACATGTGCGCAAGGAGTATGGACATTAATTGATGAAGTGTCAGATTTTTCACATGCACACATTTTGAGTAATATCCTCTTTTCCGCTAAAACCCCCCTGAACATGCCACCGGTTCGAAAAACCTCTTAAAATGTGGGCAGAAAAATCACAAGAATTATGGTATCATTTAAATAATTTTCACAAGTCCGTACTATGAGTTATTCATCTTTTTCTAAAACCATATTCTGGCTATAGAGGTGTGTCTTTTCAGGTCACATGGTACAGAAACCAGTCTTTCCAGTTTCTGCCAAGCTCAGAGACCCTGCCACTCCCAGCTTCTGCCAAGAGGAAGCTGTTTTACGACATCTGCAATAAAACATTTGCCTGAGTCAGGACAGGGCTTTGTTCAGAGCTCCTGTATTCTGTGGGGCTCCCCTTAATTCAATTATCAGAGAGATGGCATATCCTTAGTGTGGCCAGCAAAAGGCAGAGAGGCCTGGGAACACAGCTGTGACTCAAGTTTCACTCCTGATGGGGGGTAGTTGCCAGAATCCAGTTCCTTAAGCCAAGTTTCAGATAAAATGTCACTTTTTGTTCCCCAGTTTCTGCATTCAAATAAAACTAAACATTTTTACATATGCAGCTAGAATGCTGATTCTAAGTTTAAAACTATGACATTTAAACAATTTCAACCTATGTGACACTCAAAAGTAGGTCACTCAGTCAATTTGAACAGTTAGATTTGTAGTGTCTTTCAGTCCAAATTTACTTAAACTGCTGAAATCCACAGCTCAGCCAGTCTTGTTATACACCTTCAAGTCACTTCAGAATATAACTTGACATTGGATCCACCTCTCAGTAAGTCTTTCTTTGGCATGTTTTGGTTCATTTATTCAGTTTTCTACAAAAAAGTAAAATCTGGTGGTTTTAAAACGCCGGCTTTTGGATAGTGGTGAGTACTGGTACTGCACCCCTTTTTGGGATTTAAGAAAATGAATTCTCCACAGTTATGGGTTTGCTTTTGGCAATCAGCATTGCCATTCCCAATGGTTTCAGACTACTGTGTGGGTAGTCCAATGGTGGTTTTAGGCAGTGTCCTTCTGTGCCCATAACATCGGCAAAAATGAGTGGCAGCCTATTCTTCATGCATTTCCCTGTGCATTTTCTGGGAAGCTCTGGCCATCATGATGTTTTCCATGTCAGTACTGCACAGTTTTGAGGTAGGGCTCGGATGCATGGGTAAATACATCCCACACACCCCACCGCCCTAGGCGCTTTAAGGTGAGGCAAATCCCATATGAAATCATGTAGTGTACAGGGGGGAGAGGACAGTGCTATTAAACTCGGCACAGATAATATATAGCGCATATGATAGATGCATAACCCTAGTATGTGCATAGAAAGAAATGGCGTTTTGTAATTATGGCAGAGGCATAGTCTTGCATGGACAAGCTACACAACTCTTAGCTCCATGAAAGGGCTTGACGCGGGCCAGATCATTAACCCTTTAAGTGCCAAGGACGAGGTATCTCGTCCTTGGAAGTGCACACGCAGTGCCAAGGACGAGATAGCTCGTCCTTTTTGGCACCTTGTTTTGAGCGATCCCTGCAAAGCAGGGATCGCTCAAAACTGTAATCCAACCCCCGGGCTATGCGAGGGGGAGGTCCCCCCTCACTGCCCGGGGGTTGGATTTCCTTCAGTTTCACGCCGACGTGCGTTACGCACGTCGGCGTGAAACGGAAAGTATTTCCAACGCAGCAGCCATTTTCGGCTGCTGCGTTGGAGAGAGAAGGTGAGTCCCCTTCTTCTTCCGCCTCGATCTCCGGCTGTATTTCAAGCCGGAGATCGAGGCGGGTACCGTTGGAAAGGGGAGATTCTCCCCTTTCCAACGGTACCCATTGTGTGGCTTTGCTGCCCGCGGATCGGGCGCAGGGCGCCTCGATCCGCGGGCAGCAATGTTACGGATCAAAGCAGATCCTTTTGTGACGCGTGGGGGAGGGGGGGCTGCTTACTAGGTAAGCGGCCCCCTTCCCCCGTGGCCCCAAAGCATGGGGCCACAGCGCCAGGGACCCCTGAGGGCAGATGATCACAGCCCCCAGGGGTGGGGGGAAAAAAAAAAAAAAAAAAAAATCGAGGGAAGGAGGGAGGTGGGAGGGGGTTTTGGGCCCTGGGGCCCACTGGGCCACCAGGGATTGAGCTAAAAGTGGTGTCCCTGGAAAGGGGACTTTCTCCCCTTTCCAGGGACACCACTCATATGCCGCATTGCTGGTCACGGATCAGCGCAGAGCGCTGATCCGTGACCAGCAACCCACTGAACCACCATGGATCTGTTTGTGAGTTGGGGGGGAGGGGGGCTGCTTCAGGTAAGCAGCCCTCTCCCCCCCCCCCCGGCCCCCAAAGCATGGGGACACATGAAAATGTACCCTGGGGGCAGATGGCTGGCCATCTGCCCCCAGGGAAATATATATAAAAAAAATAATAATAATCTGAGGGATGGGGGGAGGTGGGAGGGGGTTTGGGGTCCTGGGGCCCACTAGGCCACCAGGGATTGAACAGAAAGTTGTTTTCCTGGAAAGGGGACTTTCTCCCCTTTCCAAGGACACCACATATGAGGCATTGCTGGTCACGGATCGGCGCAGAGCGCTCGATCCGTGACCAGCAACCCACTAGACTACCATGGATCTCTTTGTGAGGTGGGGGGGGGGAAGGGGGCTGCTTCAAGTCAGCAGCCCTCTCCCCCCTCCCGACCCCAAAGCATGGGGGCACGTGCATGTGAACCCTGGGGCAGATGGCTGACCATCTGCCCCAAGGAAATGTAAAATGAAAAAAAAAAATTGAAATGATGGGAAACAGGGGTGGGGGAAGGGGTGGGGGCCACTAGCCACCATGGATTTTTTTACTGAATGAAAGGGGGGTGTCCCCCCATGGGAGGGTACCCCCCCAACCGAAGTAGAAAGGGGGCACCCCTTGTAACCCTCCCTGGGGGCAGATATCTGCTCCTAGGAAGGGGCATCTGACCCCAGGGAGGGATGCATGAGGTGGGCCCCCCCCCATCTGCCCCCAGGGAGGGTTGCATGAGGTGGGGCCCTCCATTTGGGGTGGGGGGGGTTGAGGGTCACCCCCCGTTGCGGTACATCAGGCGCTGCCAATTTAGGGTGGCCCTCAGCCCCCCCTAAAAAGCAGCCTGTGATTTTGCATTTTGTTTTTTGTTTACCCAACTTGGCTTGGTGCAGATGGCCACATTAGTGTGGCTATCTGCCCCCAGGGTGCCCAAACCCTACTGGCCCATCTGTTGGGGGTCCTGCCCCACCTTTTGGGGTGGCCCTCTCCCCCCTCACCCCAAATGGAGGTGGGGTGTACCTCACGCAGCCGTTTGGAGGAGGCCCAGGGAGGCCTGCATGAGGTGTGTCCCCCAGCCATTGGGGGTGGGGCGGGGGGGGCACCCCAAAAGGTGGGGCAGGACCCCCAATAGATGGGGCAGTAAGGTTTGGGCACCCTGGGGGCAGATAGCCACACTAATGGGCCCATCTGCACCAAGCCAAGTTGGGTAAACAAAAAAAAATATACAAAATCACAGGCTGCTTTTTAGGGGGGGCTGAGGGCCACCCTAAATTGGCAGCGCCTGATGTACCGCAACGGGGGGTGACCCTCAACCCCCCTCCACCCCAAATGGAGGGCCCCACCTCATGCAACCCTCCCTGGGGGCAGATAGGGGGGGCCCACCTCATGCATCCCTCCCTGGGGTCAGATGCCCCTTCCTAGGAGCAGATATCTGCCCCCAGGGAGGGTTGCATGAGGTGGGGCCCTCCATTTGGGGTGGGGGGGGGGTTGAGGGCCACCCCCCGTCGCGGTACATCAGGCGCTGCCAATTTAGGGTGGCCCTCAGCCCCCCCTAAAAAGCAGCCTGTGGTTTTGTATATTTTTTTTTGTTTACCCAACTTTGCTTGGTGCAGATGGCCACATTAGTGTGGCTATCTGCCCCCAGGGTGCCCAAACCCTACTGCCCCATCTATTGGGGGTCCTGCCCCACCTTTTGGGGTGGCCCTCTCCCCCCTCACCCCAAATGGAGGTGGGGTGTACCTCACGCAGCCGTTTGGAGGAGGCCCAGGGAGGCCTGCATGAGGTGTGTCCCCCAGCCATTGGGGGTGGGGTGGGGGGGGCACCCCAAAAGCTGGGGCAGGACCCCCAATAGATGAGGCAGTAAGGTTTGGGCACCCTGGGGGCAGATAGCCACACTAATGGGCCCATCTGCACCAAGCCAAGTTGGGTAAACAAAAAAAAATATACAAAAAAACAGGCTGCTTTTTAGGGGGGGCTGAGGGGCACCCTAAATTGGCAGCGCATGATGTACCGCAATGGGGGGTGGCCCTCAACCCCCCCCCACCCCAAATGGAGGGCCCCACCTCATGCAACCCTCCCTGGGGGCAGATATCTGCTCCTAGGAAGGGGCATCTGACCCCAGGGAGGGATGCATGAGGTGAGCCCCCCCCTATCTGCCCCCAGGGAGGGTTGCATGAGGTGGGGCCCTCCATTTGGGGTGGGGGGGGGTTGAGGGCCACCCCCCGTTGCGGTACATCATGCGCTGCCAATTTAGGGTGCCCCTCAGCCCCCCCTAAAAAGCAGCCTGTGGTTTTGTAATTTTTTTTTTGTTTACCCAACTTTGCTTGGTGCAGATGGCCACATTAGTGTGGCTATCTGCCCCCAGGGTGCCCAAACCCTACTGCCCCATCTATTGGGGGTCCAGCCCCACCTTTTGGGGTGGCCCTCTCCCCCCTCACCCCAAATGGAGGTGGGGTGTACCTCACGCAGCCGTTTGGAGGAGGCCCAGGGAGGCCTGCATGAGGTGTGTCCCCCAGCCATTGGGGGTGGGGTGGGGGAGGCACCCCAAAAGCTGGGGAAGGACCCCCAATAGATGGGGCAGTAAGGTTTGGGCACCCTGGGGGCAGATAGCCACACTAATGGGCCCATCTGCACCAAGCCAAGTTGGGTAAACAAAAAAAAATATACAAAAACACAGGCTGCTTTTTAGGGGGGGCTGAGGGGCACCCTAAATTGGCAGCGCATGATGTACCACAATGGGGGGTGGCCCTCAACCCCCCCCACCCCAAATGGAGGGCCCCACCTCATGCAACCCTCCCTGGGGGCAGATATCTGCTCCTAGGAAGGGGCATCTGACCCCAGGGAGGGATGCATGAGGTGGGCCCCCCCTATCTGCCCCCAGGGAGGGTTGCATGAGGTGGGGCCCTCCATTTGGGGTGGGGGGGGGGTTGAGGGCCACCCCCCGTTGCGGTACATCATGCGCTGCCAATTTAGGGTGGCCCTCAGCCCCCCCTAAAAAGCAGCCTGTGGTTTTGTAATTTTTTTTTGTTTACCCAACTTTGCTTGGTGCAGATGGCCACATTAGTGTGGCTATCTGCCCCCAGGGTGCCCAAACCCTACTGCCCCATCTATTGGGGGTCCAGCCCCACCTTTTGGGGTGGCCCTCTCCCCCCTCACCCCAAATGGAGGTGGGGTGTACCTCACGCAGCCGTTTGGAGGAGGCCCAGGGAGGCCTGCATGAGGTGTGTCCCCCAGCCATTGGGGGTGGGGTGGGGGGGGCACCCCAAAAGCTGGGGCAGGACCCCCAATAGATGGGGCAGTAAGGTTTGGGCACCCTGGGGGCAGATAGCCACACTAATGGGCCCATCTGCACCAAGCCAAGTTGGGTAAACAAAAAAAAATATACAAAAACACAGGCTGCTTTTTAGGGGGGGCTGAGGGGCACCCTAAATTGGCAGCGCATGATGTACCGCAACGGGGGGTGGCCCTCAACCCCCCCCCACCCCAAATGGAGGGCCCCACCTCATGCAACCCTCCCTGGGGGCAGATATCTGCTCCTAGGAAGGGGCATCTGACCCCAGGGAGGGATGCATGAGGTGGGTCCCCCCCTATCTGCCCCCAGGGAGGGTTGCATGAGGTGGGGCCCTCCATTTGGGGTGGGGGGGGTTGAGGGTCACCCCCCGTTGCGGTACATCAGGCGCTGCCAATTTAGGGTGGCCCTCAGCCCCCCCTAAAAAGCAGCCTGTGATTTTGCATTTTGATTTTTGTTTACCCAACTTTGCTTGCTGCAGATGGGCCCATTAGTGTGGCTATCTGCCCCCAGGGTGCCCAAATCCTACTGGCCCATCTATTGGGGGTCCTGCCCCACCTTTTGGGGTGGCCCTCTCCCCCCTCACCCCAAATGGAGGTGGGGTGTACCTCACGCAGCCGTTTGGAGGAGGCCCAGGGAGGCCTGCATGAGGTGTGTCCCCCAGCCATTGGGGGTGGGGCGGGGGAGGGCACCCCAAAAGGTGGGGCAGGGCCCCCAATAGATGGGGCAGTAAGGTTTGGGCACCCTGGGGGCAGATAGCCACACTAATGGGCCCATCTGCACCAAGCCAAGTTGGGTAAACAAAAAAAAATATACAAAATCACAGGCTGCTTTTTAGGGGGGGCTGAGGGCCACCCTAAATTGGCAGCGCCTGATGTACCGCAACGGGGGGTGACCCTCAACCCCCCCCCACCCCAAATGGAGGGCCCCACCTCATGCAACCCTCCCTGGGGGCAGATAGGGGGGCACCACCTCATGCATCCCTCCCTGGGGTCAGATGCCCCTTCCTAGGAGCAGATATCTGCCCCCAGGGAGGGTTGCATGAGGTGGGGCCCTCCATTTGGGGTGGGGGGGGTTGAGGGTCACCCCCCGTTGCGGTACATCAGGCGCTGCCAATTTAGGGTGGCCCCCAGCCCCCCCTAAAAAGCAGCCTGTGATTTAGCATTTTGTTTTTTGTTTACCCAACTTTGCTTGCTGCAGATGGGCCCATTAGTGTGGCTATCTGCCCCCAGGGTGCCCAAACCCTACTGGCCCATCTATTGGGGGTCCTGCCCCACCTTTTGGGGTGGCCCTCTCCCCCCTCACCCCAAATGGAGGTGGGGTGTACCTCACGCAGCCGTTTGGAGGAGGCCCAGGGAGGCCTGCATGAGGTGTGTCCCCCAGCCATTGGGGGTGGGGCGGGGGGGGGCACCCCAAAAGGTGGGGCAGGACCCCCAATAGATGGGGCAGTAAGGTTTGGGCACCCTGGGGGCAGATAGCCACACTAATGGGCCCATCTGCACCAAGCCAAGTTGGGTAAACAAAAAAAAACATACAAAATCACAGGCTGCTTTTTAGGGGGGGCTGAGGGCCACCCTAAATTGGCAGCGCCTGATGTACCGCAACGGGGGGTGACCCTCAACCCCCCCCCACCCCAAATGGAGGGCCCCACCTCATGCAACCCTCCCTGGGGGCAGATAGGGGGGGCACCACCTCATGCATCCCTCCCTGGGGTCAGATGCCCCTTCCTAGGAGCAGATATCTGCCCCCAGGGAGGGTTGCATGAGGTGGGGCCCTCCATTTGGGGTGGGGGGGGGTTGAGGGCCACCCCCCGTTGCGGTACATCAGGCGCTGCCAATTTAGGGTGGCCCCCAGCCCCCCCTAAAAAGCAGCCTGTGAATTTGCATTTTGTTTTTTGTTTACCCAACTTTGCTTGCTGCAGATGGGCCCATTAGTGTGGCTATCTGCCCCCAGGGTGCCCAAAACCTACTGGCCCATCTATTGGGGGTCCTGCCCCACCTTTTGGGGTGGCCCTCTCCCCCCTCACCCCAAATGGAGGTGGGGTGTACCTCACGCAGCCGTTTGGAGGAGGCCCAGGGAGGCCTGCATGAGGTGTGTCCCCCAGCCATTGGGGGTGGGGCGGGGGGGGCACCCCAAAAGGTGGGGCAGGACCCCCAATAGATGGGGCAGTAAGGTTTGGGCACCCTGGGGGCAGATAGCCACACTAATGGGCCCATCTGCACCAAGCCAAGTTGGGTAAACAAAAAAAAAATATACAAAATCACAGGCTGCTTTTTAGGGGGGGCTGAGGGCCACCCTAAATTGGCAGCGCCTGATGTACCGCAACGGGGGGTGACCCTCAACCCCCCCCCCACCCCAAATGGAGGGCCCCACCTCATGCAACCCTCCCTGGGGGCAGATAGGGGGGGCACCACCTCATGCATCCCTCCCTGGGGTCAGATGCCCCTTCCTAGGAGCAGATATCTGCCCCCAGGGAGGGTTGCATGAGGTGGGGCCCTCCATTTGGGGTGGGGGGGTTGAGGGCCACCCCCCGTTGCGGTACATCAGGCGCTGCCAATTTAGGGTGGCCCCCAGCCCCCCCTAAAAAGCAGCCTGTGAATTTGCATTTTGTTTTTTGTTTACCCAACTTTGCTTGCTGCAGATGGGCCCATTAGTGTGGCTATCTGCCCCCAGGGTGCCCAAACCCTACTGGCCCATCTATTGGGGGTCCTGCCTCACCTTTTGGGGTGGCCCTCTCCCCCCTCACCCCAAATGGAGGTGGAGTGTACCTCACGCAGCCGTTTGGAGGAGGCCCAGGGAGGCCTGCATGAGGTGTGTCCCCCAGCCATTGGGGGTGGGGCGGGGGGGCACCCCAAAAGGTGGGGCAGGACCCCCAATAGAGGGGGCAGTAGTGTTTGGGCACTCCGGCGCCAGATTGGCACACCAATGTGCCCCTGTGCACAAAGGGGAGTTGGGTTACCAAAGGAAAACAGTGAAATTGTTGGAAGGTTTTTTAGGGGGGGCGGTGGAGCACCCCAAAGGGTTGGGAAAGCTGAATGGGGCGTTAACCCCCCCCCTGCCCACAATGGAGTGGGTGCCATGTCATGCAGCCCTCCCTGGGACCAGATATCTGCTCCTAGGAACGGACGCCTGAGCCCAGGGAGGAGTGCAGGACAGCCTTCCCCCTTATCTGCCCCTTGGGAGGGCTACATGAGATGGGCCGCCCCTCAAATTGGGGTGGTGGTGGAGAGGTGCAACCCCCCTCACGTTAGAAAATTCCACAGCGGTGTAGGGGGCCCCTCCGCCCTCACAAAAGGGCAGCCTGCCATTTTGAATTGGGTTCTTCGTTTACTATACCTGCCTTTGCGTAGAGGGGCACATTGGTGTGCCAGTCTGGCGCCGGGGTGCCCAAAACGTACAGGCCAATGCTACAGTGGGGCCAATATGGGTGGTCTGGTATGTGGGTGGGCTGACACAGATAATATATGTTTTGTTCTTCCCTTTACAGGTCTTGAGCAGTTCAAGCTTCTCCCTTGTTATGTACGTATGAAATTTTGCTTATTCCAACATTTGATAGTGGGTGGAGGGCACATTGCTATTGGGGTGGGGGTGAACAGGGCCTGTAGTGTTCTGTTGTGAACGAAGTGGGTGCTCTGGGGAGGTATTGGGGTGGCCAGGAACACACTTGTCCAGGTTGCGGACAAAACGCCCCCCAGTGCAGCTGAACAGTGCTGTTTCCCTGGGAGGGAAGTTTGCCAATTAGCCATCTGTGCAATGTTTGTTTTGTGTGCTGGGGGTTGCCATACACCCATTGGTCTTAGGCCAGTTTGCTATCACTGTGCAGTCCAGCCTTCTGTGGAGGTAGATGACAGAGAAGTTTCATGTATGTGGTGGAAGGAGCTGAAAAATGTACAGATATATGCCAGACAGTTCGGATGTGTTATTGGTAGGCAAAGCACTGAATGTAAATCTTTTATGTTTCTGTTGCAGTTGCGGCTACAGAAAAGCTTATGCTGACTTATGTAAGTACCACATATATTACTTGGTAATGTGCGGGTGGAGGGTTACTGTGGTGGAAGAAACTGTGGCTGCAGTGTCAGTGGTATGGGGGAGAAAGGGTAGGAGGGCGGTTCGGGGGCCAGTGATGGGAGTGCCTTGCATTGAGGAAGGTGGCTGCTTTGCAGAAGGAAAAACTGGGCAACATAAGTAGCAGCTCCTTTTCAAAAATGTTGCCGGTAGTAATGCAGATGGTCATTTTGTTATGAGCATGGTACGCGTACTTGATACAGAGAACACTACTTTTACTGCAACGATCACCATTTCTGTGGTCCTTTTCCAGCAGTCGTCCCAGTGAGCCCCGCCTGGCTCCCCATCCTTTTGCAGGGGGAAAACCTGTAACGCAGGGTAGCTAGAGGGGCAGGAGGGGTGGGGGATTAAGTCATTGCCCTTGGGCGTCCATCTCCCAGATGGATATTTTGTCCCTCAAAAGCAGCAGTGGGTGCAGGGTGCCCCGGCACGGTCCCCATCCCGTCCTAGAGGGGAAAGCTGCAGTGCTGGCCAGGCAGAGATGTAGTGTGGTGGTGGTTGATGTGTGTGACCTTGGCTGCCTCTCGGCCTTGGTAGTTGAATGGCCCCAAGTTCACCAGTACTTTAGGAGCTGCGCCCCAATTTCTCACAATCAAAGAGTCCAAATGTGCATGCATGTGTAATGAAAGGGGCACATTCTGTCAGAGGAACTATATTCGGAGAGGTTACAAAACACCCTTGCTGCACAGGTCATATCCTCTGTCAGACTAGTCACCCTGCCAAAGTGTAATGGTGTAGCATGTGGAAGTCACTTTACTACCGTGCAGTGCAGGCGGTGGGCCACAGGAGCAGACAACCTTTACTGATTACAATTGCCCCAGCAGAACTGTGTTATTGGCACAAGGTGACATACTGTCTTCCTCACCTCCTTCCCCTAAAACACAAGTGCCAATTACGTAATGACCTACTGTAAATTCACATGAGAGGTGCATGTCCGAATAGGTGAAGTGTGTGTCTGGGAGTGTTACAAGAGCCATGTGTTCACACAATCATTCAGCTAGTTGGTAAACTGTATGTATAGGCATATTCATGGGGGTTCACTTGTTTCCATATCATAGTGACGATGAGGGTTGTGTAGATAATTGCCTACTCTTTCACCCAAAGGGCTGCACGATTTTCCGAGGGCCAACCACATCTGGCTCTCAAAGGGATGCCCTCCTGGTACATTGGTTTGGGGTTAGGGGGAAGTGCTTTCACCAGCTCAGAGGAGCCATCAGCGATGTCCATGCAAAAGGAGATGCAAACCCAACACCCTACAGTGGTGCACCTGGGAGGAAAAGATTTAGCGTCTGTGGGAGGGGAAGGGATACATGAGCTGCTAATGGAGGAACTGGAATGGATAGCACAGATGTTTCCAAACAGTGATGGGTTGGTGCCAGATTTCCGGGATTTATTTATTTTTATGTTTTTTCTGCAGGATGCCATATGCCCACTTGTCTTATTTCCATTTCCAATCCGTCTGCAGTCTAGCCTTCCGTAGTGTTAGATGACTGAGAAGTGTCATGGAAGTGGTGGAAGGAAGTGAAAAATGTACAGATAGTTGCCAGACAGTTTGGATGTGTAATCGGTAGGCAAAGCATTGAATTTTAATCTTTTATGTTTCCTTTGCAGTTTCGGCTACTGAAAAGCTATTGCTGACTTATGTAAGTACAACATTTATTACTTGGTAATGTGGGGGTGGAGGGTTACTGTGGTGGAAGGAATTGTGGGTGCATTGTCAGTGATAAGGGTGGGAAAGGGTAGTGGGGAGGGTCGGGGGCCAGTGATGGGTGTGCCTTGCATTGAGTAAGGCAGCTGCTTTGCAGAAGGAAAGGTTTGGCAGCAAATTGTAAACATTTTTTTCCAGTAGTTATATAGATGGTCATTTTTTCTGAGCATGCTATGCACACTTGTTACAGAGCTCATTCCTTTCACTGCAAAGTTCACCATTTCTGTGGTCCAATTTCAGCAGTGGTCCCAGTGTGCCCTGTCAGGGTCCCCATCCTTTTGCAGGGGGAAAAAACTGTAACGCAAGGTAGCTAGAGAGGGGGGTGTCATTGGCCTTGGTCGTCCGTCCCCCAGGTGGATATTTTGCCTCCAAATTCAGCAGTGTGTGCAGGGTCCAATCCCTTCCAGGAGAGGAAAGCTGTAGTGCTGACCAGGAAGCTATGTAGGGTAGTGGTGGGTGATGGGTGTGACCTTGTCCACCTCCCTTCCTTGGTAGTGAAGTGGCCCCAAGGTCACTAGTGGTCCTGGAGCTATGGCCGAAACACTCACATTGAAAGTGTCTGAAGGTGCACCCATTTGTGGTAAATGTGGCACATTCTGTCAGGGTACCTATATTCACAGAGCGTACAAAGCACACTTCCTGTGGACTTCATATCCTCCGTGAGACTAGTCACCCTGCCAAATTGTAACGATGTAGCATGTGGACGTCACCTTACCACCGTGCTGGGCAGGCGGTGGGCCACAGGAGCAGACAACTTTTACTGATTACAATTGCGCCAGCACAACTGTGTTATTGGCACAAGGTGACATACTATCTTCTTCACCTCCTTCCCCTGAAAATAACGTGGCAATTATGTGTCGACCTACTGTTATCTCAAATGAGAGGTGGTTTCCGAATGGGTGAAGTGTGTGTCTGGGATTGTTACAAGAGTCATGTGTTGGTGCAAATGTTGTGTAATGTGGTAAAATGTATGTGTAGCCATAATCATGGGGGTTTTCCTGTTTCCATTTCCTAGTGAGGATGAGGGTTGTGTGGATTTTCGGCCACTCTTATATCCAAAGGGCTGCACGACTTTTCCGAGGGCCACCTACATCTGGGTCTGGAAGGGATGGCCTTGCGGTGCATTGGTTTGGGGTGGGGGGGATGCGCCTTCACCAGCTCCGAGGAGCCATCGTCGCTGCCCAAGAAAAAGGAAAGGCCCCCCCCCCTGACCTTATAGTGGTTCACCTGGGAGGAAATGATTTTGCGTCTGTGGGACGGAAGGGGGTACGCGAGCAGCTCATGGCAGACCTTGAATGGATTGCAGAGAGGTTTCCAAACACTGTGGTGGCCTGGTCCCAGATGATTCCCAGGATGGATTGGAGAACTGAAGGGAATAGAAGGGCCATCAACCGCTCGGTGTGGAAAATGAATGGCGAGTTCACTAAACTGACAGAGGGCAACACCAGAATACGGACCATTCACCATGGCAATATCAAAGGTGCTGTGATGTTTCACAGAGATGGGGTGCACCTTTCCAAAACAGGCATGGAGCTGTTCATTGGAAACATAATGGATTTTGCCCAGACGCTATTTTAGGGGGAGTTTGCCCAGTGACTGATGGACACACTGGAAGATCTGAAAGGTGAATAGAAGTGGTAGTAAGTATGTTGGCAGTGAGACTTCCACTTTCTAGCAATTGTTTGCATTCATGGCATGTCAAAGCATTTAGTATGTTTCTGCTACTTATTTCTTTGGTACCCATCACTACTTGCTTCAGCCTACATCAATTTGCTTGGCCTTGCAATAATTGTGTCCATGTGAGCTTTCCCCTTACAATAGACACCCCTATATGAATGAGCAGGTGTTATTGTCAAAAGTGTGCCAGCAGTTGGCCGGAAGGGCCAGCCGTGTACTGTATTTATCTTCCCTCTCTGCTTCTTCATTGCCTATGGCTTTTCAACTCACCCAATCACTAATACGTTGCATGGTTCCTTCTCACCTCGATTTCCCATCCACAAGCATCCCATGGGGGAGGGCATGGTGCAAAGCATGTTGGCTGTTTCTGAATAGGTAGTGTGGCTGAAATCCTCGTCCCCACGCTTGTATTTCTGTACAGTTTAGCGGAATAGTACATTGGCCATAGATTTTTTGTTCTCTTTCTTTTAGGTGCAGGTGTGTTGTAGCTGTCTACACACTTGTAGGAAAGCAGTCAGCTGGTCCTTAGCATTTCACGTGAGTGTTTGCAAAGTACTACTCTGTTTATTGTAGCGTGCAGGGAGTACGTCATATTGCAGAGGGCTGCTACTGTTAGTGAGCAAAGTCTGGACCTTTTGGTGTACCTGTGTGGAGTAGGTTTGTGGCACTGAATACCACTTACTGTGCTACGTTCCATACTTTCAGAAGCACACATACTTCTTGTTTCAGTCTTCATCTGGTCTTTGGGCATTGAAGGGTTCCATAGCGAAGGTACTCATGGCTTCTCGGCGATCAATGTCTGGTGCGGAGGCATTAGCTGTAGTGATGGAATCTGGCTCAGAGCAAGGCACAGATGTGTACATGCATTCTGAAACAGATAGTGCTTCTGAGGGGCAGGAGGGAAGTGATTGGGGAAGTGAGATGGCCATTGACGAAAGTCCCTCCTCCCACTCATCATCGTCATCATCTGATGATGAAGAGGAAGGAAGAGTGCGTCCACCTTTTCGCACACTTCCCACACGCAGGGGACCTGTAAGGGGGAGGGGACGTGCAAGACTGCCACGCAATGTGGCAGTTCCTGACATGACTCAAGAGTCGCTCTGGGTGCCTCCAGCAATGGCTCAGCCTGTTGTGCCCCCTTTCACTGGTATATCAGGGTGCACAGTGAATACAGAAGGGTTTCAGCCTATTGATTTTTTCAATCTTTTTGTTGATGATGGGTTCATTGCAGACGTGGTTGAGCAAACCAATTTATACGCTGCACAGTTCATGAGGTCTAGGGGTCCCACTCTGAAACCCCACTCCAGAGCACAAGCATGGGTACCCACAAACGATGTTGAAATGAGACAGTTTTGGGGTCTCATTTTGCTCATGGGAATTGGACACAAGCCGTCTGTCGCAATGTACTGGACTACTGTAGCACCACTTTATTGCCCGTTTTTTTCAGCTACAATGAGCAGAAATCGCTTTCAAGCACTGCACCGTATGTTGCACTTCAATGACAACTCGGCAGCATTACCCAAAACGGACCCAAACTTTGATAGGCTGTTCAAACTTAAGCCATTTCTGGACCATTTCACTCACCGATTTGCAGAGGTGTATGTTCCTAGCCAGAACATATCCATTGATGAATCGTTGGTGTTGTTCAAAGGTCGCCTTGTATTCAGGCAATACATTCCTAGCAAGAGATCACGATATGGGATTAAAATGTACATGTTGTGTGAAAGTACCACTGGGTATGTCAGCAGCATGAGAGTCTACACCGGTAAAGACTCTACCCTAAACCCTCCGGGCTGCCCAGCCCATTTAGGGACAAGTGAGAAGATTGTTTGGGATCTTCTCACACCATGGCTCCACAAGGGACATCATTTGTATGTAGACAATTTCTACACCGGAATTCCACTGTTCAAGGAATTGTTCAATGTGGGCACACTCGCATGCGGTACAATCCGCAGTAACCGCAAACGCTTCCCCAGACAACTTGTGTGTAAGAAGTTGGCTAAGGGACAATGTATGGCATTGCGGCAGGATGAATTGTTAGCAGTGAAATTCTGCGACAAAAGGGATGTGTACATGCTAAGTACTATTCATGATGAAAGTACTTCAGCTGTCCCTCTGCGCAGGCAGACTCAGCAAGTGTTGAAACCCAATTGCATTCTGGATTACAACAAGTACATGGGTGGAGTAGACAAAAATGACCAAGTGCTTGAGTCATACCACGCTGAACGCAAGTCGCGTTTCTGGTACAAAAAGTTAGCCACACACATTGTGCATATGGCAACGTACAATGCTTATGTGGTGTACCGTGCAGCTACTCCACAAAACAAGCTCTCCTTTTTGGATTTTGAATTAGAAATTGTTCAATCTCTGGCTAATGTTCATGTACAAATTCCCTCCTTTCCAGAGGTCGAAGATGTAGCCAGATTGCAAGAGCGACACTTTGGTGATTATGTTCCTCCCACTGCCACGAAGGCACAACCGTACCGAAAATGTAAGGTGTGTACAAAACAAGGAAAGAGGAAGGATACTCGGGTGTACTGTCCCCAATGCCCTTCCCAGCCTGCCCTCTGCTTTCAGCCTTGTTTCCTTTTGTATCATACAAAGGAAAAATATTGGGAGATCGACTGATTTCCGAAAATGCCCATCATTCCTTGAAAGGGACCCTTAGCCCCTGAAATCGTGCATGTCTTGTAAAGGAATGGCACTCTTGCACCCTGCCCTGGAGGAGTACCTTCAATGAAAATGCAACAGGATGTCAACTCACTTCACTTGATTTAGCGTGCATTCACGAGCATCGCTAGTCCTGCTTCCTCCACTCGAGGCCTGCCTTGGAAAGGCAACCACAGCCGTAGCTTTCCCTTGAGGCCTGCCAAGAAAATGTACATCAGTCTAGATCCCTCAGCTCAAAGCGTGACTTGCAAAGGAACGCTAATCAGGCTCCTTCCATTGGAGGCGTGCCTACGAAATAGTAATCATTATGAGTCCCTGTACTTGAGTTGTGCCATGCGGGTCTTTCCCCTTTGGCGTGCTTTGGCAAGCAATGCTAGTCCTGCCCCCTCCACTTGAGGCCTGCCTGGGAAAGAGACATCACCCCCGGTACCTTTCCCTTCAGGTCTGCCTCCTAAGGAAAAGGCAGTCTAGCTCCCTCTGCGCGTGGTGTGCCTTGCAAAGTAACGCAATGCTTGTTACGTCCAAAGCAGGCGCATCTTTGAAAGAAATGCCACTCTAGCTCCCTCCACTTGAGGTGTGCCTTGGAGTAGGTGGGGACAGCACTCTGCTTTACTCCCCTTTGGCGTGCTTTGGCAAGCAATGCTAGTCCTGCCCCCTCCACTTGAGGCCTGCCTGGGAAAGAGACATCACCCCCGGTACCTTTCCCTTCAGGTCTGCCTCCTAAGGAAAAGGCAGTCTAGCTCCCTCTGCGCGTGGTGTGCCTTGCAAAGTAACGCAATGCTTGTTACGTCCAAAGCAGGCGCATCTTTGAAAGAAATGCCACTCTAGCTCCCTCCACTTGAGGTGTGCCTTGGAGTAGGTGGGGACAGCACTCTGCTTTACTCCCCTTTGGCGTGCTTTGGCAAGCAATGCTAGTCCTGCCCCCTCCACTTGAGGCCTGCCTGGGAAAGAGACATCACCCCCGGTACCTTTCCCTTCAGGTCTGCCTCCTAAGGAAAAGGCAGTCTAGCTCCCTCTGCGCGTGGTGTGCCTTGCAAAGTAACGCAATGCTTGTTACGTCCAAAGCAGGCGCATCTTTGAAAGAAATGCCACTCTAGCTCCCTCCACTTGAGGTGTGCCTTGGAGTAGGTGGGGACAGCACTCTGCTTTACTCCCCTTTGGCGTGCTTTGGCAAGCAATGCTAGTCCTGCCCCCTCCACTTGAGGCCTGCCTGGGAAAGAGACATCACCCCCAGTACCTTTCCCTTCAGGTCTGCCTCCTAAGGAAAAGGCAGTCTAGCTCCCTCTGCGCGTGGTGTGCCTTGCAAAGTAACGCAATGCTTGTTACGTCCAAAGCAGGCGCATCTTTGAAAGAAATGCCACTCTAGCTCCCTCCACTTGAGGTGTGCCTTGGAGTAGGTGGGGACAGCACTCTGCTTTACTCCCCTTTGGCGTGCTTTGGCAAGCAATGCTAGTCCTGCCCCCTCCACTTGAGGCCTGCCTGGGAAAGAGACATCACCCCCGGTACCTTTCCCTTCAGGTCTGCCTCCTAAGGAAAAGGCAGTCTAGCTCCCTCTGCGCGTGGTGTGCCTTGCAAAGTAACGCAATGCTTGTTACGTCCAAAGCAGGCGCATCTTTGAAAGAAATGCCACTCTAGCTCCCTCCACTTGAGGTGTGCCTTGGAGTAGGTGGGGACAGCACTCTGCTTTACTCCCCTTTGGCGTGCTTTGGCAAGCAATGCTAGTCCTGCCCCCTCCACTTGAGGCCTGCCTGGGAAAGAGACATCACCCCCGGTACCTTTCCCTTCAGGTCTGCCTCCTAAGGAAAAGGCAGTCTAGCTCCCTCTGCGCGTGGTGTGCCTTGCAAAGTAACGCAATGCTTGTTACGTCCACAGCAGGCGCATCTTTGAAAGAAATGCCACTCTAGCTCCCTCCACTTGAGGTGTGCCTTGGAGTAGGTGGGGACAGTACTCTGCTTTACTCCCCTTTGGCGTGCTTTGGCAAGCAATGCTAGTCCTGCCCCCTCCACTTGAGGCCTGCCTGGGAAAGAGACATCACCCCCGGTACCTTTCCCTTCAGGTCTGCCTCCTAAGGAAAAGGCAGTCTAGCTCCCTCTGCGCGTGGTGTGCCTTGCAAAGTAACGCAATGCTTGTTACGTCCAAAGCAGGCGCATCTTTGAAAGAAATGCCACTCTAGCTCCCTCCACTTGAGGTGTGCCTTGGAGTAGGTGGGGACAGCACTCTGCTTTACTCCCCTTTGGCGTGCTTTGGCAAGCAATGCTAGTCCTGCCCCCTCCACTTGAGGCCTGCCTGGGAAAGAGACATCACCCCCGGTACCTTTCCCTTCAGGTCTGCCTCCTAAGGAAAAGGCAGTCTAGCTCCCTCTGCGCGTGGTGTGCCTTGCAAAGTAACGCAATGCTTGTTACGTCCAAAGCAGGCGCATCTTTGAAAGAAATGCCACTCTAGCTCCCTCCACTTGAGGTGTGCCTTGGAGTAGGTGGGGACAGCACTCTGCTTTACTCCCCTTTGGCGTGCTTTGGCAAGCAATGCTTGTCCTGCCCCCTCCACTTGAGGCCTGCCTGGGAAAGAGACATCACCCCCGGTACCTTTCCCTTCAGGTCTGCCTCCTAAGGAAAAGGCAGTCTAGCTCCCTCTGCGCGTGGTGTGCCTTGCAAAGTAACGCAATGCTTGTTACGTCCAAAGCAGGCGCATCTTTGAAAGAAATGCCACTCTAGCTCCCTCCACTTGAGGTGTGCCTTGGAGTAGGTGGGGACAGCACTCTGCTTTACTCCCCTTTGGCGTGCTTTGGCAAGCAATGCTAGTCCTGCCCCCTCCACTTGAGGCCTGCCTGGGAAAGAGACATCACCCCCGGTACCTTTCCCTTCAGGTCTGCCTCCTAAGGAAAAGGCAGTCTAGCTCCCTCTGCGCGTGGTGTGCCTTGCAAAGTAACGCAATGCTTGTTACGTCCAAAGAAGGCGCATCTTGGAAAGGAATGCCACTCCACTGCCTCTAGTGGAGGCGGGCCATGGAGAAGAAGGGTGGAGCACTGTGGGTCACTCCCCTATGGGAGTGCAGCTTGCTCCTGTTCGGGATTGCCTTACAAAAAAAAAACGTCTGGAAAACCCCATCCGCTTCTGGCGTACTTTGGACAGGAACCCAAATCTGTCTCCTTCCACTTAAGGTTTGGCAAGCAAAGAAAGGCCAGTCCCGCTCCCTCTACTCAAGCCGTGCGTTGTGGAAGACCAGAACAGCATTCAGGTTCCCTCCACTCAAGGGGTGTTTTTTCAAAATATTACACGCCACTTTGGCTCCTTCCCTTGAGGTCTAAGTGTCATGAAAGTGCTACTTGGACACCAACTATATGGCAGCGGTGTCTTGCGTACCTCGTAAGATCCTGCCTTGTTTATTGTTTTACCTCGAGTAATGTTATGTGTGGTGTAAGTGACACGTCATCTGTAGGAATGAATTGGATATGATTGGTGTGTGAATTAGGTAAAGATACAAAGAACATGCAGTTGCAATTTCTGTGAATGGACTTTTCCAGCAGTGACGAAATGATTGTCATTTTGCAGGATGGCTGTTTTGTGTGGGTACGGTGGGACATAAGAATGTTTGGCCATAGTTGCTATGGGCATACTGAAAGCTGGTGTGGAAGATAGCGCCTGTAGGGCAGGGTAGTGAAGTCAGGCAGTATGCACTTGCTATCACTGTCCACATGTGATTGCCAGCACATAAAGTTTGCATGCAGACACAGTTGCTATGAAATTGATGCCAAATGATAGTTAAGATATTGCTAGAGACACAGTTGCATTGTACACAGATGTCCATGTGGTATAAGTGTGTAGATATGCTCATGTGTAGATACACTTGCTCTGGTGCTAGTGATTTCGTAGAAGTGCAACTGCTGAAATGGATGCCAACTGACTGCAGACACGAAAGGGATACGAATGGCCAGTGATCCGGTGGGTGCCTTGACGTGGCATCACTGCTCACAAGGACAAACCTTCTTGTGCAATACAAGGAGGTTGGTCCTTGTGCTAAATCCCACCTTGCGTGTCTAACTGCATTGCGTCTGCTATGTATGGGAAGTGTGAGGAAAGGTGCATGTGAAATGGCTTACTGGCAGTACTTTACTGTTTCCTAAGCGCACTACAGCGAAGTTACTATACTAAAGATGTGCCCATTGTCACTCAGGTACCACACCTGCACACAAAGAGGTCAGCCTCTCATTGGGACACGTGTGGCGATGCGGGAAGGTAGGCCACGTGTTGTTGGCGGTGTGTTTCGGTGAGTGGCCAGAGGGAAATGTCTGAGATTTGTCTTCATTTCCGGCCAATTTCAGAGACATTTCCCTGTGTCCACTCACCGAAACACGTCGCCAACAGCAGATGTCATACCTTCTCGTGTTCCCACAGGTGTTCCGACGAAAAAGGTACCTCGCATGTGTGGGTGCACCTACCGGGGTCGCAAAAGGAAAAGGGTAACCCGCTGGTAACCCCAAGCCTTTCGCCACAGCACAATTTGTTCATGTGGGCAACCTACAGATTTGGGCCTAGGGTGTCGAAGCCAGCAAGGAAAACAGGGAACCCCATGCATTTCCCAAAAGAGGACACCCGTGGGAAAGCACAGAGGTCTGATTTGCGCACATCGCCCCAGATTTTTTTACCCAGACAGCCCTGCAAAGTCGGAAATGTGGGGAAAAAAACGCTTTTTCCGCACATTTCGTTCACCGCACCCATCGAAACACGCCCCCCACAACACATGGCCTACCGTCCCGCGTTCCCACAGGTGTCCCGATGAAAACGGTACCCCACATGTGTGGGTGCACCTACCTGGCCGCCAAGGGGAAAGCCTAAAACACAAGTAACCCCAAGTCTGTTGGCAGAGGGAAATCTCAGACATTCTGCCGAGCCGCGCAACTTACAGATATGGGCCTCGGGTGTCCAAGCCACCGAGGAAAACAGGGAACCCCATGCATTTTCGAAAAGAGGACACCCGTGGGAATCCGCAGAGGTGTGATTTGCGCCCATCGCCCCAGATTTTTTTACCCAGACACCCCCGCAAAGTCCGGGGCACATTTCGGACTTTGCAGGGCTGTCTGGGTAAAAAAATCTGGGGCGATGGGCGCAAATCACACCTCTGCGGATTCCCACGGGTGTCCTCTTTTCGAAAATGCATGGGGTTCCCTGTTTTCCTCGGTGGCTTGGACACCCGAGGCCCATATCTGTAAGTTGCGCCGGTCGGCAGAATGTCTGAGATTTCCCTCTGACAACAGACTTGGGGTTACTTGTGTTTTAGGCTTTCCCCTTGGCGGCCAGGTAGGTGCACCCACACATGTGAGGTACCGTTTTCATCGGGACACCTGTGGGAACGCGGGACGGTAGGCCACGTGTTGTGGGGGGCGTGTTTCGATGGGTGCGGCGAGTGAAATGTGCGGAAAAAGCATTTTTTTCCCCACATTTCCGACTTTGCAGGGCTGTCTGGGTAAAAAAATCTGGGGCGATGGGCGCAAATCACACCTCTGCGGATTCCCACGGGTGTCCTCTTTTCGAAAATGCATGGGGTTCCCTGTTTTCCTCGGTGGCTTGGACACCCGAGGCCCATATCTGTAAGTTGCGCCGGTCGGCAGAATGGACAACAGACTTGGGGTTACTTGTGTTTTAGGCTTTCCCCTTGGCGGCCAGGTAGGTGCACCCACACATGTGAGGTACCGTTTTCATCGGGACACCTGTGGGAACGCGGGACGGTAGGCCATGTGTTGTGGGGGGCGCGTTTCGATGGGTGCGGCGAGCGAAATGTGCGGAAAAAGCGTTTTTTTCCCCACATTTCCGACTTTGCAGGGCTGTCTGGGTAAAAAAATCTGGGGCGATGGGCGCAAATCACACCTCTGCGGATTCCCACGGGTGTCCTCTTTTCGAAAATGCATGGGGTTCCCTGTTTTCCTCGGTGGCTTGGACACCCGAGGCCCATATCTGTAAGTTGCGCCGGTCGGCAGAATGTCTGAGATTTCCCTCTGACAACAGACTTGGGGTTACTTGTGTTTTAGGCTTTCCCCTTGGCGGCCAGGTAGGTGCACCCACACATGTGAGGTACCGTTTTCATCGGGACACCTGTGGGAACGCGGGACGGTAGGCCACGTGTTGTGGGGGGCGTGTTTCGATGGGTGCGGCGAGTGAAATGTGCGGAAAAAGCGTTTTTTTCCCCACATTTCCGACTTTGCAGGGCTGTCTGGGTAAAAAAATCTGGGGCGATGGGCGCAAATCACACCTCTGCGGATTCCCACGGGTGTCCTCTTTTCGAAAATGCATGGGGTTCCCTGTTTTCCTCGGTGGCTTGGACACCCGAGGCCCATATCTGTAAGTTGCGCCGGTCGGCAGAATGGACAACAGACTTGGGGTTACTTGTGTTTTAGGCTTTCCCCTTGGCGGCCAGGTAGGTGCACCCACACATGTGAGGTACCGTTTTCATCGGGACACCTGTGGGAACGCGGGACGGTAGGCCATGTGTTGTGGGGGGCGCGTTTCGATGGGTGCGGCGAGCGAAATGTGCGGAAAAAGCGTTTTTTTCCCCACATTTCCGACTTTGCAGGGCTGTCTGGGTAAAAAAATCTGGGGCGATGGGCGCAAATCACACCTCTGCGGATTCCCACGGGTGTCCTCTTTTCGAAAATGCATGGGGTTCCCTGTTTTCCTCGGTGGCTTGGACACCCGAGGCCCATATCTGTAAGTTGCGCCGGTCGGCAGAATGTCTGAGATTTCCCTCTGACAACAGACTTGGGGTTACTTGTGTTTTAGGCTTTCCCCTTGGCGGCCAGGTAGGTGCACCCACACATGTGAGGTACCGTTTTCATCGGGACACCTGTGGGAACGCGGGACGGTAGGCCACGTGTTGTGGGGGGCGTGTTTCGATGGGTGCGGCGAGTGAAATGTGCGGAAAAAGCGTTTTTTTCCCCACATTTCCGACTTTGCAGGGCTGTCTGGGTAAAAAAATCTGGGGCGATGGGCGCAAATCACACCTCTGCGGATTCCCACGGGTGTCCTCTTTTCGAAAATGCATGGGGTTCCCTGTTTTCCTCGGTGGCTTGGACACCCGAGGCCCATATCTGTAAGTTGCGCCGGTCGGCAGAATGTCTGAGATTTCCCTCTGACAACAAACTTGGGGTTACTTGTGTTTTAGGCTTTCCCCTTGGCGGCCAGGTAGGTGCACCCACACATGTGAGGTACCGTTTTCATCGGGACACCTGTGGGAAGGCGGGACGGTAGGCCACGTGTTGTGGGGGGCGTGTTTCGATGGGTGCGGCGAGTGAAATGTGCGGAAAAAGCGGTTTTTTCCCCACATTTCCGACTTTGCAGGGCTGTCTGGGTAAAAAAATCTGGGGCGATGGGCGCAAATCACACCTCTGCGGATTCCCACGGGTGTCCTCTTTTCGAAAATGCATGGGGTTCCCTGTTTTCCTCGGTGGCTTGGACACCCGAGGCCCATATCTGTAAGTTGCGCCGGTCGGCAGAATGGACAACAGACTTGGGGTTACTTGTGTTTTAGGCTTTCCCCTTGGCGGCCAGGTAGGTGCACCCACACATGTGAGGTACCGTTTTCATCGGGACACCTGTGGGAACGCGGGACGGTAGGCCATGTGTTGTGGGGGGCACGTTTCGATGGGTGCGGCGAGCGAAATGTGCGGAAAAAGCGTTTTTTTCCCCACATTTCCGACTTTGCAGGGCTGTCTGGGTAAAAAAATCTGGGGCGATGGGCGCAAATCACACCTCTGCGGATTCCCACGGGTGTCCTCTTTACGAAAATGCATGGGGTTCCCTGTTTTCCTCGGTGGCTTGGACACCCGAGGCCCATATCTGTAAGTTGCGCCGGTCGGCAGAATGGACAACAGACTTGGGGTTACTTGTGTTTTAGGCTTTCCCCTTGGCGGCCAGGTAGGTGCACCCACACATGTGAGGTACCGTTTTCATCGGGACACCTGTGGGAACGCGGGACGGTAGGCCATGTGTTGTGGGGGGCGCGTTTCGATGGGTGCGGCGAGCGAAATGTGCGGAAAAAGCGTTTTTTTCCCCACATTTCCGACTTTGCAGGGCTGTCTGGGTAAAAAAATCTGGGGCGATGGGCGCAAATCACACCTCTGCGGATTCCCACGGGTGTCCTCTTTTCGAAAATGCATGGGGTTCCCTGTTTTCCTCGGTGGCTTGGACACCCGAGGCCCATATCTGTAAGTTGCGCCGGTCGGCAGAATGTCTGAGATTTCCCTCTGACAACAGACTTGGGGTTACTTGTGTTTTAGGCTTTCCCCTTGGCGGCCAGGTAGGTGCACCCACACATGTGAGGTACCGTTTTCATCGGGACACCTGTGGGAACGCGGGACGGTAGGCCACGTGTTGTGGGGGGCGTGTTTCGATGGGTGCGGCGAGTGAAATGTGCGGAAAAAGCGGTTTTTTCCCCACATTTCCGACTTTGCAGGGCTGTCTGGGTAAAAAAATCTGGGGCGATGGGCGCAAATCACACCTCTGCGGATTCCCACGGGTGTCCTCTTTTCGAAAATGCATGGGGTTCCCTGTTTTCCTCGGTGGCTTGGACACCCGAGGCCCATATCTGTAAGTTGCGCCGGTCGGCAGAATGGACAACAGACTTGGGGTTACTTGTGTTTTAGGCTTTCCCCTTGGCGGCAAGGTAGGTGCACCCACACATGTGAGGTACCGTTTTCATCGGGACACCTGTGGGAACGTGGGACGGTAGGCCATGTGTTGTGGGGGGCGCGTTTCGATGGGTGCGGCGAGCGAAATGTGCGGAAAAAGCGTTTTTTTCCCCACATTTCCGACTTTGCAGGGCTGTCTGGGTAAAAAAATCTGGGGCGATGGGCGCAAATCACACCTCTGCGGATTCCCACGGGTGTCCTCTTTTCGAAAATGCATGGGGTTCCCTGTTTTCCTCGGTGGCTTGGACACCCGAGGCCCATATCTGTAAGTTGCGCCGGTCGGCAGAATGTCTGAGATTTCCCTCTGACAACAGACTTGGGGTTACTTGTGTTTTAGGCTTTCCCCTTGGCGGCCAGGTAGGTGCACCCACACATGTGAGGTACCGTTTTGATCGGGACACCTGTGGGAACGCGGGACGGTAGGCCACGTGTTGTGGGGGGCGTGTTTCGATGGGTGCGGCGAGTGAAATGTGCGGAAAAAGCGGTTTTTTCCCCAGATTTCCGACTTTGCAAGGCTGTCTGGGTAAAAAAATCTGGGGCGATGGGCGCAAATCACACCTCTGCGGATTCCCACGGGTGTCCTCTTTTCGAAAATGCATGGGGTTCCCTGTTTTCCTCGGTGGCTTGGACACCCGAGGCCCATATCTGTAAGTTGCGCCGGTCGGCAGAATGGACAACAGACTTGGGGTTACTTGTGTTTTAGGCTTTCCCCTTGGCGGCCAGGTAGGTGCACCCACACATGTGAGGTACCGTTTTCATCGGGACACCTGTGGGAACGCGGGACGGTAGGCCATGTGTTGTGGGGGGCGCGTTTCGATGGGTGCGGCGAGCGAAATGTGCGGAAAAAGCGTTTTTTTCCCCACATTTCCGACTTTGCAGGGCTGTCTGGGTAAAAAAATCTGGGGCGATGGGCGCAAATCACACCTCTGCGGATTCCCACGGGTGTCCTCTTTTCGAAAATGCATGGGGTTCCCTGTTTTCCTCGGTGGCTTGGACACCCGAGGCCCATATCTGTAAGTTGCGCCGGTCGGCAGAATGTCTGAGATTTCCCTCTGACAACAGACTTGGGGTTACTTGTGTTTTAGGCTTTCCCCTTGGCGGCCAGGTAGGTGCACCCACACATGTGAGGTACCGTTTTCATCGGGACACCTGTGGGAACGCGGGACGGTAGGCCACGTGTTGTGGGGGGCGTGTTTCGATGGGTGCGGCGAGTGAAATGTGCGGAAAAAGCGTTTTTTTCCCCACATTTCCGACTTTGCAGGGCTGTCTGGGTAAAAAAATCTGGGGCGATGGGCGCAAATCACACCTCTGCGGATTCCCACGGGTGTCCTCTTTTCGAAAATGCATGGGGTTCCCTGTTTTCCTCGGTGGCTTGGACACCCGAGGCCCATATCTGTAAGTTGCGCCGGTCGGCAGAATGGACAACAGACTTGGGGTTACTTGTGTTTTAGGCTTTCCCCTTGGCGGCCAGGTAGGTGCACCCACACATGTGAGGTACCGTTTTCATCGGGACACCTGTGGGAACGCGGGACGGTAGGCCATGTGTTGTGGGGGGCGCGTTTCGATGGGTGCGGCGAGCGAAATGTGCGGAAAAAGCGTTTTTTTCCCCACATTTCCGACTTTGCAGGGCTGTCTGGGTAAAAAAATCTGGGGCGATGGGCGCAAATCACACCTCTGCGGATTCCCACGGGTGTCCTCTTTTCGAAAATGCATGGGGTTCCCTGTTTTCCTCGGTGGCTTGGACACCCGAGGCCCATATCTGTAAGTTGCGCCGGTCGGCAGAATGTCTGAGATTTCCCTCTGACAACAGACTTGGGGTTACTTGTGTTTTAGGCTTTCCCCTTGGCGGCCAGGTAGGTGCACCCACACATGTGAGGTACCGTTTTCATCGGGACACCTGTGGGAACGCGGGACAGTAGGCCACGTGTTGTGGGGGGCGTGTTTCGATGGGTGCGGCGAGTGAAATGTGCGGAAAAAGCGGTTTTTTCCCCACATTTCCGACTTTGCAGGGCTGTCTGGGTAAAAAAATCTGGGGCGATGGGCGCAAATCACACCTCTGCGGATTCCCACGGGTATCCTCTTTTCGAAAATGCATGGGGTTCCCTGTTTTCCTCGGTGGCTTGGACACCCGAGGCCCATATCTGTAAGTTGCGCCGGTCGGCAGAATGGACAACAGACTTGGGGTTACTTGTGTTTTAGGCTTTCCCCTTGGCGGCCAGGTAGGTGCACCCACACATGTGAGGTACCGTTTTCATCGGGACACCTGTGGGAACGCGGGACGGTAGGCCATGTGTTGTGGGGGGCGCGTTTCGATGGGTGCGGCGAGCCAAATGGGCGGAAAAAGCGTTTTTTTCCCCACATTTCCGACTTTGCAGGGCTGTCTGGGTAAAAAAATCTGGGGCGATGGGCGCAAATCACACCTCTGCGGATTCCCACGGGTGTCCTCTTTTCGAAAATGCATGGGGTTCCCTGTTTTCCTCGGTGGCTTGGACACCCGAGGCCCATATCTGTAAGTTGCGCCGGTCGGCAGAATGTACAACAGACTTGGGGTTACTTGTGTTTTAGGCTTTCCCCTTGGCGGCCAGGTAGGTGCACCCACACATGTGAGGTACCGTTTTCATCGGGACACCTGTGGGAACGCGGGACGGTAGGCCATGTGTTGTGGGGGGCGCGTTTCGATGGGTGCGGCGAGCGAAATGTGCGGAAAAAGCGTTTTTTTCCCCACATTTCCGACTTTGCAGGGCTGTCTGGGTAAAAAAATCTGGGGCGATGGGCGCAAATCACACCTCTGCGGATTCCCACGGGTGTCCTCTTTTCGAAAATGCATGGGGTTCCCCGTTTTCCTCGGTGGCTTGGACACCCGAGGCCCATATCTGTAAGTTGCGCCGGTCGGCAGAATGTCTGAGATTTCCCTCTGACAACAGACTTGGGGTTACTTGTGTTTTAGGCTTTCCCCTTGGCGGCCAGGTAGGTGCACCCACACATGTGAGGTACCGTTTTCATCGGGACACCTGTGGGAACGCGGGACGGTAGGCCACGTGTTGTGGGGGGCGTGTTTCGATGGGTGCGGCGAGTGAAATGTGCGGAAAAAGCGGTTTTTTCCCCACATTTCCGACTTTGCAGGGCTGTCTGGGTAAAAAAATCTGGGACGATGGGCGCAAATCACACCTCTGCGGATTCCCACGGGTGTCCTCTTTTCGAAAATGCATGGGGTTCCCTGTTTTCCTCGGTGGCTTGGACACCCGAGGCCCATATCTGTAAGTTGCGCCGGTCGGCAGAATGGACAACAGACTTGGGGTTACTTGTGTTTTAGGCTTTCCCCTTGGCGGCCAGGTAGGTGCACCCACACATGTGAGGTACCGTTTTCATCGGGACACCTGTGGGAACGCGGGACGGTAGGCCATGTGTTGTGGGGGGCGCGTTTCGATGGGTGCGGCGAGCGAAATGTGCGGAAAAAGCGTTTTTTTCCCCACATTTCCGACTTTGCAGGGCTGTCTGGGTAAAAAAATCTGGGGCGATGGGCGCAAATCACACCTCTGCGGATTCCCACGGGTGTCCTCTTTTCGAAAATGCATGGGGTTCCCTGTTTTCCTCGGTGGCTTGGACACCCGAGGCCCATATCTGTAAGTTGCGCCGGTCGGCAGAATGTCTGAGATTTCCCTCTGACAACAGACTTGGGGTTACTTGTGTTTTAGGCTTTCCCCTTGGCGGCCAGGTAGGTGCACCCACACATGTGAGGTACCGTTTTCATCGGGACACCTGTGGGAACGCGGGACGGTAGGCCACGTGTTGTGGGGGGCGTGTTTCGATGGGTGCGGCGAGTGAAATGTGCGGAAAAAGCGGTTTTTTCCCCACATTTCCGACTTTGCAGGGCTGTCTGGGTAAAAAAATCTGGGGCGATGGGCGCAAATCACACCTCTGCGGATTCCCACGGGTGTCCTCTTTTCGAAAATGCATGGGGTTCCCTGTTTTCCTCGGTGGCTTGGACACCCGAGGCCCATATCTGTAAGTTGCGCCGGTCGGCAGAATGGACAACAGACTTGGGGTTACTTGTGTTTTAGGCTTTCCCCTTGGCGGCCAGGTAGGTGCACCCACACATGTGAGGTACCGTTTTCATCGGGACACCTGTGGGAACGCGGGACGGTAGGCCATGTGTTGTGGGGGGCGCGTTTCGATGGGTGCGGCGAGCGAAATGTGCGGAAAAAGCGTTTTTTTCCCCACATTTCCGACTTTGCAGGGCTGTCTGGGTAAAAAAATCTGGGGCGATGGGCGCAAATCACACCTCTGCGGATTCCCACGGGTGTCCTCTTTTCGAAAATGCATGGGGTTCCCTGTTTTCCTCGGTGGCTTGGACACCCGAGGCCCATATCTGTAAGTTGCGCCGGTCGGCAGAATGTCTGAGATTTCCCTCTGACAACAGACTTGGGGTTACTTGTGTTTTAGGCTTTCCCCTTGGCGGCCAGGTAGGTGCACCCACACATGTGAGGTACCGTTTTCATCGGGACACCTGTGGGAACGCGGGACGGTAGGCCACGTGTTGTGGGGGGCGTGTTTCGATGGGTGCGGCGAGTGAAATGTGCGGAAAAAGCGGTTTTTTCCCCACATTTCCGACTTTGCAGGGCTGTCTGGGTAAAAAAATCTGGGGCGATGGGCGCAAATCACACCTCTGCGGATTCCCACGGGTGTCCTCTTTTCGAAAATGCATGGGGTTCCCTGTTTTCCTCGGTGGCTTGGACACCCGAGGCCCATATCTGTAAGTTGCGCCGGTCGGCAGAATGGACAACAGACTTGGGGTTACTTGTGTTTTAGGCTTTCCCCTTGGCGGCCAGGTAGGTGCACCCACACATGTGAGGTACCGTTTTCATCGGGACACCTGTGGGAACGCGGGACGGTAGGCCATGTGTTGTGGGGGGCGCGTTTCGATGGGTGCGGCGAGCGAAATGTGCGGAAAAAGCGTTTTTTTCCCCACATTTCCGACTTTGCAGGGCTGTCTGGGTAAAAAAATCTGGGGCGATGGGCGCAAATCACACCTCTGCGGATTCCCACGGGTGTCCTCTTTTCGAAAATGCATGGGGTTCCCTGTTTTTCTCGGTGGCTTGGACACCCGAGGCCCATATCTGTAAGTTGCGCCGGTCGGCAGAATGTCTGAGATTTCCCTCTGACAACAGACTTGGGGTTACTTGTGTTTTAGGCTTTCCCCTTGGCGGCCAGGTAGGTGCACCCACACATGTGAGGTACCGTTTTCATCGGGACACCTGTGGGAACGCGGGACGGTAGGCCACGTGTTGTGGGGGGCGTGTTTCGATGGGTGCGGCGAGTGAAATGTGCGGAAAAAGCGGTTTTTTCCCCACATTTCCGACTTTGCAGGGCTGTCTGGGTAAAAAAATCTGGGGCGATGGGCGCAAATCACACCTCTGCGGATTCCCACGGGTGTCCTCTTTTCGAAAATGCATGGGGTTCCCTGTTTTCCTCGGTGGCTTGGACACCCGAGGCCCATATCTGTAAGTTGCGCCGGTCGGCAGAATGGACAACAGACTTGGGGTTACTTGTGTTTTAGGCTTTCCCCTTGGCGGCCAGGTAGGTGCACCCACACATGTGAGGTACCGTTTTCATCGGGACACCTGTGGGAACGCGGGACGGTAGGCCATGTGTTGTGGGGAGCGCGTTTCGATGGGTGCGGCGAGCGAAATGTGCGGAAAAAGCGTTTTTTTCCCCACATTTCCGACTTTGCAGGGCTGTCTGGGTAAAAAAATCTGGGGCGATGGGCGCAAATCACACCTCTGCAGATTCCCACGGGTGTCCTCTTTTCGAAAATGCATGGGGTTCCCTGTTTTCCTCGGTGGCTTGGACACCCGAGGCCCATATCTGTAAGTTGCGCCGGTCGGCAGAATGTCTGAGATTTCCCTCTGACAACAGACTTGGGGTTACTTGTGTTTTAGGCTTTCCCCTTGGCGGCCAGGTAGGTGCACCCACACATGTGAGGTACCGTTTTCATCGGGACACCTGTGGGAACGCGGGACGGTAGGCCACGTGTTGTGGGGGGCGTGTTTCGATGGGTGCGGCGAGTGAAATGTGCGGAAAAAGCGGTTTTTTCCCCACATTTCCGACTTTGCAGGGCTGTCTGGGTAAAAAAATCTGGGGCGATGGGCGCAAATCACACCTCTGCGGATTCCCACGGGTGTCCTCTTTTCGAAAATGCATGGGGTTCCCTGTTTTCCTCGGTGGCTTGGACACCCGAGGCCCATATCTGTAAGTTGCGCCGGTCGGCAGAATGGACAACAGACTTGGGGTTACTTGTGTTTTAGGCTTTCCCCTTGGCGGCCAGGTAGGTGCACCCACACATGTGAGGTACCGTTTTCATCGGGACACCTGTGGGAACGCGGGACGGTAGGCCATGTGTTGTGGGGGGCGCGTTTCGATGGGTGCGGCGAGCGAAATGTGCGGAAAAAGCGTTTTTTTCCCCACATTTCCGACTTTGCAGGGCTGTCTGGGTAAAAAAATCTGGGGCGATGGGCGCAAATCACACCTCTGCGGATTCCCACGGGTGTCCTCTTTTCGAAAATGCATGGGGTTCCCTGTTTTCCTCGGTGGCTTGGACACCCGAGGCCCATATCTGTAAGTTGCGCCGGTCGGCAGAATGTCTGAGATTTCCCTCTGACAACAGACTTGGGGTTACTTGTGTTTTAGGCTTTCCCCTTGGCGGCCAGGTAGGTGCACCCACACATGTGAGGTACCGTTTTCATCGGGACACCTGTGGGAACGCGGGACGGTAGGCCACGTGTTGTGGGGGGCGTGTTTCGATGGGTGCGGCGAGTGAAATGTGCGGAAAAAGCGGTTTTTTCCCCACATTTCCGACTTTGCAGGGCTGTCTGGGTAAAAAAATCTGGGGCGATGGGCGCAAATCACACCTCTGCGGATTCCCACGGGTGTCCTCTTTTCGAAAATGCATGGGGTTCCCCGTTTTCCTTGGTGGCTTGGACACCCGAGGCCCATATCTGTAAGTTGCGCCGGTCGGCAGAATGGACAACAGACTTGGGGTTACTTGTGTTTTAGGCTTTCCCCTTGGCGGCCAGGTAGGTGCACCCACACATGTGAGGTACCGTTTTCATCGGGACACCTGTGGGAACGTGGGACGGTAGGCCATGTGTTGTGGGGGGCGCGTTTCGATGGGTGCGGCGAGCGAAATGTGCGGAAAAAGCATTTTTTTCCCCACATTTCCGACTTTGCAGGGCTGTCTGGGTAAAAAAATCTGGGGCGATGGGCGCAAATCACACCTCTGCGGATTCCCACGGGTGTCCTCTTTTCGAAAATGCATGGGGTTCCCTGTTTTCCTCGGTGGCTTGGACACCCGAGGCCCATATCTGTAAGTTGCGCCGGTCTGCAGAATGTCTGAGATTTCCCTCTGACAACAGACTTGGGGTTACTTGTGTTTTAGGCTTTCCCCTTGGCGGCCAGGTAGGTGCACCCACACATGTGAGGTACCATTTTCATCGGGACACCTGTGGGAACGCGGGACGGTAGGCCACGTGTTGTGGGGGGCGTGTTTCGATGGGTGCGGCGAGTGAAATGTGCGGAAAAAGCGGTTTTTTCCCCACATTTCCGACTTTGCAGGGCTGTCTGGGTAAAAAAATCTGGGGCGATGGGCGCAAATCACACCTCTGCGGATTCCCACGGGTGTCCTCTTTTCGAAAATGCATGGGGTTCCCCGTTTTCCTCGGTGGCTTGGACACCCGAGGCCCATATCTGTATGATGTGAGAGTGTGACATTTCCGGTGTGAAAACAGACTTGGGGTTACTTGTGTTTTAGGCTTTCCCCTTGGCGGCCAGGTAGGTGCAACCACACATGTGAGGTACCGTTTTCATCGGGACACCTGTGGGAACGCGGGACGGTAGGCCATGTGTTGTTGGGGGCGTGTTTCGATGGGTGAGTTGAGCGAAATGTGAGGAAAATGCGTATTTTTTCCCACATTTCGGACTTTGCGGGGGTGTCTGGGTAATAAATTCTGGGGCGATTTGGGCATATCATACCTCTGCGGATTCCCACGGGTGTCCTCTTTCCGGAAATGCATGGGGTTCCCTGTTTTCCTTGGTGGCTTGGACACCCGAGGCCCATATCTGTATGATGTGAGAGTGTGACATTTCCGGTGTGAAAACAGACTTGGGGTTACTTGTGTTTTAGGCTTTCCCCTTGGCGGCCAGGTAGGTGCACCCACACATGTGAGGTACCGTTTTCATCGGGACACCTGTGGGAACGCGTGACGGTAGGCCATGTGTTGTGGGGGGCGTGTTTCGATGGGTGCGTCGAGCGAAATGTGCGGAAAAAGCGTTTTTTTTCCCCACATTTCGGACTTTGCAGGGGTGTCTGGGTAATAAATTCTGGGGCAATTTGGGCATATCATACCTCTGCGGATTCCCACGGGTGTCCTCTTTTCGGAAATGCATGGGTTTCCCTGTTTTCCTCGGTGGCTTGGACACCCGAGGCCCATATCTGTACATTGTGCCGGTCGGCAGAATGTCTGAGTTTTCCCTCTGAAAACAGACTTGGGGTTACTTGTGTTTTAGGCTTTCCCCTTGGCGGCCAGGTAGGTGCACCCACACATGTGAGGTACCGTTTTCATCGGGACACCTGTGGGAACGCGGGACGGTAGGCCATGTGTTGTGGGGGGCGTGTTTCGATGGGTGAGTCGAGCGAAATGTGAGGAAAATGCGTATTTTTTCTCACATTTTGGACTTTGCGGGGGTGTCTGGGTAATACATTCTGGGGCGATTTGGGCATATCATACCTCTGCAGATTCCCACGGGTGTCCTCTTTCCGGAAATGCATGGGGTTCCCTGTTTTCCTTGGTGGCTTGGACACCCGAGGCCCATATCTGTATGATGTGAGAGTGTGACATTTCCGGTGTGAAAACAGACTTGGGGTTACTTGTGTTTTAGGCTTTCCCCTTGGCGGCCAGGTAGGTGCACCCACACATGTGAGGTACCGTTTTCATCGGGACACCTGTGGGAACGCGTGACGGTAGGCCATGTGTTGGGGGGGGCGTGTTTCGATGGGTGCGTCGAGCGAAATGTGCGGAAAAAGCGTTTTTTTCCCCACATTTCGGACTTTGCAGGGGTGTCTGGGTAATAAATTCTGGGGCAATTTGGGCATATCATACCTCTGCGGATTCCCACGGGTGTCCTCTTTTCGGAAATGCATGGGGTTCCCTGTTTTCCTCGGTGCCTTGGACACCCGAGGCCCATATTTGTACATTGTGCCGGTCGGCAGAATGTCTGAGTTTTCCCTCTGAAAACAGACTTGGAGTTACTTGTGTTTTAGGCTTTCCCCTTGGCGGCCAGGTAGGTGCACCCACACATGTGAGGTACCGTTTTCATCGGGACAACTGTGGGAACGCGGGACGGTAGGCCATGTGTTGTTGGGGGCGTGTTTCGATGGGTGAGTCGAGCGAAATGTGAGGAAAAAGCGTATTTTTTCCCACATTTCGGACTTTGCGGGGGTGTCTGGGTAATAAATTCTGGGGCGATTTGGGCATATCATACCTCTGCGGATTCCCACGGGTGTCCTCTTTCCGGAAATGCATGGGGTTCCCTGTTTTCCTTGGTGGCTTGGACACCCGAGGCCCATATCTGTATGATGTGAGAGTGTGACATTTCCGGTGTGAAAACAGACTTGGGGTTACTTGTGTTTTAGGCTTTCCCCTTGGCGGCCAGGTAGGTGCACCCACACATGTGAGGTACCGTTTTCATCGGGACACCTGTGGGAACGCGTGACGGTAGGCCATGTGTTGTTGGGGGCGTGTTTCGATGGGTGCGTCGAGCGAAATGTGCGGAAAAAGCGTTTTTTTCCCCACATTTCGGACTTTGCAGGGGTGTCTGGGTAATAAATTCTGGGGAAATTTGGGCATATCATACCTCTGCGGATTCCCACGGGTGTCCTCTTTTCGGAAATGCATGGGGTTCCCTGTTTTCCTCGGTGGCTTGGACACCCGAGGCCCATATCTGTACATTGTGCCGGTCGGCAGAATGTCTGAGTTTTCCCTCTGAAAACAGACTTGGGGTTACTTGTGTTTTAGGCTTTCCCCTTGGCGGCCAGGTAGGTGCACCCACACATGTGAGGTACCGTTTTCATCGGGACACCTGTGGGAACGCGGGACGGTAGGCCATGTGTTGTTGGGGGCGTGTTTCGATGGGTGAGTCGAGCGAAATGTGAGGAAAATGCGTATTTTTTCCCACATTTCGGACTTTGCGGGGGTGTCTGGGTAATAAATTCTGGGGCGATTTGGGCATATCATACCTCTGCGGATTCCCACGGGTGTCCTCTTTCCGGAAATGCATGGGGTTCCCTGTTTTCCTTGGTGGCTTGGACACCCGAGGCCCATATCTGTATGATGTGAGAGTGTGACATTTCCGGTGTGAAAACAGACTTGGGGTTACTTGTGTTTTAGGCTTTCCCCTTGGCGGCCAGGTAGGTGCACCCACACATGTGAGGTACCGTTTTCATCGGGACACCTGTGGGAACGCGTGACGGTAGGCCATGTGTTGTTGGGGGCGTGTTTCGATGGGTGCGTCGAGCGAAATGTGCGGAAAAAGCGTTTTTTTCCCCACATTTCGGACTTTGCAGGGGTGTCTGGGTAATAAATTCTGGGGCAATTTGGGCATATCATACCTCTGCGGATTCCCACGGGTGTCCTCTTTTCGGAAATGCATGGGGTTCCCTGTTTTCCTCGGTGGCTTGGACACCCGAGGCCCATATCTGTACATTGTGCCGGTCGGCAGAATGTCTGAGTATTCCCTCTGAAAACAGACTTGGGGTTACTTGTGTTTTAGGCTTTCCCCTTGGCGGCCAGGTAGGTGCACCCACACATGTGAGGTACCGTTTTCATCGGGACACCTGTGGGAACGCGGGACGGTAGGCCATGTGTTGTTGCGGGCGTGTTTCGATGGGTGAGTCGAGCAAAATGTGAGGAAAATGCGTATTTTTTCCCACATTTCGGACTTTGCGGGGGTGTCTGGGTAATAAATTCTGGGGCGATTTGGGCATATCATACCTCTGCGGATTCCCACGGGTGTCCTCTTTCCGGAAATGCATGGGGTTCCCTGTTTTCCTTGGTGGCTTGGACACCCGAGGCCCATATCTGTATGATGTGAGAGTGTGACATTTCCGGTGTGAAAACAGACTTGGGGTTACTTGTGTTTTAGGCTTTCCCCTTGGCGGCCAGGTAGGTGCACCCACACATGTGAGGTACCGTTTTCATCGGGACACCTGTGGGAACGCGTGACGGTAGGCCATGTGTTGTGGGGGGCGTGTTTCGATGGGTGCGTCGAGCGAAATGTGCGGAAAAAGCGTTTTTTTCCCCACATTTCGGACTTTGCAGGGGTGTCTGGGTAATAAATTCTGGGGCAATTTGGGCATATCATACCTCTGCGGATTCCCACGGGTGTCCTCTTTTCGGAAATGCATGGGGTTCCCTGTTTTCCTCGGTGGCTTGGACACCCGAGGCCCATATCTGTACATTGTGCCGGTCGGCAGAATGTCTGAGTTTTCCCTCTGAAAACAGACTTGGGGTTACTTGTGTTTTAGGCTTTCCCCTTGGCGGCCAGGTAGGTGCAACCACACATGTGAGGTACCATTTTCATCGGGACACCTGTGGGAACGCGGGACGGTAGGCCATGTGTTGTTGGGGGCGTGTTTCGATGGGTGAGTCGAGCGAAATGTGAGGAAAATGCGTATTTTTTCCCACATTTCGGACTTTGCGGGGGTGTCTGGGTAATAAATTCTGGGGCGATTTGGGCATATCATACCTCTGCGGATTCCCACGGATGTCCTCTTTCCGGAAATGCATGGGGTTCCCTGTTTTCCTTGGTGGCTTGGACACCCGAGGCCCATATCTGTATGATGTGAGAGTGTGACATTTCCGGTGTGAAAACAGACTTGGGGTTACTTGTGTTTTAGGCTTTCCCCTTGGCGGCCAGGTAGGTGCACCCACACATGTGAGGTACCGTTTTCATCGGGACACCTGTGGGAACGCGGGACGGTAGGCCATGTGTTGTTGGGGGCGTGTTTCGATGGGTGCATCGAGCGAAATGTGCAGAAAAAGCGTTTTTTTCCCCACATTTCGGACTTTGCAGGGGTGTCTGGGTAAAAAATTCTGGGGCAATTTGGGCATATCATACCTCTGCGGATTCCCACGGGTGTCCTCTTTTCGGAAATGCATGGGGTTCCCTGTTTTCCTCGGTGCCTTGGACACCCGAGGCCCATATTTGTACATTGTGCCGGTCGGCAGAATGTCTGAGTTTTCCCTCTGAAAACAGACTTGGAGTTACTTGTGTTTTAGGCTTTCCCCTTGGCGGCCAGGTAGGTGCACCCACACATGTGAGGTACCGTTTTCATCGGGACACCTGTGGGAACGCGGGACGGTAGGCCATGTGTTGTTGGGGGCGTGTTTCGATGGGTGAGTCGAGCGAAATGTGAGGAAAAAGCGTATTTTTTCCCACATTTCGGACTTTGCGGGGGTGTCTGGGTAATAAATTCTGGGGCGATTTGGGCATATCATACCTCTGCGGATTCCCACGGGTGTCCTCTTTCCGGAAATGCATGGGGTTCCCTGTTTTCCTTGGTGGCTTGGACACCCGAGGCCCATATCTGTATGATGTGAGAGTGTGACATTTCCGGTGTGAAAACAGACTTGGGGTTACTTGTGTTTTAGGCTTTCCCCTTGGCGGCCAGGTAGGTGCACCCACACATGTGAGGTACCGTTTTCATCGGGACACCTGTGGGAACGCGTGACGGTAGGCCATGTGTTGTTGGGGGCGTGTTTCGATGGGTGCGTCGAGCGAAATGTGCGGAAAAAGCGTTTTTTCCCCACATTTCGGACTTTGCAGGGGTGTCTGGGTAATAAATTCTGGGGCAATTTGGGCATATCATACCTCTGCGGATTCCCACGGGTGTCCTCTTTTCGGAAGTGCATGGGGTTCCCTGTTTTCCTCGGTGGCTTGGACACCCGAGGCCCATATCTGTACATTGTGCCGGTCGGCAGAATGTCTGAGTTTTCCCTCTGAAAACAGACTTGGGGTTACTTGTGTTTTAGGCTTTCCCCTTGGCGGCCAGGTAGGTGCACCCACACATGTGAGGTACCGTTTTCATCGGGACACCTGTGGGAACGCGGGACGGTAGGCCATGTGTTGTTGGGGGCGTGTTTCGATGGGTGAGTCGAGCGAAATGTGAGGAAAATGCGTATTTTTTCCCACATTTCGGACTTTGCGGGGGTGTCTGGGTAATAAATTCTGGGGCGATTTGGGCATATCATACCTCTGCGGATTCCCACGGGTGTCCTCTTTCCGGAAATGCATGGGGTTCCCTGTTTTCCTTGGTGGCTTGGACACCCGAGGCCCATATCTGTATGATGTGAGAGTGTGACATTTCCGGTGTGAAAACAGACTTGGGGTTACTTGTGTTTTAGGCTTTCCCCTTGGCGGCCAGGTAGGTGCACCCACACATGTGAGGTACCGTTTTCATCGGGACACCTGTGGGAACGCGTGACGGTAGGCCATGTGTTGTTGGGGGCGTGTTTCGATGGGTGCGTCGAGCGAAATGTGCGGAAAAAGCGTTTTTTTCCCCACATTTCGGACTTTGCAGGGGTGTCTGGGTAATAAATTCTGGGGCAATTTGGGCATATCATACCTCTGCGGATTCCCACGGGTGTCCTCTTTTCGGAAATGCATGGGGTTCCCTGTTTTCCTCGGTGGCTTGGACACCCGAGGCCCATATCTGTACATTGTGCCGGTCGGCAGAATGTCTGAGTATTCCCTCTGAAAACAGACTTGGGGTTACTTGTGTTTTAGGCTTTCCCCTTGGCGGCCAGGTAGGTGCACCCACACATGTGAGGTACCGTTTTCATCGGGACACCTGTGGGAACGCGGGACGGTAGGCCATGTGTTGTTGGGGGCGTGTTTCGATGGGTGAGTCGAGCGAAATGTGAGGAAAATGCGTATTTTTTCCCACATTTCGGACTTTGCGGGGGTGTCTGGGTAATAAATTCTGGGGCGATTTGGGCATATCATACCTCTGCGGATTCCCACGGGTGTCCTCTTTCCGGAAATGCATGGGGTTCCCTGTTTTCCTTGGTGGCTTGGACACCCGAGGCCCATATCTGTATGATGTGAGAGTGTGACATTTCCGGTGTGAAAACAGACTTGGGGTTACTTGTGTTTTAGGCTTTCCCCTTGGCGGCCAGGTAGGTGCACCCACACATGTGAGGTACCGTTTTCATCGGGACACCTGTGGGAACGCGTGACGGTAGGCCATGTGTTGTGGGGGCCGTGTTTCGATGGGTGCGTCGAGCGAAATGTGCGGAAAAAGCGTTTTTTTCCCCACATTTCGGACTTTGCAGGGGTGTCTGGGTAATAAATTCTGGGGCAATTTGGGCATATCATACCTCTGCGGATTCCCACGGGTGTCCTCTTTTCGGAAATGCATGGGGTTCCCTGTTTTCCTCGGTGGCTTGGACACCCGAGGCCCATATCTGTACATTGTGCCGGTCGGCAGAATGTCTGAGTTTTCCCTCTGAAAACAGACTTGGGGTTACTTGTGTTTTAGGCTTTCCCCTTGGCGGCCAGGTAGGTGCACCCACACATGTGAGGTACCATGTTCATCGGGACACCTGTGGGAACGCGGGACGGTAGGCCATGTGTTGTTGGGGGCGTGTTTCGATGGGTGAGTCGAGCGAAATGTGAGGAAAATGCGTATTTTTTCCCACATTTCGGACTTTGCGGGGGTGTCTGGGTAATAAATTCTGGGGCGATTTGGGCATATCATACCTCTGCGGATTCCCACGGGTGTCCTCTTTCCGGAAATGCATGGGGTTCCCTGTTTTCCTTGGTGGCTTGGACACCCGAGGCCCATATCTGTATGATGTGAGAGTGTGACATTTCCGGTGTGAAAACAGACTTGGGGTTACTTGTGTTTTAGGCTTTCCCCTTGGCGGCCAGGTAGGTGCACCCACACATGTGAGGTACCGTTTTCATCGGGACACCTGTGGGAACGCGTGACGGTAGGCCATGTGTTGTTGGGGGCGTGTTTCGATGGGTGCGTCGAGCGAAATGTGCGGAAAAAGCGTTTTTTTCCCCACATTTCGGACTTTGCAGGGGTGTCTGGGTAATAAATTCTGGGGCAATTTGGGCATATCATACCTCTGCGGATTCCCACGGGTGTCCTCTTTTCGGAAATGCATGGGGTTCCCTGTTTTCCTCGGTGGCTTGGACACCCGAGGCCCATATCTGTATGATGGGAGAGTGTGACATTTCCGGTGTGAAAACAGACTTGGGGTTACTTGTGTTTTGGGCTTTCCCCTTGGCGGCCAGGTAGGTGCACCCACACATGTGAGGTACCGTTTTCATCGGGACACCTGTGGGAACGCGGGACGGTAGGCCATGTGTTGTGTTTGTGTGGTTTTCATAACGTTTTGACCCATTTGCTGGAGCCCTTTGTCTCACAACCCTTTCTTTTCCCAAATGTGACCTACATTTAGTCGCTGCTTTAGCCACCATACACTTTTGTAACCTGCACAAGTCACCTACCCTTGAAAAGGTCTGCCTGAGCTCTTTCAAAAAATGTATGGCTGCCGTTCCTCACCACATTGGTTTTCCCAATTTACACATGCTAAGTGCGTCTGGTCAGGCCGTGAGCGTAAAACTCCTGTGTACCATGGCTCAGTGTTTGGCTTGTGGTATTGCTTGTTTTGTACAAACACTCCAAAAATGGTATGCTCTCCTAACTGCAAGAGTCGGGGGAATGTAGCGGAGCATTTCTTTTCTCAAAATTCATAGAAGCCATTGCCGTACCAAGCCAACCATGTCCAACACATACCGTTTTTTTCAGTCATTTTCCTGCTTTTCCCCCATTCGATGGCAGTTTCCCCTACCTAGTTGTTGCCTGACCTATACAAATCACCCCTTCCTAAACTTGGAATTTTGTCTACTTTTCAGAAATATATGCCTTTCTGTCCTCCAATTTGGCTTTCCTGCCCTGTTCTTCCATTCCGTCCATGCATGTCCAATTGGCAAAAATGGCAAAAATCGCCTACCTCTCACAAAACGGTTGATATCCCCATCAAAATAATTTTTTTCCATTTCCACTCAACCTGTTCCTGAAAGCCAACACATTGGGGAACTCAGCACAGCAAACCATTTGTTCCTAGCTCTTACAAGGAAAACCACCACAGGCATCTTTGTGCATCATTTTATTGGCATTTTTTGAAAAAACCCAAAATTTTCGCACATTTTCCTTATTTTCTCTCACCCCCCTACAGCAACCTGGGATTCCTGGGTGGCGTTACGACCGCCTACATGTGGGAAGAAAAGGAGCCAAATTTGGCCGAGATATCTCATGTAAAAAAAAAGTTACAAGCCATTGAATGGCCACATACCAAAATCACCAAAAAAGGCTCTGGCACTGGGGAGAAATACCCATGGCACTTAAAGGGTTAAGAGAGGGTAGGTCCACATAACCAGTTCTCACGGAAGCCGCTTCTTGTCCCTTGATTGTTTCAATTACTTAGTATCACTGGGAGGAATGGGCCCGGCAAGGCCGTGAGACAACACCAGGCTCCTCGCGGTGCCTATTCACCACAGCCAAGCTGCCAGCAGGCCTTTAACCAGCACCCAGCCTACCCAGAGCCATGGCCCACACCACTGACCTGATCCCCACACCCCTGCATTCTAACATAGTGAATTACCCCAGCCCAAATTGAAAACAAACTGGCAATAAAAGATTGGGTGCTTTATCCCTTCTCATAAATACATCAGTTGAAACACGAGGTAAAGGGAGGATAAATTATAGATCAAAATGTGTGTTGAAGCCTTGGATGTGAGAGGAGTGGTATCAACAAAGTGCAGAATTTGTCGGTCAGTGTGACAGTATTTCTTCCTCCCTTGCCCCTGGCACCAGTTCCGAGCCTCCTAGGCGCATGCCATAATGATGTAGTAGAAGGCTTAGTGTATAATAACAGTTTTTGCAATGTAATTTATGAGCAACCCTGACCTTCACTCCACGATGAGATGAGCCCAGTTGACCGACATGGGGACTGACAATCGGCATAGAAAGTGAACCAGTTGTAGCCTGGCATCCCCTATGGAGCAGGTCCATGTATAAGGCCTCACCAACCAGGCTTGTAAATTTCAACTGTATGTACTGATGTCAGTGATGACGCTGTGTGCCCTTATAATGCATGTTTTATGCAGACTCTGGCAGAACGTTAAGGAGCAGCAGAGTCCTTTGCTGATGTTTTGTATATTGTACAATTAAACCTTGTTATCCTTGCAAACTATTCCTTGTACTATTTCCCTAGATGGTTGTATTCACTCTGGTGTGAGCGTAAACAGGGACTTGCCTTCATTATATTGGTGAAGCCACCCCCTTAACTCCTGTGCCAATCACCACATTACCCGCATTCTATCACTGGAAACCTGATCACCAGAATTGACTGTTGCCTCCTTGTGACAGCACTTCTCACCAGCCCCACGATGCCCAACTCACTGACAGAAGGAACCATTGCAGATTCTCCCACAGCACTGAAAACCTATCTACTAGACATTGTCATCCCATTAATGCCCATTCCTTCTTGCAGTCCCTTGCTATGGTTGCTTCCTATTTTGGCGCAGATTCGATGCCCTCTATGAAGGAAGAAGGGCACTGTGCTCTTTTTCACAATAGTGGGGAGACATGCAGTGAAATAAAAAAAAAGCTGTGTTAATTGACATTATTAAACAGGGTAGGAGGAAAAAAGATTACATTGATTTACAGCTTTAGAGTATAGAAGTGCAATTTGAATCAAAGAGTTCTATACAAGTGTAATTGCATGTTATAAACTGCTATGCCTATACTGCTTTTCATACATGGTTATTATTGCAGCTATAATATTCTAGCAATAGGACATGTGCCTGGAATACCAGGTAGACAGAATGATCTGCTGAAAGGTACACAAATGCATAAAGTGAGATCTTTTTGAGAGACAATGTCAAGACTCCCTACCCTCTACGCGGACACCCACAGTCTGCTCAACCAAACAACACAGACACCGACCCGTCTGGCAATGCATGTTGTCTGCGATTGCATCGGTGAAGAGAGCTGAGAAGCATTTGTGCAGAATGATTGGCTAGGCCATTTTGTTTCATTTCATCTTAACCCAATCAATATTCAATTAAAGAAACGTCACTGAAGCGAACATGCATAGCTCTTTACACAACCGATCATCTGCACACACATTGAATGATGCTACATTCGTGAGGCAAATTCATGCTGCAAGTGTTCCTAAGCGTCAAGCATGTTTTGCATAAAGTATTGAAGTTTTGCTCCACTGGTTCAATTTGTCAATGGCTAAATGCAAGAAACATAATAAAATAAAGAAGACAACGCCAATTCAAAAAGGCATTGGCGGAGATTCGGACCCAGACCTCATAACAGCTACTCATTCAGTGGTCCACATTGAAACCACTTCCCAATTTAACAACATATGCCTGGACCCCATAGAAGTATAAATACGCTTTTAAAAATGCCAATACATCACCATGCACTCAGCCTGGACAAAGACAATGAGCAAGTATCTACAACTCTGGTGTTATTAAAATAATGTAATGTGCTAACCAACTGATTAGGGAGTTGCTGTGACATCAAACCCAACACCAACTTCAAAGGCATTCCAAGCCATTTGCAGAGGAATAGTGGTAGGACCTTTATTTTGAATTAAGCAACTTGTAAAATCACAAAACAGAAGAGGATATTAAGGTTGCATACATCACAAACAACTAATACAGCTCCTTTGGTGACCAAGCTACGAGGTACATTTCTGCTCCAATAATGTGTAAGCTTAGACTGAATTTTGTCTATCTCGTTTCCTTTGCTCATGAATCTTAGAGAAGGGTACATGAACATTACACACCCTGGTTCCACCAAAACCATGAACATAGGCATTGTAGTTTGCATTTAGTGTTGTCACACAAGAACAAACACCTTTAGTATCTCTTTAGGTCTGCCAGCGATGAAAAAAGACAAACATCAAACAATGGACATTTGTCAAAACAATGGGTCTCACAAATATTGATTGCAGCGCAGTAGCAAGATCTTGAATTTGGAGAGTATGTCCAAGGAGGATGTCAGTAAACAGCCTCGTGTAATGGCCAATCTTTCAATTATTTCCATAAAGGCAACAATATTTACATTATTCCAGCATGATTTTATTGTAGGTTGCTACATACAGAGATGTAGAGTGGATAGACTTTCCTCATCCACTCCTAGATGCATCCATCTATTTCCATTTCAGATCTCCAGTTTGTTGATTTGCTCTTCTTGCTGCGTAATGGCTTCATTAGAGTGTTTCATCGCCGAATTCGCCTGGATGATATATGGCGTCTGGAACACCCGTCAGAGAGAGAATATAGCTTCAATTCCAAGTGCCATGACTCATATTCATGCACTGATTTTTTTCTTGACCTCAGGTCAGGTGACACTGAACTGTTTTAATTCCAAGATAGGTCTGATCAATATCTCAGACCATGCACATGTGTTGTTATGCCTCTCTCTTCATTGTACTTTGGTCAAATCAGCAAGGTGGAGGCTGAACTCCAAGGTTTTGCAAGATGAGCAAACCAGAGTGGCGGTTGTGGATGAAATTGAATAATTCATTAGAAACAACAGGACAGAAGGCATGGCAGTCTCTACGATTTGGGAAGTATTTAAATATTTTATCAGAGGTGTGCTGATGGTGAAATCTGCTAGATTCAGAAAGATGAGTGAAGAAAAGATGAAGATGTTATCTGCTGAAGCCAAACGATTGGAAAAATTTGTCATGAGCCATGATGAAGGGGTTAAAACCCAACTGAGGGAGACAAAGTATGAACTGAACAAAATCATGTCAGACAAAGTAGATTATGCCTTATTTAGGCAGAAGATAAACTACTTCGAGAATGGTGAAAAGGGTGGTAGGCTTTAGCCCACAGGCTGAAGGTGGCTGAGAGTGACCGTATCATCACTGCAATCCGAAAACCTAAAGGGGGATTTGAAACGCAACAAAAGGGAATCAATACATTATTTTATAATTTTCTGAAAGACTCTACAGGTTGGAATTGTGCTGCGAGCCAGAGGGCCTCATTACGAGTCAGGCGTTAAGGGGTTAACGGCGCCGTAAATGGCGCCAACCCTTAACGCCTGATTACAAGGTCCCTTAGCGCCATGGTGATTTTAACGCCTGCTTTTTGCAGGCGTTAAAATCCATGGCGCTAAGGGACCATGGTGCTAATTACGCCACCGTAATTTACGGTGGCGTAATTAGCGCCTTCCCCACTCCCATTATGCCCTATGGGGCAAAAATGGGAATGGGGAAGGGTAAAATGGGAAATGGGGATTTACCGCCCCACTCACCTTGGAATGGGGCGGTAAATCCACCATCCACCATGGTGTAAACATAGTTTACACCATGGTGGTAAGGGTACGACCCAGGCGGTAACTTACCGCCTGGGTCGTAATGAGGCCCAGAGACTATAAAGTCGTTCCTAGAATCCACAGAACTCTCTTGCCTAACTGATGAACAGACAAGGACTCTCAAGGGTTATGTACACATAGATGATTTTCAGTGGGCTATTTCATCACTCAGTGTAGGCAAATCGCCTAGTATTGATGGACTACCCACATAATTCTATAGGATATTGCCTGACAGTGCACTGCTGCTATTGTGTGATGTGTACAATGCATCCTTTGACGCTGGCGCCCTGCCAGATACTATGCGGCATGCCTTGATACCTATGCTACCAAAAAAAGACAGGTCACCTACTCGATGTGTCAATTATAGGCCAATCAGCTTTAATCAATACGGACTGTAAGATCTTGGCTAAAATACTAGCTAAAAGACTGGAGCCAGTGATACCATTGTTGATCCATAATAATCAGGCTGGCTTTGTCACCGGGAGGTCTGCAGCTGACAATATGAGGCATTTATTATTAACAATTGAACATGGGCATGCACAGGTGACCGCTGCAGGTGTGGTATCCCATAGACACCGAAAAAGCATTTGACCGTATTGAATGGGCCTTTCTTTTTAATTGCTTGGAGAAAATGAGAATTGGCCAAGGTTTTTGAAATGAGTGTGTCTTCTATATAAGGATCCATCGGCCAGTGTAATCACCAATGTTCTAATATCAGAATCATTCAACCTTGCCAAGGGTACCAGACAGGGGTGCCCTCTTTCGCCTTTATTGTTCATTTTGTCATTGGAACCGCTGGCAGTATTACTTCGAACTGATGCCAATCTCCTCCCAATAATAGAAAATGACCATGAAAATAAAATCTGGTTATACGCAGATGACCTACTGGTGGCTATACAGTATCCAGCACTTGGCATCCCTTATCTGATGCAAAACATTCAACGATTTTCTTCTGAGGCTGGATATATGGTAAACTGGGGTAAGTCGGAAATGTTCCCACTCAACAACTTGTGTATGCAATTCAATTCACACATAGGGCCTCATTACGACCCAGGCGGTAAGTTACCTTTACCACCATGGCGTAAACTACGTTTACGGACTTACCGCCCCATTCCGAGGTTGGCGGGGCGGTAAGTCCCCAATCCCCATTTACCCTTCCCCATTCCCATTTTTGCCCCATAGGGCATAATGGGAGTGGGGAAGGCGTTAATTACGCCACCGTAAATTACGGTGGCGTAATTAACAACAAGGTCCCTTAGCGCCATGGATTTTAACACCTGCTAAAAGCAGGTGCTAAATCCTCCATGGCGCTAAGGGACCTCGGAATCAGGCGGTAAGGGTCGGTGCTGTTTACGCCGCCGTAAACCCCTTACCCCCTGGGTCCTAATGAGGCCCATAGTCAGTTCCAGTTTACTTGGTGTCAAAACAGACTGAAAAATTCAGGATTTGGATAGGGCCAGAGGTGGTGAAGTTACCAAAAATGAACTTTGATGTGATCATGCCGAAACTACGGTCAGACATGGATAGATGGGAGTCCTAAAACTGTCAACATAGGGGAAAATCAATTGTATTAAAATGAATCTCGCACCTCGTGTAAATTACCTTCTTTCCATGCTTCCAATCAAAATGCCAAACCACTACTTCAAAGAGATCAATACAATGATGCAGAAATGTATATGGGATGGGAAACCTCCAAGACTTGCGCTATGGAAAATGCAGCGGCCTCAGAAGTATGGTGGAATGAATCTACCTCACTTCTCAGAATATCATTTGGCCTTCATGGTTAGGCATTTGTGTAAAATTATCGACACTGATGGGGAGCCAGCAGTTGACATACTGAGAGAAAGTAATGCATTGTCTCATTTGGCCCCTAAGGCCTTATTATATACAGTGTCAAAAGAGTCCAAAAGGCAAAATCCCCTGGCTGCTTTTTTGAAGGCGTGCTGGCGTGACCTGTCTAACTGTATTGGAACCAATCCCTTCTTATTCCTGGAGGCTTCGATCTGGCTCAATCCAGCTTTGAAGCTACGTGGAAAAGTGCTATTCTGGCCAGCATGGTTCCTAGCAGGGATCCAATATATTGCAGACCTAATTAAAGATGAAGAATGGATTCCGTTTGCACAACTTTGCCGCACTTTTGATCTAAAGGAATGCACCTATGCAGACTATAGAAAGCTGAGGAGCATCATCTCCGTAAACATGGACCCCGCACAATTCGCGGTCCAGGGCAAAGCTTGGGCAGCTTTAGAGACATGCAAACGGGCTGCTCACCCAGCCGTAACTATGTACAAGGTCCTGAGAACATGTCATAAGGGGAATTTAGAGACAGTAAATGCTTGGACAGAGGAGCTGGGTGAAGCGATTGACCAAAAATGCTGATTGCATTGCTGTGGTAAAGTGAGGCTTTCTTCTTCTACTTTTTCTTCTTATTTATGTTGTGTTATGCATTATGAGATGATTTTTTCTTCTTTTTCTTCTCTTTTGGACTCAATCCTGTGACCAGGTTTACAATTTTATGAAGCTTGTTTATTTCTGATTGTATTGCAAACTTTATTGGTGAAAATTAAAAAAAAATGATAATCATCTTGGGGTTTACCTGGGTAAATGGGTTTGCATAGCTATTGTTCAGGCCTCCAAGGATTAAATATTAAATTGCATTGCCTGATGGAGACCCTTCCATTAAGATAATTCCTCAGCCCACCAGTAATTGGTCGGCTCCCTGTTGTTTCCTTAGTGCCCTTGATATTTTCCTCCCAAGTCTTCAAACATCACGGTTCTACTTTCTTTGAAGTGTCCCATCTGCACAGTCACTGAACTAGAAAAAAAGATGTTCAACACTACCAACCGCTGTTCTCATGCATCCACTTCCCCTACACCCAGACCATGTGGGCATATATATTATAGGGAGTAGTACCTTTCTTGATCAGCTTCCCTTGATTTGATGAGGGCGGTTTGCTGAATATATGGACTGTTGGTAGTGGCTGCAGTTGGAGAGACAAGTTCCCCTGAGATACAGTGACTACCCCATTTAAAGCTGCTTTCATTTGTTTGCAGCCATTTACCTCTCAGAAGGGTAGGTACTACTCCCAAGCAGATGAATAAAAGAGCACTGGCCAAGCACCTGCTCACCCTCATTCTCCATTCTATTTGTCCATAGTATACTTACAGCTGTGGATACGTTAATCTGCTGCAGAGTCCTGAACACAATGGGCCCGATTCATGGAAATGTGCACAGAAATTCAGCAAGGGCTGCACGCCGAGAAGGACACTGCACGAGACTGCGAGCAGAATGAAAAATGCATGCCCCGTGTATTCATTTAATTTACTGGACCAAGTAACCTTAAGTGCAAGTTGTGGCCAGAACGCCCCTGACACGCACACATGCAAAATATAAAGCACCAGACAAGCAACCTTTGCGCCCTTCCTCGGGCGCGAATACACACACCCTTCAAACCATGCGTGGGGTCCTCCGCAAGCAGGCCTGCATCTCGGGGACCCGAGGCGGTAACTGTATCCGGCACCCCAACAACATGCGTATAAAAAATCTTAACTTTGTAAATACTCATGAAATCTGCATCCGGAACCCCGTAAACCATTCCTGCACCCCGCTAAACTGCGTATGTGCACTCCTAAACTAGATCGGAAACCTGGTTGTGCACATGCACTCCCACCTGCACTCTGCGATTCCTACACGCAAGTGTACTTATGCCTGCCTTTGGGAGGTATAAAGTATGACAAACTTGCATGGCCATTTGCCAACTGAGAGGTTACGCAATTGAATCCATGAATACATCTCGTGCCACACAATTGTGAGCATGCCATGAGGAATACCTCATTCCGGCAAATACAGTGAAAGAAGAGCTTCGTCCACTGTATAATTGCTATTTTGTGCACAGTGCCATTATACACGTGGGTAATCCACGAGATGCCTGAAATGGCCGTCCCTATTTCCTGTTTACAGGTTGCCCAGCAACCGCTACCAACGCCCATTGGTTCTACTACTGTTTAATCATGAATGGGCCCCGCCGGACGGCGCGGGCCAGCCCACTTGCTGAAGGCACACTGATAAAGGCAGGGGCCTGTCTGTGCCTGTCCATGGCCAGGTGAGCCGCCTACCACTATCTCCGTTTCGCATCCTGCAACAATAATCTGTGAGTACCATGCCATTAAGCTTGTGCCTTGTAAGCCTAACACTTCACTATCCTGCATACTGACAGTCCCGCTTACGAACCTTCGACGAACTATTCATCTCTACACCCGGCTAATCTACAGCCATCGGTTACATTTCTTCGGACAACCCACTGGCGTTTAGCTTCCATTGAACTTGAATTCTTGATCCCACCTATATTTAGAGGCCACGTTTATCGTCATGACCTCATCTACCTGACGCAGCAGCCTGCCCGACACCTAACCATTATGTAGCCTTCCAATCACTACTATATGTCTCACCTTTTCTTGTTACGTGATGCCTCTACTTGTTATTACTATTTACCTACGGCACCATCGCCAGTTGCCCGCATTGCATTGTGTGCCTTGAATCGTGCAGTTATCACGCATCATTTCTTTTGTGCCTTTATGCCCTGTATTGTGCTGCCTTCACGCATTACTACTTTAAAATCGTCAGCACTAGCAGTTGCCCCCATTGTTTTGCGATCCTTGAAATGTGCAGCTATTATGCATCTTTACTTTTGTGCCTTTCTGCCCTGAATAGTGCTGCCTCCACACATTATTACCGTAAAATTGTTAGCTCTAGCCGTTGCCCCAACTACATTGTGCACCTTTATGCCCTAAATTGCGCTGCTATCATGCATCTTTTATTTTTAAAATTGCATCAGCATTAGCTTTTGTCCCCACTGTATTGTGCGCCTTACACCCTGAATTGTGCTGCCTTCATGCATTACTACCTTTAAAATTGTCAACACTAGCCATTGCCCGCATTGCTTTGTGTGCCTTGAATTGTGCAGCCATCACGCATCATTATTTTTTAAAAACCTGTGTGTGCTTTAGCCACTGTCCTCACAGCACTGTGTGCTGTTATGCCCTGAATTATGCTGCCATCACGTACCATTACTTTAAAATTGTGTCAACACCAGCACTGTGCCTAGTGCAATGGACTCAGTATGATTTGCCTCTAAGTTAGTTCTTGACGTTCTCCTGAGCCTTGCAACACTGTGCCTATAAGGTGTACTGATCGCTTCCCACTCTGCTAAAAAAATGCATCCATCCCATGACATTAAACCTATACAGTTTCTCCCACCACTACACGAATCACGTCACACATCCACTATCAGTTTGACTTCCTTCCTTCCCAAACTGTCACCAAACCCGGTCAAACTAACCCCAACCACCTATCCTCCAAAACTCCCGATCAATGGATTGAGCGGCCCTCCTCCAAACTCACTGCAAACCAACCATGCCACAGTGAACACAGAAACAAAATATTTTGGTCTAGACTCATCCTCGATGCACACCCTTCTAACATCTATCCCGAGATAACAACACAGCCCACTGTTGACTCCACCTCGCCAAGTCCACCATGCCATGCTACCACAAGTGCGCCACCCAAAAAACATAAGCAAAAACGAGAGAGACCTCCCACTCTCACCACTCAAATGAAGCCATCTCAGACCAAGTCCCCCCTCATTAAGGGGCCTTAATAAACACCAGATCTGTCGTTGCTCATGTAACAGACATAGCAGACCTAATCATAGACAACAAACTCAACTTCCTTGTAATTTAGGAAACCTGGCTCCACGCTGCTGCAAGTCCCTCGCTAATGCCTGCCATTCCTGACTCCGACACCATTATCTGAGCGGACAGGGAAATGTCAAAAGGCGGTGGGGTTGCCTTCATAGCTCAGGCTAACCTGGCACTCAGACCCTCGACCACCCCTACGCTCAAGTCATGTGAACTCCTCACAGTTAAACTAACAACCTCCCATACTAGCACTCTTACTCTCCGCCTTATATACAGGACTCCTGATCCTTCTGGAGACTTTGAGGAAGATAGCACCACACTGTTCTCAGACAATATAAAACCTGCGTCTCAAATCCTAGTCTTAGGTGACTTCAACCTAGGCCTGACCGACCCTAATGACCAGGCTGCTAAGTCACTAGAAGAGTTAACTTAACATTACGCAAATTATGACCCAAACTACACATGTGAAAGGTTGAACGCTTGACTGGGTGGGTGAACATAACTGCATCACCACAAAAACTGCCATCGAACCCCAAGCATGGACTGACCATTACCTGATCACCTTTACCATTAATGCTACCCGACCTCCTACCAAAACTAAGACTATAGTGCCACCCTTACCCACCAGGAATAAGCGTGACATTACAGCTGAGAAACTAACTCTGATCATGATCCCAATTTTGAACTCTACCACAACAGAAGACCCTGAAGAACTAATCAATCTCTTCAAACATACCTTGACCAAGGCCTTGGATTCCATCGCCCAATTGAAACTCCGTAAAAGTAAACCTAAAGCCCACCTTAACGCCTAGTTTACCCCACACTTGAAAACCCTCAGAACTGAAAAGAGGCGTGAAACTACCTGGAAAAAACTACCTACCAAAGAGAACAAAGATAAAGTTACCAAAATATTCTCTCTATACAAATTAGAGATTATCAGAGTTTAACATGAAATCTACAATGATAGGATTCAAAACGCCAATTCCAGTATCAAGGAACTATTTGGAATTCTAAGAGAGCTAGAACCCCCTATAGGCCTGGACGATTCTCACCCAAAAACTTAAGATTGGTGCACAGACATCCAAAATGCCCTGGCCACCACACTTCAAAACAAGATTGCCACCTAATGACGCAAGATCAACACTACTGATTCCTCTCAGAAACCGGTAATAACACCTACCCTCAATACTTTAAAAGAATTCAAATTCGCCCAAGTTACCTCACCTGAGGTCCTAAAAATGATTGCCTTTCTGAAACCTTCTAGATGCCAAGGCGTCATCTGTCCGCCACAAATTATAAAAGATGCAGCTAGAGATCTCGCCCCTTTTTTATCACGAGGATAATAAACTCATCCTTGAAATCATGCCAGGTTCCTACCAACCTCAAAGATGCTTGGGTACTCCATTTACTAAAAAAAAGCCTCACTTGACCCCTCCATCCCCGCGAACTATAGACCAATAACCACGGTCCCTTTCTTACTGAAAATTATCGACAAGGCAGCCTACATCCAAATCCAGACTTACCTTGAGTTTAACAACCTTCTAGGGCTTAGACAATCTGGCTATAGACCACTCCACAGAACTGAAACAGCCTTAATCGACTTGAAAACACAAATTGACTTCATAAAAGATAACAGACAATGCGCACTAATCCTCCTGCTTGACCTCTTTGCCGCCTTCGAATTGGTGGACCATAACATACTTTGTGAACACCTCACATTCTCAGACAACTTCTCACAAGAGGCTGCAAATTGGATCAAGTCCTTCCTAAATAACAGAACAATGAGAGTTTTCTCTCCCTCTGACTCTGCTGACCCTATACCTATCACTTGTGGAGTGCCACAAGGCTCCTGCGTCTCCCCTACATTATATAATGTTTTACTAAACCTCTCTTTGACATCTTGAACAGCCTGGGTGTCATCTACACATACTATGCAGATGACACCAAGATACTGATACCGCTATCCGGCCATTATGATACAGACGACGCCTTACTCAACAAAATGTACCTCATTATTCAGGCTTGGATGGCTACCCATAGTCTTTGCCTGAATGACAAGAAGACTGAAATTCTCATCTTGGGGGTGTCCACCTACCGCAACAAACTTAATCCCAAATATGCATCCTGTAACATAGACGTAACATGATCAAAACTGACAAAGAAACTAGAACATTAGGTTTTTATATCGACTCCACCCTGAACTTGAGGAAACAAGTGAATGCCACCGCCTCGGACACAGCTTACACTTGTAAGCGTATCCATGCCTGCAAAGCCTACTTATCTACAAACAGCCGCATCACATTAGCGCGAGCACTAATCTTGTCTAAACTTGATTACTGCAATGCACTATATGCAGGAGCTAACAAGCAAGTGAAACAAACTACAAACCCTACAAAATAATGCCTTGGGAACTGCTTTGAGCATTCCAAGGAAAGATCACATCTCCGAAACAAGACAAAGCCACAAATGGCTATCAATACAGGACAGGATTTACTCCAAACGCCCCTCAATACCTGAAAGACAAAATCATCCCAAAAACTTCTACCAGACCGACCAGATCAGCGAACTCCTGCTTTATCATCACACCACGCTTTAATCTGAAGAGAGCTGGAGGCTCCAGCTTCCCGGTCCAAGCGCCCTTAGCCTGGAATGTCCTCCCGCTCAACCTATGGACATAACAACCCTTCCATAGTTTCAGATCCAACACAAAAATATGGCTCCTTACCAACGATGCCACCACTGCTTCTGCTGGTGATCTGTAAGCCAGCTATTCCATGACTATATATCTGCACATATGGCTCTTACTGTTGTCAATTCATATGCTGTATTTCCTATTATGTGGCTTTACTCTATGTACTTCACTGATATGCATTTATGTACCCTTGCCTTGTCTTGATTTGCTCATGTACTTATGTTTGCCAAGCTGTCTTGTATTGCACCCAGATACCTCAGGGTGAGGTGTGTGTTATAAAAAATAAACAAACAAACACCAGGGCATGAGGGACACAAGCAGTGCACATCACCAGCTCCATAAAAATGTATCACAAAGTAGGCCTGAAGCCCACAGGGTCTAACTTGTGCTTCTTGGTTGGTGTGTCCATTCCCCTGCTGCCTCACGCAGGCAGCATGATGTTCCGTCTAGACGAGGGAGGGAGAGAGAGCGAGAGCTAGCTCTGTCAAGCAGTAATATCAAACTTTGGCCTGGCCAGTGTTATTTCTAAGAGGTCTGCTGAACTGCAGCATGACTCATCAAAGGACTCCTCAGATGTGACTACATCTCCCTGACCCTCATCAATCTGCACTGGCTCCTGCTGCATCATCATCAAATCCTGCTCCACCATCTAGATGTCTCTCCCCCTGAAGTACCCACGCTACCTCACTTAGAATCTCAGGATCTCCAGAGGCCTACGATCCACCAGTACAAGCACCTGTGAAGACTTGAACTCCAATGTGGAAGACATGCCTTCTCTATGTCGTAAGCGTCTGGAACCTCCCCTGTCAACATCAGACTTACCCTCTCACTTTTAAATATCAGGAAGGAGCTCAAGTTCCTCCTCTTCAATTAATTGGTCCTCCCTAACTCCTAGATCCTCCTCTCCCTACCCTACCTAAGAATGGGTGATCTACTCTTCAGTGCTTCCTCCCCGGCTTGCTTGTTGATCGCTTGCCGCCAAACTTCTCACCCTTTCCCTGCCCTGTTGTAACTCCCTGTTGCCTTGTTTCTCTGCTTTCCTTACCATGCTCTTTTACCTATGACTGTAAAACGCTAAATTCTTTCCTGAAGCTAGGTATGCCTTTGATAAATACCCTAGAAATAATAATACTAATAATAATACTAATAATAATAATAATAATAATAATAATAATAATAATAATAATAATAATAATAACAGGCTTAGTTTCAGCTTTATATGTACTTATGGTGGCTTAACCAGGTGTGCCTTTAGCCACTTGATGCATGTTTGTTTGTTGCATTGAAGTCTTGTTAAAAACAAGCACTGGCACAGTCAACACTTCTGGCTTAATAGGTTTCCTGTTCCAGGCACTTCTAGCATATGCCGTAACCACACCATTTTCTAGGCTGTTGCCAGTTTATGGCATTGTAGTTCGATCATGACAGTGCCTTGCAAATCCCCACCCCCCGCTCCATTCACTACACAAAAAACTAAGACTGCTTGTTAAAACAGTTACCATAGGAAGATCATTCCTCTGGCTGTAATTGTGAGCATGCTTTGTTCTGTATTGCACCAGATTAGTGGCTGGTTTTAGAATACCTGTGTCACTAAAATCAGTTAGGAAGACCTGGTTTAAAACTCAGACATGTTTTGAGAGTGTTGATAACTATTTGAAGCCTAAATATGCTGTAACATTGTGATCGAAGTGGACCATAAATAATTTCTGTGAAATTAATTGATGTCTGAGGATATGCGATATTGGGCAGGTATGGTGTAGAGACAAGGGGCCTCATTACAAGGTCGACAGTGTGGGAAAGATTGCTGGGAATGCAGTGTTAATTTTGTTACAACCACATTCCCTCACCACAAAACTAAGATATTGGCTGTGAGGCGGAGGATTGATTTCCAGAAAAATGCTGGTAAATCTAACAGCCTATTGCCAATTTTCTATGGAATTGCTGCAGCCGAACTATCACCAGCGGTAGTTATTAGTTATGCCGAAAACCCCATTGAATCCTATGGACTCCTGAAAATGGGGACTTACACTGCTATGTCACCACTTGTGAGCCTGTGGAAACCAGCAGGACCAAGTGGCGGTAACCGTATTCGATTTTGGTGGTAGTACAGCAGAAATACCTCCAAACTACCACCAAACTCTTTACACTGATCACATGAAGTTAAACTGCTTAGATAGGCACAACTGAGAGGTGTCTTGGAATGTTTGCTTTTGGAGCACTATCCCTTTCTGCAGTTCTTACTTCCCTCTTTCTCTTGCCTTTTTTTCAGGGATGGCCTTGCAAGCAGTGCAAAGGATTTTCACACAAGTATTTAAAAAAAACAAGACATGATAATGCCAGAAAAAGTTAAACATGGTGGGTGAAGGATTTATGCTAGCTTGTCAAAGAAGTTGAAGCTCTTAACCGTTACCTGGAATTGTTGAAAATACATCAACATATAACATCCGCTGATGTGGGCCTCATAATGATAGCATTGCAACTGAGTCGTGCCGCAGTATTAGCGCTGCATCACAACCTGACATGACTGCGTGCCCCACTCCGGGGCTAATGCTATTACCTCCCGGCGGAAACTGCGCTGAAATAAGGGTTTCTGCCCAAATATCGGCACTAATAGAGGTTCCGCCTGGCGACCCCCGTGCTATTAGCGCCAGCGGAAATTGCGTCACGGCCAGTACAGGAAGTATGACAGCAGTTATCTTGAAAAACTCAATCCATCCAGAATCTCCCACTTCCTGCAGCCTCCCAGACCTGGAAACAAGCAGAAATGTCACAGGAGAGGACCGGAGACAAGGTGGCTAAAAATCTCATGAGGAAACCAAATTTCATTTGGGAACAGCTGTTAGTCCTCACTGATGAGGTTGTAGCCCACTCTGAGGAGCTTGTCCGTGTCACGGGGTAGTAGAACATTTCTGTTCAGGCAGATATTATGCAGCATGGCACACACACACACACAATTTTACCCACTTTCTCTGGGGCATACATCAGGGTCCCACTGATACAGTTGAGGCAGAGGAAACATGCCTTTAGGAGGCCAAAGGTACGCTCGATTCACACACAGATCCTGCTGTGGGCATGGTTGTAGGCAATATCCTGCAGTGTTTGTGGTTCACGCACAGCAGTCGTTAGCCGGGGCAGCTGCGGATATCCAGAGTCACCTGCATGGGGGAGGCACAGCCATTAGTCACAGTACAATGTGTGGGGGTGGCTTTATACAGTATCAGGACAATGGACATCATGTGCATGCATATGGTACTTCATTATGTGGCACTCACTGTACAATGTCTGTGTATGCTGTGTTACTCATATCATGCATTATTTTTGCTACACATCCACCCTGTTCCCTTGCAGCAGATGTTACATAAGATGTCTATTGGTGTCATGTGCAACTGACATGGTGGCTGTCTTGTGACAGTGTATTTCTCCCATTCAAGTGGCATGCTGTGTTTGCCATCAGCCCTCACTATACTTCTGGGGCCATTGGGTTGTCATTGCGAGCTGGGCACACATGGGTGCACTGCTGTGGTACTGGCAGGTTTGTCAGCTTTGCTTTGGGTTGTGCATGTTGCATTGTGGTACCTGTAGTCATGTTTGTATTAGGAGTTGCTACTGTATGTGTATCAGCTTCTCCATCTAGGTATGTCCAACATGTGCATGCTCTCTGGGCTGTAGTGTGACGCTGGTGTGGTAGGTGATCAGGTACGACATTTGCATTCGCTTGTCATGCCATGCTTTATGAAATCATTGTCAACCCCCCCTCCCATTTTGTCAGGTGCTTCGTAGTGCATGCGTGCAGGCAATTTTCCTCACCCACTATCCACGTCCGTTATCCTCTGTGCCTCTCCGTGTATCCTGGCAGTGTGTTGTTCTGCAGGACTATGGTATCGGCAGTGAAACCAGGGTAGCAGGCACAGCAGTGGGTGATGTACAGGTTGGGGTTGCATATCACCTGCACATTCAGGGAGTGGTATGGCTTCTTTTTATGGTACACTGCTCTGTGGGCCTGGTGGACCACCAGCGCAACATGTGTACAGTCCAGGGCTGCGATCACATTTGGCATTTGAGCAATGGCATAGAAATGTGCCTTCTTGGCATTTACCTGGACTGGGGTGATATGCAGTGAGATGTGACAATGAACTTGCCACAGGAGTGCTTCAAGCACCTGTGCCAACACTGCACAGAATGTGGGCTGCGCCATGCCGTTCTTTATGGCCACAGAGTGCTGGAAGGAGCCAGTTGCGAGGAATTGTAGGATGGACACTAGCTTCAGCAGTGAGGGCAAAGCTGTCTGGATGTTGATTCTGCCCCCCATGTCATCCTGTATTGTGGTGAGCAGCTCACTTATAGTCTCCCTGTTGAGGCGGTACAGGGTGGCCAACTGGCTATCAGTGAGGGTCCAGGGTAAGGGCCTGTACCTGGGGATTGGTGCACTCCTGGCTTGGGCTCTGCTCCTCCTTTACCCTCGCCCCCTGTACTCCCTGTGCTCTGGCCTGGTTGTCCTGAATCTCTGCATTTCTAATTCCAGGCGCTGCATGAGCAGCTGCATGTCCTAGCTCACAGTGGCTAGTGGAAGCATGGCATTGGAAACAGTGTTTGGGGTAGGGGTGTGCCTTATGTGGCCTTCTGGAGGCATTGGGACTACCTGTGGCTTGATTTCTTACACCTTTGTTCATTTACATCCAGCTGTTAGCTGGAGGTAATTGTGCCATGTTTTCAGTGGTATTTGCACGTTTTCAGCGCTAATACCACCATACATGGACTTGTGATGTGGCTGTGATTACGCTTTGTGTTGCTGGCACAAATACTGCTGGCTGTAATAGCGCCGTCTGTTACAGCACCGGCTGATTTTACAGTCGGCGGAATTTGCTTCGGCTCCTGATCCGGTGGAGCAGTATTGGCAGTGCTAATGGCTCACTGCCCATGTTGTGATGAGGCCCATAGTCTTATTGGATGCTAAAGAAGTTGGTGTAGAATAATCTTAGGGCTCGGGGCTCACTATTCCATATTTTGTGGTCACGTCTTGCCCTTTCCTTCTATTAGCAACACGTTTTCCTTAAATTGGAATTCATTTTAATGTTTGAGCCGTTAGGAGTTTCTCTTCGGGGATTGGATGGGATCTCTCTCGTACTTCCAATCTTCGTAAACTTGGTAAGAAGGTCTCACCAAAGAGGGTGGTTGTAACAAGAAGAGGACGATTTTAAAATGTTGGAAAAACGTTAGGAAGATGAAAATCAAACACACACTGAACTGAGAAACTCGTTATTCCAGTTAAGTTTGACAGCCGATTGTGCACGTCCAAAGAGCAAACGGATATCTAAAACTTAATAGGGGACAACTTCTCTGAAATGTGTGGGACTGCATAATGTTCTCTTGCAAACCTGTGTGTTTTCTGCGTCTCATTGCCCCCTTTGTTTTCACCGAATGATACTTTCTGGCATGATATTTTAAATCATGAATGATAAATAAATAAAATAACAGTACACCATTTTAGAGATGGCCCATGTCTTCTTCGAAGTTGGAGATCATTCAGTAGAAAAGATAAGAGCACTGCATGTCCCCTCTGAGGACCTGCCATCCACAAAGACTAAAATGCCAGACCGGACAGAATGTAAACTCTGCATGCTGATCAGTCTTTCTCTGTTACACACTATAACACATGTATTGCACCCCGGGCCTCATAAGTAAAGGCGATGACATTGGTGCACCTGGGTATTTTGGAAGAGGTTGTAAGGCACTTTCTCCAATCTGATCCATTTCTGAGGGATGTTCCTTCGTAGGCATGCCGATGCATCCCATGCAAATTAGGGATTCCCGCTGTCAATGTGTCTGTTTTATATTATACGAGCATGTTTCTGAGGGTGCACTCTTCATGTGCACCACCCACTGCTAGCACACACTTGGTGCGCTCCCTCAGGGTGCCATTCAGAAATTGGTAACGAGGGCCCCCTCATGCCAGTGGGTGGTGGAATTGGTGCGTGCACTGCCAAACCCCTGCTGGGAGGCCACATCACTGTGTGCACCATGTCCCATGTTACACTCTCTGTAGCGGAGCATCAGTTGCACGACCTATCTGTTTACCCTTAACGCACTCTTACCAACCTCTCTGGGTGCAGCACAGTATTTATTTTAAAGAATGGGAAGGGACTCTCTAGGGTGTGCTGGGCGTGGCAAGTGTGTGTTGTCCTCGGTGCTGCCCTGGGCTTTCTGATTTCGGCTCCAGGTAACCTATGCTCTGAGTGTGCCACACGTATGGCTTCATCATTCAATCGTTCTGCATATTTAACACTAAGGATATATACGCCCCATCACGCTGTTGTTAGTTCCCTGCTCCCTTGTATGGACCGGCCCCCTTCATTTCGTCAGGGCCAATTATGAGGTTCCCTTTGCGGGACCCGGATCGGACGTCTGCTAAAACCAGATGTCTTTTCCGGGTCCCGCGAGGGGAAGAGGGAGGTAACAACAGGACACTTGTAATGTGGCCGTTGTTACCTTCCTCCCCAATCCCATTGATCCCTATGGGGGCTCAAATGGGAATGGGGAATGGTTCCTGCAAGGAGGAATTAGCAGGTACTCCTATGTCGGAATGACCCGGTAAGTCCCCATTGCAGGAACCCGGTAATGGAGCCCGGTTTGGAGGCTATTAGCTCCATGGCTACCTCCAAACTCGTAATGAGGCCCTATGACTTGTAAAGCAATCCGGTGCTTGCCGAAGCGAGGTCCACGCTCAATAAACACCTTAATACTAATAAATAATAATAATTGCATTCTCCATTACACAGCAAGCCACATTCACTGTGATGAGGGCCATCATGGAATAGCTACATTCTTAAAAGCACCCTTGTTCTGCCAACTTCGTGTGTCACGAATGCGTAAACAACCCTTAACAGTCTGTTTAATAACTTGAAACTAAGCTGCACGATCATGAAATCCTCAGTATAGGAAATGAGGGGAACCACAGCTCTGCATGTTCTACTTAAATTCCTGCGCTGTTCTCGGCACTGGATTCTAACTAATTGCAACTGACATCCAGTGCTTGGTTCATGGTTTGGATCAATAGTGCACTTAATTTTATTTTCATTCTAGAAAAATGCAATTTTTCTCTGTGTCAGCAGTTGTTTAGTTAAAGGGCAGGGAATGAATTTGCTGTTTATGTTAAGTATGTTGAGTGATGGCTGAGGCCGGTGGTTGCATTACTCTCTTTCATTTGTCATAATGCACCGTCCCTGGGGGGCTACCCTTCTTCGCCTCTGCTGCATGTCGTGAACTCTGCCCGGTTATAAATGGACATATTCTGGGTAATAAATCAGAGATGTTGTAGCATAAAACTCGCATTCTGTTGATGCCGCTTACTTCCGGTGATTTTACACAGAATAAAACAAAGGTCTGTCGACTGGCATTTGCAGCACAATCATTAAACCCATCAGGCAGGATGTAATGTAAATAGCATTTATAAGAGCGCTACTAAGGCCAAAAGGCATCTACGTGCTGAGAGGAAACCGGGGAGGTGGGGAGGTGGAAGAAATCAGCAACCTCACGTCCCCCAGAGGATGGAAAACATGCTTTGGAGCTGCGGGATCTCTCCCTTGATGAATCTGGATTTGTTTTGACATTTGCATTGCACACACACACGCACACAGACGTGCGCGCGCACACGCGCACGCGCGTAAAGATCACTAGGCAGGCCTTTGCTATTGTGGTCTGATAGTGGGACATGTATGGTACATCAATCACCTTACCAAAGGCGCAGAAGAAATCCCGCATTATTCTCATCTCAAATATGTTACTGATGGAACAGAAAGGTCTTTAGTCCAAGTCTGTACTCCAAGTGCGTTTCCAAAAAAAGGATGGTCATTTCGTTTCAAAGGTTCGCAGCTTGTGCACAAAAATATGACCTGTCCCTTAGCTGATATTGTAGTGCAGGAGGGTAAGTAGACCAGGTGGTGAGGATCTTAGATTTCTGTTAGGCCCATAGCAGACACACAGGATTTCAAGGAAAGCAAAGGTGAAAACACAGGTTCTAGAAACAATACTGATCTGTACATCCAATGAGGGTTGCATGAAGTTCCTAACCTTTGACATGGCAACAGGATAGTGTGCCAGAGAAGGAGGCTATAATCCTGTGCAGATTGCTGTCTGAATTCACTCCCTAGCCTGGAGTCACTACACATTGGGAACCAGGAGTGGCCCGGAAAGTCTTTTTCATAGTGGTCCGTCCCATATTATACCATGCAAGAAAGCCCAACTCCTCTAAATAGGTGTTGGGGCGATTCCTCAAACAAACAACACATATTTGGGATAAAATGGTCCAAATAGTGAATTGTAAATCACATCTGCCCCCTCTTTAGGAATTAAGTAGTTTAACTTAACACAAATCTGACTTATAACATTTGTTAAGAACGGAAGAAATAACATACAAGAAGCTTTATAACACATGGCTTACTTCATAGGTGTGTAGGGGATGAGGAGAGAGTCATGACATGTAACTGGGTGCATGAGAGGTAGAGGGTAAGAGGAGCAGAAAAGCAGAGCACCCACACAAAAGTGGCCCATGGTGCAGGGACCCACCAGGAAATCTCCAGCATTCCCTGTTGGCCAATACACAGCTGAATGCGATAGTAATATGATTGCATAGAAACATTTCTGTTTTCCACGAGTTTCTCTGCAGGCACTTTAATTTCATCAATTCCCTAAACCTTTCCATACAGAGTTTAAAGCAGATTGCTGTATTCCCATTTAAGTGCCCCAATCGGAAAACTGAGTGTTGTTTGAATGCATGCCAAATGCACGGATCAGATCAGCCGAAGGCTTAATGCAAGCATTAAACAGCAAGAGACTAGTGAAGATGCTTGGGGAACCACGGAGCCACTCTAGTAATAACTACACTAATAATAGTTATTTGTGGTAATTTGAACCACGGCAGAGCTATCAATCAAACTCCACTGTCAGAAATGGCTTGACCTAGGCCCATGCTTTAACCCTAAAGTTTTCATCGATTCAGGAATTCATCATCAATGGTAACCGCATCACCAACTCCACCGCTGCCAAAACTCTCTGCGTCTACCTGGATGCCAACTTCAATCTCTCATGTCAAGTGAACTCAATCGCTTCAGCGGCGGGTTACACAGCCAAACTGCTTCATGCCAGCAGGCCCTTCCTCTCCAAGAGCTATCACTGGAGCCAAGCTCGACTATTTTAACGCCTTATTTACCGGCACCTCTGAATGCAATCTGACCATATCTCGGAAGCCACGAGGGCTGCACACTGGCTGCCTATCCGGAAAAGGATTACATTCAAAACATTGTCCCTGGTCCACTGACGTCTCTCCAACACTGCCCCGCCTCACCTAACATGATGTATTGAGAAATGCACCCCCGCCCGTCCCTGGAGATCATCAAAATCTCACCTTCTGACGACCCCCAACTTCAACCACCTCTCAGTTGGGGGCAAGAGCTTCCTGGTCATGGCGGGCAAACTTTGGAACAATATTCCACAAGCTCTCAGAAAAGAACAGGCCTACTGGCCCTTCCACAGAAACTTGAAGACATGGCTGTTCAACTGACTGCATTCCTCCTAGGGCTGCTGCATCCCCTCACTGCATTGTGCCACCTCCTCCCTCTTTTGTGCTCTCTTTTTCCCAAAGTAACATGTAACTCTGCTCCTTTGTACCTTTTTTCGCATGTAACAAGTAACCTTGTTTCCTAATGTAATTAGTGCCTACATACCTGAGGGTTTTGTACACTGTAACAAATGTAAAAATAAATAAATAAATGCCCAGCATGTATATTCATCCTAGAATAGTGGAGTGGTCGATGGCATCAAAGGTTGCTGGAAGATCAAGTAAAATGAGGTCCCTGGCACAAATAATAATAATAATAATAATTTACCATTTATATAGCGCTATGAACCCTCAGGTATCTGAGCGCTGCTTATTATCCATGCTGTGTGGTGCCCATTTATTAACCTCGGAAGGATGAAAGGCTGAGTTTGGCTCTGCCGAGATTCAAACCTGCGTCAGCAGGCTCTGCACAGATGTCAAAGCGAGCACTCGACTCGCTGTGCTATCGGACCAGCTGGTACAGCCAAACAAAGGAAGGTTTGGAATGAATCTTAACTACTGGCATCACTCTGGGCTGCTCTTCAGACCATCGTCCTCACCTGCCAAGGCATTACAGAAAGGGGAAAGAAAAATATGCACTTCAGGCCTGGTTTCATCATAAAAGGGGAAGTCCAGCCCAAATTGTTGGTCATATCCTTTCTGTATGAGACCACAAGAAACCCCAGACATGTTTTGGCCTATTAGAGCCTCATCAGAGAGATATAGCGGGGATCTCTAGGCCCAGCAGGTACGGGAACCATGTCTGGGCAGACTTGTCCCGACACAGCCATCATTTTCCATCATGCTGATTTCATCCATGGCTGCCACTATAAGTGACATTTGTTTATAAACCTTGCTTGAAAATCGTAAAACGAGTGAGAATTCTCCAGAAATGTCTGCAGGTGTGCTGTTAGTACTGCATCCATTAACTTAATGGAGTAGGGGAGCTGGCAGATTGATCACACATTTACAAATGTACCTGTATCCAAAGTTCATAGGGAGAACATGTTCATTGACTAGCTGTTATAATGGCAGCTAGTGATGTATTCCTTAATGGCTTGAAGGAATAACAAAGTTGCCATAGTCAAAAGTCCCCCAGCCGGGGTGGTAATGGCCCGGGCTCCGCAGTTAATAGGCCAGAGCAAAGTGGGCATGAGCAGCTGTCAGCTGTCAGCTCACTCAGAACGCAGTCTTATACCATGAGGTTTAACCCTCACTCCGAGCAACCTGATTGGCAGCGGCACCCACCATGGTTACTAACTAAGCCATAAGCACTCATTTCATAGGCTAGACTAGATGGTAATGACCCATGGCCCGAATTACCAACCTGTCGAGCCCATGGAACGGGTGCTTATGGCTATTAGCACCCCAGGTTTGGAATACCTTCTTCAAATGGCCACCATAGGATCATTTCCATGGCGGCTCGGAGGAACATGGAGCGGCAGCAGCAGCTGAAATGATAAGGTAAGTGGTGCTGGCAGCACGAGGAACAGGATATTGAATGAAGGAAAGGGAGTGCTAGAAGGCTACTGCTCTACCAGTGCACAGGTTTTTGCCTGAGCCGAGTGACATCGTTTAGATGCTGCCCTTCCAAAATGAAGCAGACATGGAAGCGTAGTACAAGCCTCGCCTCCTTATTTTGAATTTGGCTACTACACGAACCTAAATGGAAAATATGCAGATACATCCCTTGACAAAGAATGCATTTTTTATTTCAAATTTAAAAGGACACTGTCCTTTTGGATAGTACGCCAATTTGACTTCAGAGTTCATTGGCAGCTCTTTATGAATATACTCAGGAGAATGGCTTAGGATTGAATAAGCAAAAGACAAGAATTATGAATGTGGGGGGGGAAAGGAGGAGTGGAAAATTGAAGAAGATGTGCTGGAGGTGATGGTCTCTTCCGTATATTTGAGCACTTTGCTGAGCTCGAGGATTGCTGTAGACCCTCTCAAGCAGTATGTGCAATCGAAAGCATTGCGTGAAATGGGCGTGATAAAGTGCTTTGGCGTACTAAAGGGGGGTACCCTATAGAAGGTGTGAGACGAGCATACGTTATTGGTATCATACCCTGTATCCTGTTTGGCCTTACAATGTACGATGATCATGAGCTGGAATGGCTCCAGATACTGGACGGGAAGATATGGTGGGGAATTGTGGGCTTGCCTCAGTCCTCGCCTGTTCAAGCCATTAGGTTAGAATTGGGTCAGGTCCCATTATCTGTGCTTATCAAGGTTAAACGCAGTCTGCTCATGTACACGATGATAAATGATATGGGAAAGACACTGTGAGGGATGATAACCCATTGGCTTTTGTGGATCCTATGCTCACTCAATTTACTCAGGCAGTAAAAAATGTACATGTGTACTCAGATTTGTTTATGCATCCCACTCTGGATAACCAAGCCTTAAAGCAGAAGGTGTACGATTGGGACAGAAACCAAAGTACAGAACATTTAGAGGGTGAACCCTCTTTACTATTGTATACTAAGCAATATTTTCCTATTGATGCTCCATTTCTATATCTGACCTCTTTTAATGATAAGAGGTTGACGCAGTTCAGATTGAGACTTAGATTTAATCTGCTACCGGTAATGGTGGTATTGGGTATGAGGTTGAAAATACCTACGATTCAGTGCTTCTGTAGTGCTTGCGGTAAGGAGCTGGAGTCCATCAGACATGTCCTCACCCAATGTTGCTCACTGAAAACAAACTATTTTAGACAATATTCTCCCTTTGAAATAACTCCTGAGATGTTTCCGAGTGACCAACTTTGGGCTTTGATTTTTGGTATGACTTCTAGGCTTTTGTCACAAGCAGCCTATGATGTTTGTGTGTGGGTTGCAAAATTGCTTTTGTGTAAGACATGTAAGATATGATATTTTATATATTGAAGTAACTTAAATTTACTTTAGATTTTTTTATTTTTAACATTGAGATGACAGGATTCTATGGGATGCATGTTTAACGAATGTGGCATTTGTCAGAATCAGTTATTTTGGTTTTCGTATTTGCAGATGTGACACCGTTTTGTATATGTATGTTTTAATTCTATTTTAGAAGGTTGATTGTAAGTGTTAAACACTAATAAATAAAATTTAAAAAAATATACATATATGTGTACACAAAAAGCAATAATTCATTATTTGGCCCACAAAAAACATACATAGACAATATGAGGTTGAATCTGGTGTATGCTAGGGGCAACAGTTAAATGTACTACTTGTGGTGGAGGGGATCTGATGCAGCCTGTTCAATGACACTGGAGATCGAGTGATCCAAACCTCTACACAACCAATGATGTTTTGTAGTATGTCTTTGAAAAAAAAATAAGTTTTGAATACTACAAAACCTAAAACACATGCTACTTGTTTAAAGGTCTTTCATTTGAATACCTTTATTTTCATTAAATTAATTGTTTGTGTAGTATGCAGCAATTCTGTGTTATCTGGAGAAGTAACAGAGTGCTGGCGAACTTATGGGGCTGTAATGAATTTGTAATTTGAAGTGGTAACTTTTACATTTTGTGGAGTGTTGATATGCACTTTTTGCAATTATACAGTACAATAATGGTGTATTGCGTTTGTGCTCAAGGCTATCATTTATGATGACTGACATGAATAAGGAGAAGTGGATCTTGAATGCAAAACAGTTGGTGGAGACAGGTTAGGATTTTGAAGACATGCTGTTTAAGGATAAGACATCCATCATTCTTGACCAAATCAATAGGTTGTTATTTGGAAGAGAAAGTAGTAAACCACAGCAGAAACACCCAGCGAAATTTCATGTCTAGGTGCAGAATGGCCCAATCCAATTTTCCAAAAGGAGAATTAACCAGTTATGTAAAGTGTTGACTCGGAAATCAATGGTATTTGAGTACAAATGTTAATACATTAGAGATTATTTTAGCCCAAATACATACTTGAGCTATTTTCGACACATTTAATTCTGACAACATCCCCAGCCACTATTCCGAATGCTACACTTGGTAAATGTGTTCAAAACAAGTGACACATTCAGCTTATGGGTCCATTTGAACTATATCCCTTTTAAAACTGGTTAGCCATTTTCATCAACTAACTTAATCATGATCTGAACACACACTCTTATAATAGCTGAAGAACTAGCTCCCACCACTGGTCAAGCTGTGGCAGCGAGAAGGTATTTGATTACTTTGCTTGGGCCTTTCTCAGCTTCTGGGATTTCTTGGTGGCTTTGTCAAAACTATAATAGCCTTCTTTAATAATCCTTGTTTTCCTGTGTGCAGATCTTTATTTTAAAAATGTATTCAACCAAATCAATGAAAATCGTATGGGTGATTTGGCACATCTAGGTGCTTTCTCCCATTCTAAACACCCTTCGTATAAAAGTCTCAAGTCATTTGGGAAAATAAATCAGTCACATTATTTTTGCATAGTTCCAGGAGGTTAAAAACTGCATTATATATTCTGACAACCCTTTGTTCTAATCTGAACCTGCTTTAATTTCAATATCTGAATTTATGCTGTAATGCCAGAAGATTGGGCTTCACAAAATGAATACCAATACGATCGAATGTATGTATTGACACACTCCCATGTGTTTTCAGTTTCAAGTCAAACAGTACATATTACATTTAACGATGTAACTTCCCAACATTTCGATAGAACAGTTATTAGTCTGTATTATAATATGGATTTTCAGTTTCATACCTTCCCACACAACTTCCCAAAGTATTTCTTTAACTAGTGGAGTGGACTAGCCTGTCAACTGTATGTAGAAAATAAAGCCATTCAGATCTGATACCTTACATGAAACCACATGTGTACCTGTTTCGGAGGTACCTGCTTGCTCTACATTCATTATGCTATGTTATTGGGATTTATGTCGGCCAGCTGCTAGCTTTTGGATTGTCTCTTGGAACTTCATGACCAGCAGGTGCTTGGATTGGATTTGGTAAGAAGGAGCAGAGACAGCAGCTCAAGGTTGCCTTAATGTTGCGTTGGAGCATGAAGACCATAAGGACTGATTTTCGTGGGGGCGTAACACGAAAGGATTCCAGTGGAATAAGCCGCAGATTTACATCTGGTAAATATTGATTGATTGATTGATGTATTTATTTATAGAGCGCTTTACACCAAGGCAGGCAGACTCCATTGGAATCCATGATAAAGTTCCCATATTCTGCAGGCAGTGTTTTATTTCTCACAAAGCTGAGAGTAATAGTGATTTTGTTTTGATTTCAATTACATTGCACTTAGTGCGTGTTTACAATTGCATGTAGGGGAGCAGCAACATGCAAGTTTAATCGTTGGTTGTCCCCTGCATGCAATTAGCAATTAGTATAACATGACCCCAGATATATTTGCTCGTGAACTGACTACCAGCTACGCATACAAGGCATGGCAGTGCCAGTTGGGGCACGCGGAGGAGAGTTATGGATTAGTCACTGAGGAAAGCTGAAAACATCACAAAGGGTCGCAGATGCAGCAGGATGTTGCATGAATCATTTCACTTTGCATACAGTTGCATTCATTACATAGCATAACACAGGTCAGCATAGTACAGCATAGTGAAGCAAAACAACGCCCATGGAATGGTGGAGTGAGAGCATATGTGCAACAAGGACCAAGGACTGGCAGGTGAAGGGAAGAGTTACTTCCTGGGGAATCCACTCATTTGTCTTAGTGCATTGGAGGAGTGTTTGTGAGGCATGGACATTCAGTTTGACAGAAAGGCTCCCATGCATATGGACAAATGATTCCTGTTTCTCTTTTATTAATCTGTGTGGGGGAAAGTGAGTGAAATGTCACATACATCCTGGCACAGGTGCTCTGCCGTGTGGGATCTCCTTGCTCTATGAATTCCAAGGAAAAGAACAGCATTTGTCAGGACATCAGAGAGGCTGGGACCTACCCCCTAGACATTTACCACTCAAATCTGCTCCAGTGATTCAGGCAAGCTTGAACACTCCTGGAATCTGTGCAACTAGACCCTCAATATGTGTGTGGAACAATACCCCACCTGGAGTTTGCAAAGCAATCATTCAATGGTCTTCTCGGCCAAAATAAATCACTTCCAAATAACTCATTGGTGTCGACCAGCAGAGGCAGATGAAGGCAGAGGCCATAGCGCCCATCGCCCCCTTTCAGTGTCCCCAAAGTCACCTATGTGTTGAGGTGTCTCCTTGTTAGTTACATTGCATTTTCTAGCCTTTCAGGTTTTCTTCTGTGAGATGGAAGCTGTAATGATGAACACAGACAGAAAGCGGCAGTGGTTGGACTACAGAGGGACAGGATGAGACAGAGAGGGTCTATGTTTCATCTATTCGGTTTCTTATAGTGCAACCCTAGCTGAGAATCAACACAGCACTGCACAATAAGGATTCACATTTACAACGCACAGTTAATAAGATAGACACAATAGAAGAATGGAGTTTTAAGAGTACACTTGAGAGGATATAGAGTGGGGGATACAGATGGCACGAAAATGGGGTACAGGTTTGGGGGAAAGGCACACGCAGTTGTGATTTAGTTTTTTGTGGATATGCATCTCTTCTTCCGTTAACGTGGTTATGCTTTGAGTTTCAAATGATCTGATCTTTGTAAATGCACCATTGAGTCTTTGGATCTGTATCAACAATTCCCTTCTTGCTTTCTTCTGTTATCTTCCCTGTGACCACCCACCCCCAAAACCTGAAAGGTTGTGCACATATATTTACTGCTACTCTTTAAACCATTTCTGTTTCATGACTTATCAAGCATTTAAATAGCAGCTGCTTCTCTGATTTTTATTATATTATAATTATTATTATTGTTATTATTATCATCATCATTATTGATAATATTATTAGTATTATTACATATGTTTATAATACACACCTAGCTTCAGGGTAATTGGGTACCGTCCAGGTCATAGAGGAAAATTTGGTAGAGAGAATACAGTCCTAAAGTAAACATTGGTAATAATGATTACAGTATAATATACAGATGGGGTATGCACAGGATAGATGAAATCTAGGTTACACCAAGGCGCTGTTGGAAGAGCCAGGTATTCAATTGTTTCTAAGAGAGACTTGGAGCAGCCCGGATTGCAACCGGTATGGAGTTCCAGAGGACCACAACAAATCATGAGAAGGACTGTTTCCTAGTGTTCTCCTTGTAACCCAGCCTAACTTCCAGCCTGGTGATGGGCTTACTGTGAGATGACTTTGTGCCACCTGATGTGTTTGCATTTTTTCATCAGATAGGCTGGAGTACCAGCAGTCGTTGCCCGGAAGGTGAGACATGTGGCTTTGAACCCGTTCATAGCTTGGAGAGAAAGCCAGTGCATGTACAATGAGGGTGTGTTCATGTGGTCAACAAAGCCGGTGATGAGGAGATCTGCAGTGTGGTGGCCACTTTGAGGGGGGGCAGATGAGCAGCTCGGGGCCCTCTGAGGCTTTACCTCCATAGACATGCAAATGCATATGGGCCTACACCACAGTTCAGAAGTCCTGAAAGGCTTCATTGTGCGAAGTAGAGAGACTTAATTCTACATCGTTTGAGGCTTATTGCTTTATGTGTTGTTGGAAGTAAATAGTTCTATCCACAATGAAGCATAGGGACTTTGCTGAGTGGGCTAGGTGGTGTTTGAACTTGTCCAAGAGCATTTCATCCAGCTACCTTTCAGTGGGTTCCTGCTTGGATTGGTGGCCCAGGAGTAGGAACTTGGTCTTGGTGGTGTTAAGCTTCAAAAAGGCACGTGTCCTCCTTGTTTGAAAGGTTACACGGCACAACCAAAGGCAGGCAATATCTTGTGAGGCCTTTATTTTTAGTTACAACAATGTATCATCTTCATACTGGAGTATCATGATTTTGGGGTAATTTAAGAGTGAACCCAGCTGTTCCTTATAGAGGTTTAAGATGGTTGAAGCGAGAATGGAACCCTGAGGGACATCAAAGGTGAGGGTGGCATCCAGGCCTAAGGAGCCTATATGGACAGCCAGGTGTCTACCAGCTTGGTGGAATGTGAGCCATTTCAGGATGTGCCAGAGAAGCCCATCCTGTTTACAGGGTGGGTGAGTAGTGTGTGATGGTCAACCAAGTCAAACACATTTGAGAGTTTCTGGAGGCCTAGCAGGCGTGAATCCCCTTTGTTGATAATCAGAAGGTACTTTTCAGTGGTATATTTGGGGTGGAACCCACATGAGTAATCCTAGAGCAGACTGTTGCTCAATTTGTGTAAGTAGTTGGTTGGCAACTGCCTTCTGGATGAATTTGCCGATTAAATGGATGCTTGTGATCAGCTGGAAGTTTGCTAAATCTTCCAGTTTGAGGGTTGTTTTTTTCAGTATTTTTAGTGCTTCTTAATTAGTATCCTCAAATTCTGAAAACCAATATACTTTGACAGGCTTAGATTAAGGACTGGTTTTGTAAGACATTTGATTTAATGACTTGAATACATTCAATGTAATTTGAATTTCAATTTTAATGCCCATTTGTCATGTGAAAAATGTTGACATGTCCCATGATCCAGTACAATCGCAATGAAGAATTGAGGCAATCAGTGCAGACAATGGACGATAAAATGCCAGACTGATGGGAGGGAAAGGATAAGGTAAAGCAAAGTAGGGGAGGGGGCATTTAGGTAGGAGCAAAGGGGGAATGTGGGTACAGGATAGGTGATCCATGAGGGTACAGGTGGTAATGTGTGGGGAAGAAAAGTGCTGGGTAGGGTCCTGCCGTATCACAGAGAAGACAGGGAATACAGGATTGGAAAGGGAGAGATGAGTCGGTCAAGGTATATTCACAAAAAAGGGTATAGACTCATTACGCAATGTGAACACTGATAACAATGTGTTATAGGGAGGAGCAGATAACATGCAAACTTCCATTTTATTTGAGCTGGGCTCCAGAAATGTTCATCCATCCTACTGCCCAATATGGCCTGTCTCGTTGTAAGGCATATATGGTCTAGTCAACAGATCAGATTTCTAGGTCTACCTCCTGAATGTTTTGTCCTAGATTGGAATAGATATCACAACATTCTTGCTAAGTCATTACCACTGATTACATTAAGGGCCTTCCTTGAAAAAGTGAAGAAAGTGCTCATACATTTTTGTAATTTCAATTCTGAAATCTCATGTCCAATCCTGTTACCATAACAGCTTTTAGAAATGTGGTTTTCAGATGCTTTTCCAGCCAACTGTCGGATTTAAAACCTAATAAAGGGGATGGACCGTCGAGGGGAAATGACAAGCGGGGGAACCAGCCATCGGGCAGCTTGGACGGTGGGCTTGATCGCCAGTATTCCTAGCCTCTGATAGGCTGGCACCCCCGCCAAGGGTACTAATGAATTGTAGAAACTCAAGGAATTACATTTCTACCAAAGAGAAAGGGGAGAATATAATTTGGAATGCTGCGATCGCAGTCTAAACGCACAGTGCATTCTTCTGTTGCCTATTCCAAACAGGTGGAGGGGTATGCATCACATGGCTGCATGTCGGTGCACGTCCTGCTTTGAAATGAAGGTGCATGGACATTCTCCGCCAGCCCTCCAGCTAACATCTGTGCAAAGTAATATCCCCTCCATTTTACACCTCCGTTTTGCTCTCTGAAGTGCAAGTGATGACAACTGCATGGAGGGGACATGTTTGCACGCAGGTGCAAATGTAACAGGCCCACTGCGCACACATTCAGAGCCTGTTTTACGTCTGCCAACACTTTTCTCTGACATGAAGGGGAAGGGCAAGCGTATTGCCTCACATGCTTCAAAAGAAGAAGTTGTGAATCAGCTGCAAATATAATAGCAAACATTGTGGTTTGTACTTGTGTATAGTAATATGTAGGTGAGAACTAACCACGTGAATGACGATGGTCTAGCAGTATGTGGGTGTGATTCACAGAAATGTTTCATAATGGCGCAATCCCATGGAAAAACCATCTGTGAATCAGGAGACATGTCTTACTTAAGTTACCTGGTACCGAAAGGGAGTGCCATTCTTTCCCTTGTGAACATCATTTCAGCCTATTGTTCTGTTAAGTGACAAACGGCATAATTCACCACCTTCACACACCACATTCCCACATGCAGTTTCCACTCCAGTAACTATCCCCCTTTGTTTCATAGCTCGCTGGTGCTTCCCATATAGGTTTGCATTATCTTGCACTGAGTACATGCCTGCACAGCAAGCACCGTTAGAACATATAACATGAAGCACCTTTAACACAATTGTATCTCTCTAACACAGTTTGCATTATCCATCCCATTCATCTATTGAATATAACTCCTGCTCGTGCGCCGAGTCTCCCCCTTAATGTGTATTGCCCCGAGCTTAATGGCCCGATAAAATCTGTCTGTCATTAGCAGTCAAAATGGATTCCTGGGTTCCACTGGCCACGCATTAAGGCAAGTTGTGGTGAAGGGGCGTGCATGCTTGTGATGTAAAATAGTATCGCGTTAGAAATACTTTCCACAGGCTATACCAGGGGTAAATGCCTCAGCAGCCCAAGACCGAAGCGTGTGTCTCGTTCTTTGAATGAAAATCCTGGGCAAAGATGGCTGCCATGGTTGTGGAAGGTGGGAAAAGCAAAATTAAGTGAAGCAGTTACAGCAGTGGTGGGCAACGCCGCCGCAGCAATCAGGTAAATCGGGCTGGGGTGGGGTGCGGAAAAGATTGGGGATAAGATGGCAGTCCGGGGCAGGGAGGCTGCCTGCGGGTACTGTGAAACACGGGATGAGCTCATAGGTTTCAGTCAGCGATGCTCAGAACCTGATTGTCTGTTCCCCCAGACCCAGTGCTAATATTGATTTAATGCCCATCAGCCTTTTAAAGTGCTTCTTGAATGGCTGTTTTGTGCGAATTGGACAAAAGGCAAATGTTTCCTATGTGTCACAATAGATCTATTGTTTGATGAAGAAAATTAGAAAAGGACATTAGAAAAAAAACCATATCTAAAATGTGCAGCAAACCAAAGGAATATGTTGGCCACCAAGACTTCGTATTGGTTTGCTTGACAACAGCCATACTTTATCTCCATCTTTAATATTTTATGATGCATGACATATGTTTATACTTCTTTTTTCGATTTAATCAACATACTATTTTATTCTATTGATTACAGTTTTCATTTCTGTTTGAGAGGCGGGAAGGTCAGCGAATACGATCAATAATGTTTCCAATGAATACTATGCTGCAATGTAGCTCTCAACCCCTCCCACCCCCACCAACAGTTCATTGTGATTCGCACTTCAAATAGACCTCGTTTGCAGGATCAAAATTGCCCCTTGCCAGTTTAAACCATTCGGTAATTTTATATATGTACACATGAATACATAATTCCCAAAGCGCTTTTCAATAGGTTTTTCCCATTGAAAAACGCTTTCTGAATCAGGCCTATATATATATATATATATATATATATAATATGAGAGAGGTCAATTTGGAATCTCTCGCAAATTGTGCAAAGAGGGCCAGTCACGCTTACACTTGTGTGTGTGTGTGAGAGATCCTCTGAGCGTAATTTGGACTGTTTTTGTGCGTGACTGAACTTAACCTTCCTAAAGTACACCCATTAACAAAAAGAATTATAAATGCCGCCTGACATGCCTTCGCATGCAGACAGAATTGACATGAATCCCAATGGATTTGAGTCTCTCTGCCCGCATTAAAATCAATGACGCTGTCACCATCCTTACACTGCACTACACAGTTCTGCACTGAATGTTGACCGGATCATAATTTTATGGCAGAGACTGCTGCAGGCATCAACATCCGGTTTGTAAAGTAGGTCTATAGATTCAGGTATATTTGCACATTTTGCACTGACATTCTCTTGCATTCAAAATAGAATAGTCAAACAATATACAGTTCCTAATATTAACAACAAAAGTACTTGATCAGATACTGAGCATTATTATTATTATTATTATTATTATTATTATTATTATTATTATTATTATTATTATTATTATTATTATTATTATTATTATTATTATTAATATGTATATTGAGCGTGGACCTAGCTGCAGGAAGCAACAGAGTGCTTTACATTTACATGGAGAAGAACATGGTTAGGGCAGCAGAGAAACAAGGGAGTGGGGTCTAACAACAGGAGAGAGCCACAATTTGCTAGACAATGGATCTTTAAAAAACAGAAAGGGAAACAGCTGATATCAGATCAGCCAGTCTCAGGTAGGATGGGGTGTGACGGGTGTGTGGATCTAGGTGTTTGGGAGGAGCTATTCCTTGAAGAGAGCTTCTTACACTTACACAATGTTAAACCTACCTACTACCAGTCACCAATCTGTATGTAGCCATTGTGGCTCAGTACAGCATACAATTATGCTCACAATTGTGATGCTGTAGATTGGAAAGCCATGGGACAGGTAAGGGTACACAGACTAAAGTTTGGATAACTCATTAGGTTTAGAGGGTTAAACTCTTGTAAAAAATGGCTTTTATGAGCAGTTAACTAAGAACAACTTACAAGTAATCTACAGCCATACATCAAAATTATATGTTGAGAAAATGGGTAAGAATTGCTTATTTTTACGTCCAACATTTCAAAACAGTCAAAACATTAGAATGTGGAAAATTGGCATTGTGCACAGTTTTAGTCTCAGGGTGTGGGAATCTGGAAGATGAATGCTCTTTTGCAGCTTGTTACCATGGCAGTTAAGCTTTGTAATTTAGCACTGTCAACAAATAATTGAAGAAAGCATTAAAAATCAGAATTTGGAATAAATGGCAAAGTGTCATTTATTAAGCTGAAAGACTAGAAGTATAGCATCTGTCTAGTCATCAAAGTTTCTGTAGCTTCCTTAACCAGGAAGGTTAAGTTCTTACGGGTCAGCAGGGTCTTTCCCCTCAGGAGTCAGACTACCATAGCCTCTGTTGAAACTTCAGGAACACCTTCCCATTGTCTGAAACAGGTGGTGTTTAACAGCTAAATGCCAAGTCTGTTTCCTTTTTAGCCAATCAAATGCTAACATATGACAATGTCATTCATGTAATCAATAGGAACAGTAGAACAGAGAATCTTGTTTAGTTTACATTTGTTTACATTGTTGTCTGTCACTTACATGGGAACTGGGGGTTTTAATAAGAGGGACTTAGCGAAATGGAAAATAAATGTCAGTCCTTTATCATGTTTTAGAAAGTATGGCATATGTTTCTGCATTATTGAGCTCTTCTGCTACAACATGCTCATTAAAGAAAAGCATGGAGCCAAACTGGACAAGGTTAGCAGATAGGCTTAAGCAATTTTCTGCTTTCCGTACAGAAATACATAAATGCATTTTCTAAATGCACCAAGCTTTTTTAGTTTCCAGTCAACACATTAATCTCAGAATGCAAGAGAAGATTCAGTAATGTTCTGTATATATTCAATTGTACTTGAGAAGAGAAGGTTGGAAAAGTTAACATTTCTGAATGGACATTTGGGAAATACACCTATGTCAAATTTAACAGGAATGTCTCATTTGTGGCTACAGGGTATGTGGCTAGCCTAGGAGTTTAACACCGTCCGAAAAAAAAAACATAAAATGCAATTTATGACAGTATTTACTCATTGCCATTGGACGAATAATGTATCTTGAAAGATGTAATTCACAGATCCATGTGGAAGGGGTTTATCTGACCTTCCACTTCACTCTCTGTGGTGATGAAATCCAGTTACTCCCACCATGTATTAGGCTGGGACTGGGACAAGAAATAGGCCCGACACCCAAGAAAAAGTGGCCCAGCCCTTGCCTCAAAAAAGTGGCCCACCCCTCGCCTCACGACCATTGACCTCTGATGACATCACCCCTTGACAAAACAGGAAGTGGCATCAAATAGTATTGTTCCTAAGTGCACTACAAAACATAGGGTTATGATTTCACTAATGTGATACACATTTCATACAATAATGGATCACCATATGTATCATTAATATCTGTGTGTATAGATCCATATTGTCAAATTACTGTGAATGCAAGCAGACGTCCAAGGCCAAATGATAATATGTTATTGTATAGCACTTACGCGTAGGCTCGTTTTTATCGAACAAATATGCACACAATATCACCTAACCTGTGTTGGTACTCATTTATCAACCCCAGAAGGATGAAAGGCCGAGATGGCCTTGCTGGGATTCGAACCTGCAACCTGCAGATTACTCACACATCGCAGCAGCGAGCGCTCAACCGAGCTATCATATCGGCTAGTAAAATGAGCAATTACTCTGTTGTGGATACCATTAAACTGGTAACTACGATTTAACAGCAGACCAGTTAAGTTCATCTGCAGGTCTGATGCAAAGCTGGCCGCATGCTGCAGCAGCATGTGATTGATGCATGCATCATAATTTATGATGCACACATCATGCAGGCAAATCAATCAACAAAGCAAGGCAACATGTGTTACCATGCTTTGATTAATTATGTTGTTGCGGGTGCTTTTTTCAAACCTGCCCAAGCATGTCAGAAACCGGCCCCCTGGGACTACACATGATTTTGGCCCGGCCACGGGCCGAGTGGCAGATGGACCAATCTGACCCTGCCCTGTTTTAATTACTGTACATTGAATCAAATCTTGGTAAAGAATCAGTATGCACTTCCTCTCTTCTAGTCGTATTTGATCAAGTCAGAGACTCCTCTTGGTTTAGCATGTTGAATTTATGGGGTGCTTAAAACTTTGTACATATGCAGTACTTGCCATCAACATATATAATTTGGCTGAAACATACTGTGCCCGTTCCTGCGAATGCGATAAACCACGTATCACTCACAGCACAATCACTTTCTTTATTGCTTTCCATGCTGCTTTGCCAAAAACAAAAGGTAACGCAACTCGCAGAACAGTGGCTGCCATTGTAGAATGGTGATTCCAGACACTGTTTTTGTACGGTGTATCCCAAAGCATTGCACGACCTGATCTAGTGGCCGTATAGTTATGGTTAAATTGTTCAACCCTTACAAAGAGCACTTTTTGAGTGGCTTTTAACTTCGCCCACCTGGATGAATCCTCACGAAACTTGCAAAAAATTATGTATGGCCCTGTCAGATTGATTCTGCGAAGCTTGGAGAGGTTTCATCCAGTTCGGCAAAGTTATAGGGGGAGTCCCAAAATGTGTGGATTTTCCCATAGATGCAATTGAAAAAACAAATTGTGATGACATTTATGATGTCATCTTTAATGTCCCGAGTGTTAGTCTTAGCAGTGCACAGTAATAGAACGAGTTATGGTTGCTTAGCTTACCATAACTGGCGAATTTCTGGGGGTTTTTGGTTTTACTTGTAACCATAACGTCCCTTTAACAAAGTTTTTTCACTGAATTGCGTAGGTTTTTATTAGTGCAACTTTACCATAATGTCCCTTTAACAAAAAAATGTCTGTGAATACTACTATATAATTCTCAGACTACAGGTGCATTTAAACTATTTTTATATTTTGTTTTCAGTGTGTTGCTATTTTTCTTTTCATTTAAGAGATTTCATGCAGCTCCATGCCCATATTCTAGCTAAACCCCCGACCCTTGGACTGGTGGACTGGATGGGGGAGGGGGGTGTTGGTAGGATAATTTTCAGGCTCTCAGGCTTACTTTGCAGGACCTGTTTGTCCAAGATCAAAGTTCACCAGTGTAAGGAAGGAAAGGGGTGAATTAAGGCCTCGGCAGAAGCAGAGGTGGGGCTATTGCAAGACACATTTGGACTAAATTTTGTATGCCCTCGACTCCATCTTTGGACTAGGCAACAATCCGGCACCACAAAGTCTCCTTTCCCCTCAGCAGCGCTGCACACAGCGAGCACTAACCACCCCCACCTTATCTGCACTTCTCAAGTCCCTTTCTCACGGATAACTGAAGCTTACTGCTACAATTAAAATTATGTATCATATCACACTTCCTCTGAGATCACTGTCCTGTGTGTGAACCCGTCCGAACCATGACTTGGAGCTCATCCATCTCCACAAACCTGCTCCTGCACCCCTCACCCTTGGAAAATTAATGCTTGTGTAACCCTGTGCCCTCCTAAGGTATTCTCTTCATGTAACAGAAGTGTGCCCCCACTGTGCTAACCACCCCAGAGTGCCCCCAATAAACCCAGACACCTGTCACAGTATATCCTGTCCTAAACTAACATGTGTCACTCCATTCTTCTCCTCGCCCTGATGTGCCAGACAAGTCCAGTCCCCAGGTTATCGCAGAAGGCAAGTCCCCTACACCCCTCACCTTATGAATGACCCAATGTAAGACAATGCAATCATGTGTGTGTAATTTACAGGTCTCTAAGATTTGTTCAAAGGTATATTGAAGCTCATTGTTTATTGCATGTCCAGAATAAGTGTGTAGAACAGTTTAGCCAGTTTGGACCGCATCTTCAACCTGACCCATCCTTCACCTCGCCCGGACCGGTCCAGTTGAACCAGCCTACCCTCCCGCAAATGCAGCCGCCAATCCTGAGAAGCCAACCCCTAAAAGCACCTATGTTTCCTCGCTTTGCAACCAATGAAAATGTAACTTGTAACCCGTATAGCAAATGTCATTGCTGATGTTATTTCGCTTTATAATCCATTGTATTATAATGTTTGCCAGAGCGCTCTCGAGGCAGCAGAGTTGTCTGGATGCTGAATATAATATAAATCTTTGACAACCTCGCAATCAACTCTTGTGGTCTCATTCCCTACTGGGATGTGTCCTTTATTCTGAGTTGTATTGGTATTGTGGGGAGTGAGTACTTTCACCAGCTAGGTACCACAGGAGCTGACCTTATTTGAGTCCACCGCACAAACCACTACCTTTTCAACAAAGAGCCACATCAGCATCCTTTTAGTCAACAGATGCTCCATTGACCCCATGGTTACAATTCCACTTCCTAACTTGCCCTTTTTCTTGCAAAGTCATCATTTGTTCAGAATCATCCTGAACCTTGCCCATTCCTTGCCCATTTCCTGCTGCACTCTGAGTCTATATTCTACATATACTGATATTCAAGATTCCATGTTACATATATTGCATTTCTTGCGAATCGGCAGATGAATCGGCCCCATGGAAGCTCAGCTCTATGACAGCGCCTCTGACCCTCAGCTAGTCTACATCTACCCTCCAGGAGTTTGACTACAGATTAGGTGCTTTACAACTTCCATGCACTCCACCCTTTCTCCACAGCCTAGTAATGTTGGCTGCCGAACCTTTCACCTTCAGACTGGCTCTGTAGCGACCATGTAGGGGAAGTGTGTGAGCATCAGTGATGTAGGAGACTCCTGACTAACTTCAGTTGCAAATCAGTACTCTGCCATTCTCCGTATTCCCTGTATTCCCACTGGTTGCCCCTATTCTGCTTGCTAAGCCAGTCAGTCAGTCAAACAAACGTTTACTTGGCATGCAAATTCTGAAGTACAAAACAACACATTTAGCTAATTGCATACGACGACAATGCTTTAAAAAGTATTGTTTTTCTAAAATACTATTGTCATAAAAACTTTCAATATAAAAGATCACTTTTCCCATTGTTCATAAAACTTTCGAACATTAAAAGAGAATATTTGTTACTGTCGAGATCTGAGTTTACTATAAACCGCAATTAGCAGGGGAGGGAGTCAATGACCAGACAAACAAGAGAAAAGCAGTAATGTATGCTATTGCTGACGTGTGATACTATTTCCAAATGGCCTCTTCTTGATTCCAAGTTACATAGTCATTCTTGTCATTCTTGCCAGGGGAGCTCTGCTCGCAGCCAGCACCCAAGGAACATACCTAAGACGTTAGAATTAGAGTCCAAGGTGACAAACAGAATCTGTTTGCTGGTATCATCACGTGTGTTGCCTATTATTGTACTGTCTTCTTTTTCACCACTCTCTCGTACTTCGGCCCCATGCTCGGTGTAAATAACTCGCTGTTGCAAATCCTACTGGAAACTGCGTGGGCTGTCTAAAGAACTTCAGTGGGATGCCTGTTTCTACCCTGTTACTAACATTTCCCGCCCTCTCCCCTTCAGGCTTCAATGATATATTGCCGAGAGGAGAGCTTAGAAAGTGGGAGGATTGGTTTGGCGCATAAATCAGTTTCTGGACGGGTCTAGTTGAGCCTGACCATATAGTAGCACAATGCCAGGATGTATGGCCCTCTAGTTGCAAGGATCTCTCTTCATGACCACTTCAGGTAAATTGTTGCAATAATTCTGGTCTCTCATGTTCTCCCATTGCATCTGTCAGGGATGTGTCTCAGAACTATAGGATAGTCTAGCCTTCTCACTTGGTCAGTTTCTCATCTCCAGTGATGGTGGCTCAGCACTAATGCTGTGAGATGCATTAGCAGTGAAACACAGCCATGCAACACAATCTTCAGTTCAAAAAGAGACTCAGCAGCAATCAATATGGATTCATCACCAAAGATTTCACATGTTGAGGATCCAGATATTTTAGCTGAGATCAAGATTGCGTTGCAGTCATAAATTCGAAAAAAAACAAATGGGGTATCTAATTTTTTGACCTCATCCAGACCTCGTTCCGAAAGTATGGAACAGTCAGTCGATCCGCAGCATGGACTGTTTCTAGAATGGGCAACCATCAGTGTTGGTGTGGAACCGGTCCGGGTATCGGAAACATGTAAGAAATGGGCAGCAGGGAACATACGAGTAAGGGGAGGGTCACGAGTGATGCTTAATTTGAAGAAAAAAAAGAGTTACAGGGCCCTCCATTTTACTAGATTGCCAAAGGTCAAAGTTTTTTTCTTTCTTTGTTATCGAGACTATGCAATTATGTGACAACATGTTCAAACTTTGGATATCATATTTAGAATATTAAAATGTGAAATTAAATGATGCGTTTAAACAAATCGTTGATCTAATGAATTTAAAAAACCTGAATACTATGACTAAGATAAGTCAGTATCCATCATTGATCTAATGAATTTAAAAAACCTGAATACTATGGACTAAGATAAGTCAGTATCCATTGTTGATCTAATGAATTTAAAAAACCTGAATACTATGGACTAAGATAAGTCAGTATCCATTGTTGATCTAATGAATTTAAAAAACCGGAATACTATGGACTAGGATAAGTCAGTATCCAAGTCATTAAGTCACATGGCTCCGGGATACTAAAGAAATCACATCAGTACTTCAGTCAAATGTCCCTCTAATTATTCGTGTATTGTTCCTGCAGTTAAGAAAGACTTATTTAGCGTATCTGTGCAACTGAGGGAAAAGGGGAGCCCCAATGCTGGTGAATAAAAAATGGGCCAAAATCCGGCAATGTATTTATGACTGTATCGGCTCAACGGCTATATAATGGATACACTTATGAAACAATCCAATACTATGTAATATGGCATTTATTCAATTGCAGGAGACAATTGACATCATGAGCTCATCAGAAACAGCTGGTGTGCAAGGAGTGGGCTGGGATGGAGTTAGTCAGCTCTGTGAGCAGTAGAACTAGCTTGCCAAACAGTAACGCCAGAAGCGCCGGAGCCCTGACTATGTTTTAAATTAAGACCCGGGGCCGGGCACCTGACAGCCCTGGCACTGGCTACGCACTGGTAGGTACAAATGATGGTACAGGAGTGCCACCCCCATAAAGCAAACATGGAAACATGTGTCACCACAATAAAATGAATAGCTTGCTCATTTTCATTAACTCACAAAAAAATAAGTAATTTCTTTTGTGACATGGAACCAACAAGATCCCATTGAGGAAGGCAAAGGGTGCAGGGATCCATACTTGACAGTGGCCCTCATTACAATACTGGCGGTAACCCATGGCGCTATTAGCACCATGGGTGCTGCCGGTATTGTAACGAGTCCGCCAATGTTCAATAGGGAATTACCACCCATTCCAAGGTTGGCGGGGCGGTAATTCCCATTGAACATTGGCCCTTCCCCATTCCCATTTTTGTCCCATAGGGCTCAATGGGACTGGGGAAGGCAGTAATTACGGTACCGCAAATTGCGGTACCGTAATTACCTCGAGAGTCCCTTTGTGAGTCCCTACTTTGCTCTGGCATCGGTCTCAAAGTGGGTGCTCACATGAAGGCTCACATGAAGGCATGAAGGCAGATTCTTGAACTTTAAGGGGTCAGACGGGTTCTCAAAAAGTAGCACAAACGAAAGGAGTACAAAGATTACACTCGTTTTATTTGTGTTTGTTTTAGAAATGCTCAGGTTAACTTATTCTCAAAGGTGACTGGAGCATTTCAGGAGGGGCTGGAAAAGATGCACAAAGATGTGCTGTCCAGATCCCTTCCATACATCAGTGTCGGCAGTACATTTCACTGCCACGGGTCTTTAAAGGTGTTAAAATGCTCGAGAAAAAAAGCATTTCCATCCCTGTTTGGGGGATGGAAGTGCAGGTGTGACTGCCGCCGTTTAAACAGCGGATGTCACAATTTAAAAAAAAATCATGACAGCGTCAGTAATGACGATGGGCCTCGGTCTGGTAAAAAAGTGACAGTATTCATGTTTGCAGGCTCTTTACCGGACCTGCCGACCACAGATTTGCCGGTGGGGCATCTGGTTACCTCCAGCTAAAATAAGCCCCACCAGATTTCTATGCATTTTACCTCAATATTCAGAGGACTGCTTAAGCGCAAGACTACAGGCAAGAGGTTATTTTCATGGAATCAAGGAGTGTGCCCAAAATGACCCCCTTGTGTTAGTGTGTTTGCTACCTCCATGTACCCGGAGCATTTGCTGGTACGTGGATGATGGAGCGCATTTCACAATATCTGCCCCATAAATGACCCGTTATTTGGAAATGTCACGAAAAATAAAAAAGCTTTTCTGTCCTTGGTTGGAGGATAGAAATGAAAGTGGCAGGGCAGTGGTGCAGACCAATGCTGCTACATGTTTGTGTGTGGGCATTGCTTTATTTACAACCTAAAGTTTGTTCTACTGTATGGGCCAGAATCTCACATTTTTGTTCGTGCAAGTGATGGGATGCGCTGAGCATCCCAATCACAAAAGGCATCTGATTGGGTACATCTTGGAAGCAGTCATTTAGATGTCAATTTTCACCCTTTTACAAATCAGGGGGTGTTTCTGTGCCTTTAAAAAAACATCCCAAATGCACTTTTGTGATGCACTTTAAAAATGTGCAGAAAACGCAGACCTTCACCAATACATGTTTGGAACAGGCACATCTGAGATGTGCATTACATGACAGTGGGCCTCATCAGGAGTCTGGCAGTATCCCAGCAGTGATACCGTCGGGATACCGTCAGTGCAAATAGTGTTACCGCTACTCGGTCTGGCGCTTTTGGTGCCCGATCACGAGTAGGGGTACAGGGGTAAGGACCCAAAGCAATTTTGGGGTGCTATTACCGCCGGTGGGAATTGCACCAGTGGTAATAGCACCGAAAACCGCTATAACGGGCAGTAAGGGGGACATTTTTTACCTCCAGCAAAAAGGTTGAGGTAAAACTCCCACTTAGCACCCGACTCATTATTGGGTCAACCCTTAAATGAAGCAGTATTAGCGTTACCGCTGCATTTAAGGGCTAAGGTCCAACTCAATGAGGCCCAGTGTCTTTCCTGACCCTGTCATGCAATTTTTTAAGGGTACACTTACATTTCTTCACCTCAAACATGAACAGAAATGCATGTATTGTTCTCATGTTTCAAAGTGATGTGTGAAATACACTCCCAGAAACCATATGCTTTCTGGGAGCCAGAAATACATCAGTGTTGAGAGCGTGCTCCTGACGCTAGTATATGCTATGGTGCTGGCCATAGCACCTTTGTGATACTTTTCAGCACCAGCACCCCCGAAATGTGCAGATCACCTTTGAGAATAAGGTGGCCAACACCTTTCTGCAATGGGCTCAAATGAAATAAACATCCTCTGTGTGTTTTTTCACCTGCACTAATTTTTTGAGAATCTGACCTATTTTCTATTTTTTTGTTAATGAAAACCTTTTTAAGTCAACCTTTGCAGTACGTGCTTAATCCGGCAATGCATGTGTACGTATGTGAGGGGTCATTCCATTTTACAATGCAGAGATTTTCAAACACAGATATGTGACTAGTAGCCAAAGAATGAACTGATTAACAGAAGTGGATGTGGGAAAAGGAAGGGCGTTGGGAAAGCGACATACACTAGGGCACTGTTACACTTAAACACCTGAATGAAAGGCCCAGAAGTCACCACATGATGCTTTGTGAATATCCCTGCACCTGTTCAGAAAGGCTCAGGGCAATGTGAGTTTTTGTCCCAGTACATTTTAGAGCGCTTCATGTTTGCTAATTAGGGATGCACTTTAAAGTGTGCAGAAATGCGACCTAATATGGGCCATTTCGCCAAGTAGTCAAAAGAAAAGAGCACGTGCTTGTGTCTCGCATTTAAATGCCCTTTGTAAATAGGGCACCACATGTTGGTGCCCATGAAGGGGATGTGGTAGCGCAGCGCGATCATCTGTGGCCAGCAATGTTTTGAGAATCTGACCACGCATGTTTTTGTATGCACATTCTGAACTATCAGAGTGTGGACCTTACACCTTGGAAGATGTAATAAGCATCACAATGTGATCACTGGGCGGGACAGTTGTTCCACCTCACATGAACTATCGCCCCATCGCACTAAATCCCAAATAACTGAAGCCCTAAGACCTGGGTTGATTTAGTTTAACGGATAGAGCTCCATGCCACACATTTGCTCAGAGAGCCACTGAATTTGGAATCACGTGTGTGTGGTCCTCCTGTGTAGAATCCAGACGAGTCTTTATAGTTCTCAGGCTAGGTCAAGGAGGAGATTTGATGTATGATAACTGCCAGCCTACTGAATACAGACATGTAGAGCAGAGAGGGATTGATAAGCAAGCAAGTTGAATTGTTTACACCTCATGTTGTTTTTGCCGACTGAAGAAAAGATCCCAAAAGATCACAGAGAGGTCTTCAATTCGCATTGAAGTAAGTAGGAGGCAATGGAGAAGGTGCAACATGACATAGAATAAATATTCAAGTGTATCTGAATTGCAACCGTGTCTAACCTAGCAGGACCTAAACATATGACTTGGTATCTGTGGAAGAGTGGGTCAGGGGGCGGGCGAGGGGTTGCTACTTAAACCAGTGTCCCCTCCCTAAAATCACAATTGTTTAAGACGCCTCCTTCCCACCACCCTATAGAAGACCTTCCACATACTGCATAAATGAGGGGCGTGCCTTCTCCAATACCTGCAGGCAGAATTCCACTGTATCTGTGGAAGAGTGGGTCAGGGGGCGGGCGAGGGGTTGCTACTTAAACCAGTGTCCCCTCCCTAAAATCACAATTGTTTAAGACGCCTCCTTCCCACCACCCTATAGAAGACCTTCCACATACTGCATAAATGAGGGGTGTGCCTTCCCCAATACCTGCAGGCAGAATTCCACTGTCAAGAACCAAAGACGACTCGCAATCAGGTGGCAAATCAATAACTCAAAACCAGTCTCCACGTTAATGAGGGATGTCCATCTGCTCTGACAAGATGTTGGCCCTACAAAAAAACAAACACACGCATGCATGAATGAACACAGTGGCAGTGTGGCACCTGGCATGTGCTCAAATAAACAGAGGAGCAAAATAAATCTGCTTTTAATTGACCTGTGTTAAATCAATTCTCAAGGCAGGATTCCAAGGGAGACCCCACACCACCCCGCCTCCGAAAGAGAGGCTCTTTTTTTTCTTTTCTTAAATTTGCTCTCACATTCTAAGGAAGCATTCCGAGAACTAGGCCTCAAGGATTTCCCTGACTCCGTGATGACTCAGAGCAACGAGCAGCAGAGCGCAGTCATTAGACATAGTCCTGATGACTCATCCAGCCGGAAACCTATTATTAATGTGACATGGCTTTGCTCATTTTATCTGCGGGCTTGCAGCACACACATGTGACGGTTCTAAGATTGCAAAGCTGCCATTCTGGCGGTAGCAAGCACACAAACCAAACAGCAGGCCGTGAAGCCTGAGCTGTTGTGTAACATGTGGCACTGGGACACTTATTTTGCCAGTGAGGGTAATAAACAGTAACTTGAGTGTCAAGCAACATGCTCTACAACGAACAAAAGCGTGGCAAGCAAAACAAAAGACTATTCGTTCTACACACAGAAAAATCCATCTTACTCTTTATTTGCTCATTAAAATGTCGCTCATTTCTTAATATATCGATCAATTTCACAGCGGACACACTTGTTGAAATGACATTCCTAAAGTGTCCATTAACGCAGAAAGAGCTGCCAGCCACCAATAAAACAGCAACAAATAGGATTGTCAAACAAATATTCTCCCTAAGTTCCTTAACCTTGCCTATATATTGGTAATGTAGCTGTGTTTATGTTATGATATGTTATGTCACTTTATATTTGTATAGCGCCTTACTGCCATGGCTGTGGCTTTTTGAAGCACTTTGGAGTGAATGGATTTTGTGCAGTCCGTAGTCTGAACACATATGAAATTGAAATAGCATTACATTACATTGCATGCAAATAGTATCTATAATGTCAAACACCTTGTCGACTATTAGCAGAGATAACTATTGTAGTGCAATACCCATATGGAAATCTGCTAATAACAACCTGCCACTCTGTAATCAGTTATTACACTTCAGCTGTGACATCACAATGTCTGCTGTGTGAGCCAGGACAACGCAGAATTCCAACTAATATCTTGTAAAATAGCTTTCTGTGAAGTTTTATATCTTGAATCTGATAAGAAACGTATTTATTTTCTGCACAGCGCAGAGTTAATATTTGAAAGCAAAAATCTGCGTGTGAGCTCAGTTAGCTTAGTAGAAAAAAGAAATGTTTTAGATTCATTTTTATTCAACTACTTATATTATATTTCTGCAACACATTAGAAACGGCATATTCTTTTTTTTAATGTATGTTTTGTTAATTGAAACAGAGTCTACATTGATTATATATATAAACACTAATGGCTCACTCAAGTATATGAATTGCAATATGGCCGACACTGTGATTTTGAAGGAATTAGTCCCTTTATTATTTGTAACGCTGTTTCTCACTTGTGACTCTTCCTATATTACATGGCCACGCTAGTGGCCATGTAGTTATGGTTAAGTTGGTGTTTCATAGGAAGAGCACTTTTTGGGCAGCTTATAACTTCGCTCCCCCTGGACGAATCCACACCAAACTTTGCAAAAAAACTATATGGCCCACTCTAAATTTTTTTGTAAAGTTTGGTGTGGATTCGTCCAGTGGGGGAGAGTTATAGGGGGGTCCCAAAATTCCTTTTTTTCCCATAGACTGAATGGGAAACATTTTTTGCTCGTGCCTACAGCCCAAACCGCTGGACGGATTTTCACCAAATTTGGACAAGGAATGGCGGCTTGGTCCCGAAAGTGTGCTTTTGCAAATTTGGTGAAAATCCGTCCAGTAGTTTTTTTTAAATGACCATAAAGTAGGTCAAAAAAATTAGTGATATCTGGCGTGTTCGCTGATTGGGCGGTGTTAAGCATGAAGCGCGTCAGATTTTCGGTAGCGCCCACCATCTTGGATTTGCGGACGTCCGCAGACAGCGCAGTGAAAGTTTGTTCAAAATGTGTATTTAGTAGAGTGTGTTGGTGTGTAGAAGTGTTTGGGGAGGATGGGAGGGTATGAGATAGGTTAAATGTTGTGCTTTTTTATGTGGTAGACATTCTTTTTGTGTACGATTTGTCTGCGGACATCACGGGTGTTCTGAAATGTTCTAAATAAACTGAATGGGGGGTGTTCTGACGACTCAATATGTGTCCGTTTTGTTCGCAAGCAAGCTGAAACTGTTCTAAGAACACTTGCGGTGTCCTGAAATGTTCGCAAATAAACAAAATGGGGGTGTTCTGGGGACGCTGTCCGTATTGTTCTGTGGCAAGTTGAATGTGTTCTAAGTGCACTCGGGGTGTCCTGAAATGTTCCCAAATAAACAAAATGGGGGTGTTCTGATGAAATGTTCGTAGGGGGTGTCCTGAAGACGCTGTCCGTATTGTTCGATGGCAAGTTGAAAGTGTTCTAAGAACTGTCTCAGTGTCCTGAAATGTTCGCAGGGGTGCCCTGAAGACGCTGTCCGTATTGTTCGATGGCAAGTTGAAAGTGTTCTAAGAACACTCGGGGTGTCCTGAAATGTTCGCAAATAAACAAAATGTGGGTGTTCTGAGGACACTGTCCGTATTGTTCGTTGTCAAGTTGAAAGTGTTCTAAGAACTCTCGCGTTGTCCTGAAATGTTCGCACATAAACAAAATGGGGGTGTGTTCTAAGAACACACTCGTTGTCCTGAAGTGTTCTAAGAACTCTCGCGGTGTCCTGAAATGTTCGTAGAGGGTGTCCTCAATACGCTGTCCGTATTGTTCGATAGCAAGTTGAAAATGTTCTAAGAACTGTCTCGGTGTCCTGAAATGTTTGTAAATAAACAAAATGGGGGTGTGTTCTAAGAACTCACGCGTTGTCCTGAAATGTTCGTAGGGGTTGTCCTGAAGACGCTGTCCGTATTGTTCGATGACAAGTTGAAAGTGTTCAAAGAATTGTCTTGGTGTCCTGAAATATTCGCAAATAAACAAAATGGGGTGTGTTCTAAGAACACACGCGTTGTCCTGAAATGTACGTAGGGGGTGTCCTGAGGACGCTGTCCGTATTGCTCGTTGTCGAGTTGAAAGTGTTCTAAGAACTCTCGTGGTGTCCTGAAATGTTCGCAGGGAGTGTCCTGAAGACGCTGTCCGTATTGTTCGATGGCAAGTTGAAAGTGTTCTAAGAACACTTGCGTTGTCCTGAAATGTTCGCACATAAAGAAAATGGGGGTGTGTTCTAAGAACTCACACGTTGTCCTGAAATGTTCGTAGGGGGTGTCTTGAGGACACTGTCTGTATTGTTCGTTGTCGAGTTGAAAGTGTTCTGAGAACTCTCGCGTTGTCCTGAAATATTCGTAGGGGGTGTTCTGAAGACGCTGTCCATATTCTTCGTTGTCAAGTTGAAAGTGTTCCAAGAACTCTCGCGTTGTCCTGAAATGTTCGCACAAAAACAAAATGGGGGTGCTTTCTAAGAAGACTCGCGTTGTCCTGAAGTGTTCTAAGAACTCTCGCGGTGTCCTGAAATGTTCGTAGGGGGTGTCCTGAAGACGCTGTCCGTATTGTTAGCTGGCAAATTGAAAGTGTTCTAAGAACACTGGTAATGTCCGAGGACATTAAAAGTTTCAAATGGCCATAGTTGAAATGTTTTACTCTATTGGTGTGATATGCTGCGGTGGTTGTGGCCAGGGCATAGAGTGTTGGGTGCATGGCCATTTGGCCATGCACCCAACACTCTATGCCCTGGCCACAACCACCGCAGCATATCACATTTATAGTTGCTTATAACTTTGGGTCAAAAACAAATTTATAAGGAACAAAGTTATAAGATACTATGGGTGTGATATGCTGCGATGGTTGTGGCCAGGGCATAGAGTGTATAATATACTTACTGTTTGGTTTAGCACTGGAGTACATGTATTTCTTGTTAATTTCTGTGATCAAAGAAAATAGCATGTTAGTATTAGTATTTTGTAATGACTTTTTACATTGTATAATCAACATTTTTTTTTTGGACCCTCATATTTTGTAGATTACAAACCAGAGTACTGTGCAATTTGCTCAGTTTCTGTGTTCGTTGCTAAAATCATTGGGTCTGTGGGAGAAAAAAAAATCCATGTTGGATAAAAAAAAAACCTTTTTCTGTTATGCTACAGTTTATTTGTTTGGTTGTTTTCAGTGTTCATTTGTTGTTTCTGGCTAATGTTTTATACATTGGGTTGTTGCATTTTTTTTGGAGCAGTAACATATTATTTATTTGTTTGGATATTATGAAATTTTGGAGCTGTTAGATACCAGTAGGCGTATTCTAACTGTCTATTTATTTTTATATATTTTAGTGGTATTGATTTATCTGTTTGGATATTGTTAAATTTTGGGACCGTTAGATACCAATTGGCGTATTCTAATTGTCTATTTTCTGCTCTAATTTAGTGGTATTCATTTATGTGCTTAATTGTTGTAGAATCTTTGGGCATTTAGATAGCCTTTGGAATATTCTAACAGTTTATATTTTTTACTTGAGGTTTAAGTACAGTTTAGTTATCAAATTTTGGTTTTAAGAAAATTAAATAAGTGTTTGTAAGATTTGCTGGTAATCTCTGCTTTAGAGTAATGGTACTATCATTACATTCAAACCATCCACATTTCTTTTTTATATATGCAGTGTAGTGCCCTGAATTGGTTGTGGCTCCTGCGTGGTGGATTATACCTATTGTTGTGAAGGTTTTCTTACCAAGTGATATTTGACCATGTGTGAATCCAGTCAGCTTGCAGTTGTTTTTGGTACCATCTGCATTGTAACGTAGAAGCATTAGTATAACGTATTTACTATGTGTTTGTATTACTAACGTGGAGCGATTATCTGAATTGCAGGTAGAAAATAATCTACCATGGTTTGCATTTTGTACAAGTTGCTGAAATGGAATGGATTCACAATTAGGTATTGATATATATATACGAAGCGTTCATTGGGGATTTCTTCTTGTGCCACATTGTTGCAGAGAGTGCATGTATGTTTCCACATGTATGAAATCTGGAATATTTCATTTATAGGTATGTTTTTGTTTTCCAGTACTTGTAGTAAGTACATTAGACATTCTTGTGGATCTTCCTGTGAGTTTATAGTGAATTTCACCATTCCAGCACAGTAGTCCAATTGTTTTCTTATTCCATAAACACTATACATGTTGTCAGGATTGTTTGCTGCATTTCTGTGAAGTACTAACATTTGCATACACAATGGGTCTGTGCTGTGTAAGTAAATGTGGTGAACAATTGGTGATAATTGAAATAGAATATTCATTGCTACATTTGCGTAGCAACTTACACCAACTATATTTGAGAGTTTAAATGGACCAGGTAGTTCTGTATCTGACTGCTTTTTTTGGAGTTTGTCTTCCTTCTTTGAAGTAGTACCTGGTTTACTTTCCCTAATTGATTCTTTATTGCTTGTGGTACTTGATGAAGAATTACTTTCTTTTACTCTCTTTGGAGGATTTGCAGTAACATCCTGTTGCCTTTCTGTTTGATTTATTTTTCTTTTATAATGTTTTACTTTTTGTGGAACAGAATATGTGTTTAGATGGGGAGTGTATAGTGAGCAAAGTCTATTGTATTCTAAAATGCAAGGAATATCAGCGTTTATTTTACTTGCATCAAAGTTGATTAGAAAAAGACCGTCAAGTGTACATAAGCGTGATAGTGCTACGTAGCTCATGCCTTCTTTAAAGACTGTGTTACCAATATCTATCATTGCTTTGTCTAGGGTAAGACCTTGTGATTTATGAATCGTGACTGCGTATGCAAGAGTTAGAGAAAATTGTTCTCTGAGTACATACATGTCTTTGAAGAGAAGGAATCGAGCTGTTGAGCGTCCTATCCTTTCAACTTCTGAAAGTTTGTCAAAGAGTATATTGACAAACTGAATTTTGTTGTCACGTGGGTATGTTTGAAAGCCAACAACTGTACCCAGTGCTCCATTAACTAGTCCTTGGTCCATGTCAAGGTTAGGTTTAAGCATTACTCTGCAATTTAAGGATAATTTTAATATATTTTCTACGCCTGCTGTGTTTGAGATTAATTTTTCTAAACTATTTAGTCTTGTTGTGGCTTGGTCATACATAGGTAGTGTCATACCATGTACATCTAGTTTGTCGGTGGCGCTAATTTCCATTATTGGTTGCATTTCTTTACTTAACATTATTTAATTGAATTGGAAACAGCTTGCAAGAGTTGGCATTAAGGCCATACAATTGACATTTTTGTGGGCTAATTGTTCCATAACATCTGTAGCACATGCATTATCGCCATAAAGTGCATTACTTTGCCAGATTTCAATATTGTTTCTGCTTCTTTAGAGAGCATACCAACTCTGATACTTTTAAAGATGTTGGCATAAGTGAGATCTGCAGATTGCTGAATGTTTTCTGTTAATTCTCTGTATTGGAAATGTTGCCAAAGGTTGACATTTCCAATGGTGCCAACAGTTTTACGGAAGAGTTTGTGTCCTAATGTTTTAAAAATATGTTCATCTTTTACTGGTGTCAATTGAAGAAGATCTCCAAAAACAATAATGTGTTTTCCTGCATAGTGCTCTTCATAGTTTGTTTTCAGTACTTCTTGTAATCTGAAGTGAATCAAAGCCAACATTAGGTTGGAGACCATGCTCACTTCATCTATTAGTAGCATTTTCATTTGTTTCAATGCTCTGTGTAGTTCCATTGCAGCTTCTGCAGAAAGTTTGTAATAGTCTAATTTGTTCTAGTGTATTACTGGCAATAGTAGTAATCGGTGTAAAGTGACACCCCCTATGTTGTAGGCAGCTAAACCTGTGGGGGCAGTGACAATAGCTGACAGTTCGTTGTTTGTCAATTGTTGAAGGAGTTTACTGATGATTTTGATTAGGAATGTTTTGTCAAAACCAGCTTCACCACTGACATACAGTAGTATAGGTTTATAATTATGGCAGGAACATTCTTTATTTTCATGTTGTACACCATGTGCAATTTGTTTTGTTACCTCTTCAAAAATGCTACGTTGTGCGTTGTTTAGTTTTGATTGTAGTATAGTTAAGTCTTCTTTATCTTCATACTGACACCTGGTGTTATCTACTTCTATCATAGCTAATTCTGCCTCATTTATTATTAGTGGTTCTCCAATTTGTTCTTGGCTTCCTGTTACAGAAGGTTGACTACTGTCAGGAGTGTCTTTACCTAGTTGGGCCTGGAGTTCTTCTTCGTGTTGCTGTTCATTGTGCAATATTGTTTTGTATTGTGTAAAGTGTACATCAGTTATAGTGCTTTCATTTGCTTTGAAAGCATCTTCATATGAGTCATAGTTTTCTATTATTTCTTCTTCTTTTCTCCATGGTTTAAAGAGTTGTAGCAGGGACATGTAATATATTTCTTTATGTTGAGGAGTCTTCAATGACAATTTGATATGATTAATTAAATTTGGTTTAGTGAGTTTAACTAAGCTGCCTTCACAGTTTGTCACTCTGTATTTACCTTTTTTTTCATCAGGTATTATATTATTTTGGTATGTGTAGTTTTGGACTATGTGGTATAGACACATGGTTTCCAAAGTATTACTTCTGTTTGGGTAGTATGTGTTTAATCAATTGTTTTTTAAAATGTCTTGATTGGCTGTTGGGATCATGTTTGGCTATTGTTTCTATATCCTTGTATGTTTTTAGAACTCTTTTTCTAGATTTAGCTGGACCAAGACTTAGCCATACTATATTTTCAGATTTACCATACAATGCAGTACCAGTTAAACGATCAGCTGCTTCATATGATCCACATTCTCTATGGGAGAGCATTTTTATGCCCAAGCTGTATAATTTCTGATACACTGTTTTATCTGATGACAGGTCATTCCAGAGGTCTTGGAGCTCTGCCTTTTCTGCTTTGGTTAAGTATGCTGTGACATATCGTGCAACTGCAGTAGAATTGTCTGCAATGTACTGCACATCTATGTTTGCATTCCATAAGTGGGCAATGATTGCATTATAATCATTGATATATTTTTCTTCTTCTTTTCTTTTTATGTAATATGTATTTTAGGTGACTTACCTTTAACACTATGTCTAACTGAAGACATGAGGTTGTTCACTTGACCTGTATTTGTAACTGATCTAGGGAAACCAAATCGGCATTTGGTGTAGTATTTCCCTTTGTTTTGGTATTCGCGACGACAATATTATGCAACATTTATGTCTTTGAAATTGTAAAATTTGTGCATGAAGATCACTATTTGTGGATTCTGATGGAATTTCACAAGTGACATATTTTTCAATAAACTCTAAAACAGTGGCATCACTGTCTTGACCAAATTTAGGAGCATCTTTAATCCATAAAAGCATGTGGATATATGGTGCTCCTCTTGATTGATATTCTTTACTCCAAAAGAAGTGTTGCACTTCTCCAAGGGGAGGAACAGTTTTATTACAAATAAAATGTAGCATAGCAATGAAGCAATGGTGAAAATATCTTGAAACATTAACAGGATCCAAAGAACAAAGTTCTCCTGGTGTTAGTATATCTATGTTTGTTTTGTTTTTATTTGATATGCGTAGGAAATCATGTAAATCTTCCCATGCATATTCTGCACAACTTAATGTAACAAACCAAGCGGGTGGGCCAAGGTTTCTGATCATACAACGTACATCTCCATGACGTCGAAACCAGTATTCTTTAGTACCACGCATATTTGCTAATAGGTTTGTAATATTTGATTGTAAAACCTCATCCTTTTGTTACACTTTTTGTAATAATTGTGTAGCTGTCATATTTTGAAAGTGTGATCCTGATTTTAATATGTGTGCAACTCCGTAACATAAAGTTGTAGTTCACTTTCAAAGAGTAGGTGGAATATGTATTCCACATTTTGTCTAAATCTGCGATCTTCAGAATACATCCGTAATGAGCGGTATTCTGAAGCTGATATTTGAATAGGTCTATCATCATACCTTCCTCCTTTGCCAGTAGGAAAGAGTAGAGGAAAAGCATGTGCTTCTATACCTTTTTCCCATATGCTGATTGGTGATCCTTTTGTTTGACACATTTGGTATGTTTCCAGTGCATCTTCTATGGTGTCATTAGAGTGCAAAGGATGAATTGTATAATGGTCTAAAGTATTTGATATTGTAGCAGGATCTAGTAGTTCAAATTGACCAGCTTCTTGGGTTTCTTGAATTATTTCAGTTGCATCTTTCAAGTTTTCTTCAATTTTAATTTCTTTGTAATATTCATTATTCTCTTTAAGATATTGTAAGGCTTGTCTAACTTTATGTAAATCTACCAGCTGTTGCCATATTTTTTTGTCTTTTTTAGGTACTCCATTTACTAAGATAATTAAAGATTTCTGCATTTACGTTGCACTCCTAGAGTATGCACATTTTCTTTTAGATCTAATGGTAAATAAACTACTTTTCTACGAATGCCTTTTACCAATTCAGAGGGAGGTAATTTTGCTGTTTTTGGTTGAAGGCGTATTATTGCTTGAAATGGGTGTACTGTTTGAATTATGATGCTCTCATATAAATTAAGTTGTTGTAGGGGTTTTGGTAGTGGGTATAATTCCAAATTATTTGTGATAGCACGTGAAGGAGTTTGGTTGTTGTCAAGTTTTGTAGTGCAGTAACTGCAAAGTATTAAGGAGTCACTTATCTCGTATTTGTTTTCTGCTACAAGGTAGAGAGCTAATTCAAACCATTTAGAATCTTCATTGTCTTCTATTTTATATGATAGGTCTACAGTTTTTGTGTTACTTTTATAAAAAATTCTACGGCAACATACACATACATGGTTTGGTACTTCAGCTGATGTACTTTTAAATTTTAGTATTTCTTTTTGTATGTGTTTAGCAAAAGGTTGCCATGTGTAGAATTGTTGCTAATTTTGTTTAAAGCTATTTCATTCTGTAAATGGCTTTCACTTCCAAAATATTTTTTCTGGATATAGTCAATTTCTTGAAGTAGGTCTTTCGCTGTACCATGTAGAAGAATGTTATTTAAATTTGCTAGTGCTAAAGCAGGACTTTTAGCATAGTACAGTTTATAGACTAGATTTCTTATAGTTGAATGATGTTTTGATATTCTTTTGATATCATGGAAGGTGGTTTTACAAGTAGGTCCTGTAATGCAGGCCAATGAATGTCCTTGTAGTCCTGTGTATTTGCGCACTGGACAGGTATCCATATTTTGCAGTAGTTTCATTTTGATTTTGTTTTTGCTTTTTACATATTGATTGAGGAATTGGCGTAAAGACTTGAAAAACTGTTTGGGAATGTTACATATTGACGTGCATGGCCATTTGTACATTAGACGTTCTGATTCAGTTGAATGGAGGAGTAATTCTAAGTTTTCAGGGCATATTTTTGTAAGGAGTACTTCTTGTTTCATTATGGTATTATTAACTTTTTCATAACCTCGACCACTGCTATGTATGGCAATTGTATTTGTTTGCTTTTGTTTTTACGCTTCTTCATTAAAGTATGGTTCTGTGCTCGTAGTGTGACTCCATTCACCTCCACAGATACTTAAGAAGTTCTTTCTGTCGACATTTCGTTTATTGAGAAGTCTTTTTTGTAATTTAGTTATTAGTTTTGTTAGTGGTTTCATTTTGTTTAACACTAAAATAAATAACTTTCTTTTGAGAAGAATTGCAGTATCTATCAACGCTTCTAAAATTAATTTCCTACGATAGGTTTTAAGCATTGAACCTGATTTCTCTCCTGTTTTTATAAGATTTTGAAGGACTTTGTGATGGAACATTTTGGCTAAAATACTTTTCTTGGTATGCTTACTTTGCACTATATTAAAATTTAAAGAAGCAGTTTTATCTGTAGTGATAGCTGATTTTCTGTTAATTGTTTTTTGGTTTGTTTTACATTTTGATAGAGGAGGCAAAGTTTTTGTACTTGAAACTTCTTGTGTTTCACTAAATGACTGTATCAGCTGTTTTGTTTCAACTTTTTACAAATTCTGCTAGAGATGGATGCTTATGTTGGAAACTTTTATTTTCATTTGCTCTACTTCTGCGTTGCTTTCTACGGACTTGACTTTTGGTAGGCATTATTTAGGGCCTGTTGAAAAAAATAAAGAAGGTATGGGTTGGGATGTTCTGCAATGTATGTGTGCTGTGTGCATGAGTGTTTGAGTAAGATGATGTATGTAATGGTGTCTGATTGTGCATTGGGAACTACAACTAGTAGGGATGTGTATTCTTCAATTAATATGTTACTAAACTCAGGTTCATATGACAGAAAAAAATAAGCTAGTGGTGTGAAGAAGTACACATAGTAAATCTAATGTATACAATTAAAACAGTTGTTTGTTCTATAATATGAAAATTCTAGCAGTTGAGTTGGGTAATTTGTGTGTCCAAAAGTAGGAATTTGTGCGCCATTCTGGCTGTAAATCACTGTTTAAGACATGGGGATTTTTGGACAGAATGGTGCACAATCTCTATTTTTAGGCACAGAAATAGCATGAATTAACTTTACAGTATGTTTGAGTAATAATACAAATATTGTGGTGATATTCTACTTAGTTTTTTTCTAAAATGAACAGTTTAATTCTTAGTTCTTCTTTGTTCTTCAAATTCGGCTGCTTCTTTTCAGGAGAATGGTCTTCACTGCAATTGTAAAATAAACAAATTAGTAATTTTGTTTGTATATAGCATTGTTTTTAATTTAGATATTGATTTTTTTAATTGAAATCCTCAGCGCCTTCCTTAAAACGATTAAAAGTATCTTATTCACATAAGATACGTCGCACCAGTTCAATACATATGATATGTTCTTAATGAACAAATTGTATTACAATGACTAACTAACAAACAAAATATCTTTAGTATGTCTTGTGAAATTTATAATGTACCACTGAATACCACGATTTCTGTAACTAAGCTGTTCTAGGTAATAGTGCCTTAATGTCATGCTTAAATTAAAGTAATCAAATAAATTAATAAATAAATAAATGTAATTGTATAAGTATTATTTTTTGAGATTTGAATATATGTAGTCTATAAATTTCATTAAAAAAAACTTAGTTTAACCAGATTTGATAGTGTGTGTATAAAGAAAGTAAATAGTATAAAGGTTTATAAGTGATAGTTGATTTTAGGAAATTAGAAAAAAGATAGTAGATTCATTTTACAGATTACACAAGCTAAAAGTCAGTTTGAAAATGTGTTCATGTACTGTACAGAAAATATGCATACCTGCAGTTTATGTTCATGCATATGGATATGCACGGAGCTGCAAGTAGAAATCTTGAAGACTTGTACAGTATTTCTTGTAGATGGTGCATGCCAATGATATGACACTTGTACTCAGAGAGATTCACAAACATTTGCAGTGCTGATCTATGATGATGCAGTTAGATGTAGAGGTCCTGAATGTGATTGGTGCATGTTCATGTGATTTCTTAGCTACATCCAATGAGGGAATGGCACAGAGAGTGAAATGGAAATGGTAGAAGGGCTGTTCATGTTACGATATGTCCGCGGACATGGCAGTAGTTCGCAGACATCGGGAGTTACATCGGGGGATTTTTGGGTTCGGAAGTCATGCAAATGAGAATGAGCATTGAAAGGGATTGGTCAGGAAAGTTTAGTGGGTGTGTTGTGCCAAGAGAGAGTTTCTCAGATACTCTTTTTGCTGAGAGAACAACAGATAGCTATGCTGTGTGTTTCAGAAAACAGATTGTTTGGATTTTGGGAGATTCGTGGATACATTGGTTGAAGGTGCATGCAGAAAGCTGTGGAGTAGCTGTAGATCTTGGATTTCCACATGTGGAAGTACACTGGCATGGAGTACGTGGAATGAAGTGGTTGGACTTGCTACCTCTCTGTGCTACTTTGGAAACAAAGCAACATCCAGACATAATTGTAATTCATTGTGGAGGGAACAGTTTAGGACATGTGTCTGGAATTTCTTTGCAATTTGCTATGAAAGAAGGACTTGGGAAAGTCATGGACATGTTTCCTAATTCTCAAGTAATATTTTCACGGATTGCGCAGAGACAAATGTGGCTTCGTTCTTCTTCATTTGGTCCACAAATGGAAAAAGCAAGGCGCAATGTCAATAAGGCTGTTTGTGCATTTCTAAAAGATTTTGGCATGTCCTCTTTTCACAATGAAAATATTATGTTTCGTAGTACATACATTTTTCGCAGAGATGGAGTCCATCTTACTTATGCTGGCAATCAGATTTTTCTGAGAAATGTACAAAATGCATTGCAACCTTTTTTAGAAATACAGCATCCATTTTGAAGTAGGTGTTAAGTATTTATAACATACATTTTGACATACAAACACCTCCCAAAGGCTCTTTTCAGAGCCACCACCTCCTCCCAGAGAAAAATGCAATGGTTACAATAGGGTAGCACCCCAATTTGTTTAATGTTCGTGAACTGTCTGCAGACTTTTAAGAAATACAAAGGGCCCTGCTTTATTTATCTTCACTTCTATTTTTTAACTGTGAAAGGCGGCTCTGAAAAGAGCCTCATTTTTTTGATTTTTGTAATTTTGTATTTTTTTTTGGTTTTTTAGACACGACACACTAGGAGAGGAGGGGAAATGAGAGTAAAGGGGGAGGCACCAACCACAGGGATAAGAAAGGGTGAGCTGAGAGAGGAAGATGTAGAGTGGGTTTTATTTGGGTAGTGAGCAGGTCGTCTCGTGCTCTGAGACGATAGTCTCAAAAGCACTCCGAAGTCGCTCCCCCCTGCAGAGTACTGTGTCACAGTACATACATACAACTGTGACCCTCGAAAGGTAAGGGTCATCAGAATTCTGTATGGCCTGTGAGGCAGCTTGAGGAAGACGCTGTCCCACAGAGGTGGTTCTTGTGGTGACAGGATCAGAAACGGAGGATGAAGTAGAGGAAATCAAACTACTACGTTCTTCGCAAGGTACAACCTTGCGAATAGCCCCAGAGTGAAATTACCTCAGGTTTTGTTTCATGGTCGTTGTCCCAAAGCTGTACGAACCGTGCTTCCCGTGACTGAGTATCATTTTGCACTCTTTGCAGATAACACGGTTCGCACAAGCCTTAGGACCATTCCCATAAATGACATTTGTGATGTCATCTTTGATGTCCTGGGTGTTAGTCTTAACAGTGCATGGTGGTGGCGCGAGTTATGGTTGCTTAGCTTACCATAACTGGCGAATTTCAAGGGTTTTTCGGTTTTACTTGGAACCATAACGTCCCTTTAACAAAGTTTTTTCACTGAATTTCATAGGTTTTTAGTAGCACAACTTAACCATAATGTCCCTTTAACAAAGTTTTTTTCACTGAATTTCATAGGTTTTTAGTAGCACAACTTAACCATAATGTCCCTTTAACAAAGTTTATTCACTGAATATATATATACAAATACACACACACACCTGGGTTAACACGCAGTTTATGTGAACAAGCAACACGCCAGTCGCGTTATGCTGCCAAACGTTCGGTTTTTATTTCTGATGGGAACGCCATATGCTGATGGCTTTAAAAATGTTGTTGATGCACCAAAAAAGGCACCTTGCTATTATCTGGACTCTGACTCATGTTTGGAAAAATCGGAAACTTCGAAGAGTGCATCTCACTCTTGAGTTGCTTTCCCAGCAGAACTTGAATATGTATACACATTGTGCCACAACTCAGAGATGAATCGTTATCATGAGTGCATGGACCCTGGCAAAGGAGACGCATGTCCCATGGCAGTTTGGGTTGTTTGATTAGACTGTGGAACTTTCTGCTCATGGACAACTCTCTGGGAGACGAACACCCTCTGGTGCTGTGGACATGACCATTGGAGAATGATCCAGTGCTCAACACTGGGGTAAGTACCTCCCCGATTTTTGTTACACACATATGCCTTATATACATTGGATTATCTAGCTCTATGTTACAACCCTATAATTTTTCCACGTATGACGCAAGTGATTGTCAAGTGTGTTTTCAGATTCAAAGTCACCATTTAGAAAATTGAGTCAACGATTTAAGAAATACAAATTTCTGCCGAGCCTCATTCTTTCTGAGTCGCAGCAGACATATATCCCTCACTGGGTGCACTATGATGAGTTCCCTAGAAAAATGAGAAGCCACTCGAAGAGCAGAAGCTAATTCACTCTTCAATGAGACCCTCACCACAAAGAAGACCAATAATAGCAACTCAGCCATTGTGGCTGATAATGATGAGATTACCTTATTAAAAAAACTTGAAAAACTAAAAAAAAAAAGAAATGCGTAAGAAGTGGGAAGAACACTCTCTACAAAATTACATCGATGTAGGGAGGATACCACGAGGATTACAGATATTGACTATCCCCTACTTTGAAGAACAAGATCCAGAGATGTTGAAGGAATGGTGCTTTGCCACTAATGGCTGCTCCAAAACCTTCCTCAAATAATTGCTCAAATATGCCAGAGGTGATCGCGAGAAGAAATTGCTGAAAATTGCATAAATGGGAGCCAAACTGAAACCTATACCGCAGAGCTATGCAGGCAAGAAACTAAAGTTGAATATGGATAAACATCTGTCAAGCCATGAGGAGGAGATCCAGTTAAGAAAACAGAGAACGTTCTTACGAGACAAAGAGGATTATGAGACAGGGCAGGTCTACACATTTACCCAAAGATTTGATCAATTATGTCTAACAGTTAATAGCAAACCAACGGGACAAGTGCTAGACAATGAGAGAATGCTCAGTGACACTCCATCAACCGCTGAGTCAGACATCGCTGGGCGCCAGAATGAGGAATCTGGTGTTCGTTTGAATTTGCTCGAGGAAGAGGAGGCAGAGAAAACAAGGAGGGGGCAGAAGGGCAGGACATGTGACAAGCAATACTTCAGTTAGATTGCTACGCTCTGGCAAGTAGACAACTCTATGGAAGTGATGAGAAGCCAAATGAAGATAATTTATTGGATCACACTATCACCAAGAATCAGCAAAGCGTTCTAAATTTGGGCCTCAATTTCTGCCTCACCGCACATTAGGATTATGTGCAAACACGTATAGACTTTGACCATTTCATACGTAAATTAATATTACTTAAGTTGTTTTTTTCCACCAATACATATGTTACACCTGTTAAAAAAAATGGTAAGGGCAAGGCTGATATCACGATTTGGGAGTTAGACACTTTATTTAGTGGGGTTGGAAAAAGGACTGGATGCTGCAGTTGCAAATGAACCATTGGATTTAGTGGGCTTAGACATTAACACTGATTGGACTACCAAAAGCATTTTAAAACCGAAATCCAGATTCAATCCAATTATTCCTTCTGGCAGCAACATAGAAGGTTTCCAAACACTGGTCATAGAGGATCTTCAACATATTCTTAAGAACAAGAAAAGGTGTCCATATGAGTATATGTAATTGGCAAAAAAATTGCACTCCGAGAATTATACGACCCAGCTGATAGCAACATCAAGCCCTCTGACAAAGGGCGTAACATTGTTAGAATGAATAAGCATGATTATGTGAACGAAGCCTATAAACAACTTAATGATGTCAAATGCTATGAGAGGATCGATTCCAATCCCATCGAAGATCTAGAGATGGAAGTAAAAATATTCATAAAAGGTTGGGAACACAAAGGTATTCTTGAAGAAGAAAATTGTAGATTTCTCTTTACCACTAATTCCATCATGCCCACCATCTACTTTCTCCCCAAGATACATAAAACATGACCAAACCTCCTGGCAGACCCATTGTCACTCTCGCTGGTTCTCTTCTTGAAAATATGTCTAAATACATTGATAAAGTACTGTTCCCGTTTGTTTCCTCTCTTCCCTCTTACCTATGGGATACCACAGATTTTTCTCTCCCACATTGATAACCTACCTTGGGAAAGTTGTTACCTCATGGTGACCATGGATGTGGTGTCTTTATACACATACATAGGACATGATTTTGGAAAAAAGGCTTGCGAACACTACCTGAATACCAGGTCCCTCAATTACTTGTAACACACAGAAATGATTCTTGAGATGTTAGATCTTTGACTCACAAATAATGTGTTTATGTTTAACAACAATTGATTTTGATAGCTACAGGGCACCGCAATGGGTACAACGTTTGCACCACCTACACTAATCTAACCATGGGATTTCGGGAGAAAACTGATGTTTGGACAGAGCAAAATGAAGCCATAATGGAAAACATTGTAATATGGCTTCGCTATATCGATGGCCTGTTCATCATTTGGAAAGGGACACAGCAACGATGGTTGAACTTTGTCAAGTTACTCAATACTAATAACAACAACCTGAGATTCACTGAAAAACACAGTTGACCATCATTACTTACCTGGATGTCAATCTGCGAGTTGTGGACCAGAAACCGACTACAGAGCGACAGGGTCGAATTGTCCTGTCCATGCGATGAGTGGGCATCCCAAGAACTTAATATGGAGTGTTCCCTAAGGTGAATTGATTAGACTCTGGAGGAATTGCTCCACTTTGGAAGTTTTTGACAAGGAGAGCAGGATAACGTTGCAGGGATTTCAGGAACAATGTTATCCCAAGAAAATGATTGAATGAGCATACATCAAAGCATGCTTTTGCCAAAGAATTAGTCTCCTCCCAGTTTCTAACACAGTTAAAAACTCGTATTCTGAAAAAACAGTCACACAGACTCATGCTCACTTTCAGCACTGAGGCTCAGTCCATCCGCCATATACTTAAAAGACATTGGAAGGTTCTATTGGCTGACACCGATCTGTCGAACAGACTTAATGGAAATCCTGATATCAGTTTTAGAAGGAATTGTTCCATTAAAGATACACTTATCAGCAGTTTCATGAAAACTGAAAGCGTGGGAGATAACAGAATGTGGCTCCAAGACCAGAGAAAGGAATTCTCTGCCCATACCAACTGCAGGATGTAGAAATATACATCCGGTTTTGGAACTCAGTATTCCCATACTTGACAAAATAACATGTGAGTCTGACTATGTGGTATACATCTTGCAATGCACATGTGATAAATGGTACGTTGGGAGTACCAAGTGCAATCTTAAAGTTTGCATACATGATGACGATAGGTTATTTATCACACACTTAATACTCAGATGTTTCTAAGTGCGGACCTGGGGATCAAACCTGTAGTGCTCCATGTCGTCTTGCTTCCAAGGCGATCACGTTGCACCTGAGCTATCCTCCTGAGACAGCAACATGTTACAGCCATCATTAAGAACAACACTAATTATCCTATGGTCAAGATTTCTTCTGATTAAAGGCACCTTGGATGGTTTCAGCTTTTTTTGGCATATCAGGATTGAAATTGGCCAACGAGGAGGGGATAGAGAACGTACTCGTAGACAACAGGGAAAACGTTGTATCTTGGACCTCGAGAGCAAATATCCCAATGGTCACAATATAGACAAGGAGCTATACACATTCGTAGGACAGAGATATAAGTTCTCGTTGCAGTAACCCAGTTGTTCCTGTATTTGTTTTTGAACCACTTATTCCTGTTTGTTCTTCTTCTACCTATGAATATTTGGTTTCATCGCAGGTTATTGTACTGATTTGATATTAGGATGCATAGATTTTTCTTTTTTTCACCTACTCTGAATATTCAAATCTGCCTCTTGTATTAAGCATTCTTTTTCCGGCCTCTTTTTCTATTTTTGGTTCCATTCAGAGACAAATATTTGTTTTGCCAAGTTGTAGAGTATGTGGGGTTCTTTTTTCCTGTTGCTAATTAATGACTGGAAAATTGCAGTTAAATAACATGTTTATTTCATTCACAACATGGGGATGTTTGGGGAGTATATTTTTTTGTTTTTGCTCCCCCTTTTCCTCATTTTTTGTTGATTCAAGTTCTTTTTTATTTCTTCTTTTGAACTTCTTCTTATTGATTTTTCTCCCCCCCTTTTTTCAGTGTTTATTTATTGACATATAGGGATAGGATTTGTTTTGGCCATATGTTTGTACTGCTTTCATTCTGTTCAGTAGAACATATTAATTTTATCTAACAGTGCTGGTCCTCTCAAGGTTGACATATGAAATTTTGTAGCGCATTTGACGCAGTCTATGAGATGCCATGTCCATACATTTTATAGGAAGCTAAGGGCCGACGTACTGTGTACTTGCCAGCCAGCATGTCAGTTTTTGTGTCAGAATGTGTTTTTAGTCATTCATACTGTGATAGATATACATTAGGATTTGATATGCTATATATTGTATTTTGTCTGTATATGGCCTTGCATTAGCACTTTATTATCTTGCTTGATGTTGCACAGTATTATGCACTTTAGACCAGTATTAAACTGCATCCTAATTGCAATATGATCTTTTGCGGTTTTGAGGCTTTACATCGCCCTATATTAACGCTTCATTACTATGCCCCTAGTTGCACAGAAATATGCACTTTAGATCTGCATATACTTTACGAGCATTAGCATTTCATTGTTTTGTCTTGCATCATTATATGCCATTTAGTTATTTATGGCCTGACATTAGCACTTTATTATCTTGCTTAATGTTGCACAGTATTATGCACTTTAGACCACTATTGCACTGGATCTTATTTGAGATATGATATTTTGTGTCCTATCAGTAATAGATAGTCTGTTATCCATATTTATATTGTTATGTCTCTAGCTGCATAGCACTACCCACTTCGGATCTGGATTTACCTTGAGAGCACAAGCATTCTATTTACTTATCCTGTATCATGATATGCTACTTAGTGTTTTTGCGACCTTTTATGGACTTGCAATAGCATAGGGCTCAATGGGACTGGGGAAGGCGCTAAGTACGCTACCGCAAATTGCGGTACCGTACTTAGCACCAAGGTCCCTTTGCGGGTCCCTACTTTAATGGCTGGTCTAGACCAGCCATTCAGGTCGGGTTCCGCAACGGGACCTCGTAGTAAGGTGCTAAGTGTTTAACGGCGCCGCAGCCTTTTACGGTGCCGTTAAACACTTAGCGCCAGGGTACTGTGAGTTTGAAGGAATTCGCCCCTTTTTATGTCTAAAGCTTTTTCTCACGTGTGACTCCTCCTATATATTACATGGCCCGCAGTAGTTATGGTTAAATTGCTTAACTCATAGGAAGAGCACTTTTTTTGGGAACTTATAACTTCGCTCTCCTGGACAAATCCTCACCGAACTTTGCAAAAAATGTATATGGTCGGCTCTGAATTTTTCCTCCAAGTCAGGGGAGGTTTTGTGCAGGGGGGCAAAGTTATAGGGTGGTCCCAACATTTTTTTTTCCCCCCATAGACTGAATGGGGAAAAAAACGTTGTGCTGTATGGCTACAACCCGAATGGCTGGATGGATTTTCACCAAATTTGCGGCAGGAGTGGGGGCTTGGGTCAGAAAGTGTGTTTTTGTGTGTTTGGTGGAAATCCGAGCAGTACTTTTGTTGCAAACTACTGAAATGTACATCACAAAAAATGTGTGATATTTGGGACGGCTCTGCGCACCCATTTCCCTGTTGGCTCCGTGGACTGAAGTGTCACTGGCCTGCAGCATGCCATGATGTCGGCTAGTGTTGGACATGGCTGATGTTTGGCGAGATGGAATTGTGCTGTGCGTCAAAGCTTTTGTGAAATGCCTCCATGGTGTGTCGGAGGACAGTGTGCCACCAAAAGGGACTGACAACCATAATGTAGGGCATGTGGTGGTGGGAAGCGGGGATAGAAAGCATGGGGGAGACCGAAGTGGTTCATCACAGATAAGTGATTATTAGGTGGACGAAGACAGAAGAGTGCCAGCAATTTTAGTGCGTATTGCGTGAATTCGCCGGTACGTATATAGCCGACTACTTTGTGTGGTGATTGTAGACAGCTGTCGTTACGGCCCGATATCTTGTGCCACGACCTGTTTGCGGTGACCATTTTCCATGATGAGGGGTGGCAGGTGATTTTTAGAAGGGGAGTGAATTGCATAGGGCACAGGCTGGGTGGGAGCGCAGATTCCTGTGCTATGTGAATGGATAGCGGCAGTTGGCCACATGGTAGCATGCATGGGTGCATGATGTATCAGTGGGTCTGTTGAACGATTAGACTATTGGGTGCATGGCCGAAGGCTGTAGGCCAGCGGCCATGCACTGAAGAGCCTAGGGCTTGAGCTCACCAACCCTAGCAATGCATGTGAGACTCTGATTTCAGTAGAGGGGGGTACGTGCATATTGTGGTGTGTGCAGATAGTTTGGAGTAGGTTTACTGTTGCGAGGAGTATGTGGGTAGGTTGGCAGTGACACAATACTTAGTGAATGGAAGTCGATACGTCCATACAATGTGATTGACAGCGCACAGGGGTGCAGGAGACAGTGTTTTACGTTTACAATATGGTAAATTTGGCAATTTAGTACTGGATAGCTAAATGGTGGTGCAGCAGTTGGGTAGGAGTGCTGGTGGGAGTGTTGTGTATGTGCATTGTGTGATTTGGTGAGATGGTGATATGTACGGTGCCAGTATGTTGGGGTGGGTGTGTGCAAGTCCTAGACTATTCAGTGCATGCCCGAAGGCCGTAGGCTGGAGGCCATGCACTCAAGAGCCTAGGCGTTGAGCAGAAGGACGGCACTAATGTATTGTTGCCTCTGCATCCTGTCAGGATGGTAGAGGTTATGGTTGAAGGGCAGCTTATATGTGCTTGGATAGTGTGCTATGTGCAGATTGCTTGCACTGCAGTCTTGCAGGTTTGACAGTGAATTAGGCACAGGGAGGTGATGTTTGGACAATGGGTGTGGAGCACATTGTTCACATGCTACACCAGTACATGTGAGTTCCAAAGGGTGTATTGTGTGTTCCAGGGTTGTGGTGATAGTTGCAAAATGGTACAGTATTTGGTGTACAGAAGGAGATGGTGCAGTGATAAAGTGTGTAGTACGGCCACAGGGTGCAGTGTTTATGTAAAGTGAATTTGGAAGGCGGTATGGTTGAAGTGCCACTTACATGTGCTTGGTTACCATGCTGTGTGTACATTTCTTTTAGTGGGTGTGTTGAAGGATTTGATTATTGGAGTATTGGTGGGTCTGTTGAAAGCTTAGACTATTGGGTGCATGGCTGAAGGCCGTAGGCCGACCTCCATGCACTGAAGAGCCTGGGGCTTGAGTGCACCCACAGTAGCAATGCATGTCAGACTCTGCATCCGGTAGAGGGGAATGCGTGCATAGTGTGGTGTGTGCAGATTGTTTGGAGTAGGGATATTTTTGCAAACAGTATGTAGGTAGGTTGGCAGTGACACAATACTTAGTGAATGGATGTCGGTACGTCTGTAGTATGTAAATGACAGTGCACAGAGGTTCAGGAGACAGTGTTTTATTTTTACAATATGATAAATGCTGATAGTTTGTACTGGATAGCTGAATGGCAGTTCAGAGGTTGGGTAGGAGTGCTGGTTGGACTGACCTAGACTATTGGGTGCATGGCCGAAGGCTGTAGGCCGGAACCCTTGCACTCAAGAGCCTAGGTGTTGAGCAGATCAATGGCACTAATGTTTTCTTGAGTCTGCATCCTGTCAGTATGGTAGACGGTATGGGTGAGGTGCAGTTTATATGTGGTTGGTTAGTGTCCTATGTGCAGATTGCTTGTAGTATGGGCACTGCTGTGAGTAGTTTGTGGTTAGGTTGGCAGTGACACAATACTTTCTGAGTGGAAGTGGACAAGACAATACCATGTGAATGAAAGGGCATAGGGGTGCCGGGGACAGTGCAATGTGAGTACCCTATGGTGACTGTTGCATTTAACGCTGTGCATATGCATTGCGGTGTGGAGGTTGGGTAGCAGTGCACAGGGTGGTGATGTTTGGAGAATGGGTGTGGAGCACAATGTACATGTGCTACAGCAGCATGAGTGAGTTCCAAAGGGTGTAGTGTGCATTCCATGGTTGTGGTGATAGACTATTAGGTGCATGGCCGAAGGCTGTAGGCCGGAGCCCTTGCACTCAAGAGCCTAGGTGTTGAGCAGATCAATGGCTCTAATGTTTTCTTGAGTCTGCATCCTGTCAGTATGGTAGACGGTATGGGTGAAGTGCAGATTATATGTGGTTGGTTAGTGTCCTATGTGCAGATTGCTTGTAGTATGGGCACTGCTGTGAGTAGTTTGTGGTTAGGTTGGCAGTGACACAATACTTTCTGAGTGGAAGTGGACAAGACAATACCATGTGAATGAAAAGGCATAGGGGTGCCGGGGACAGTGCAATGTGAGTACACTATGGTGACTGTTGCATTTAACGCTGTGCATATGCATTGCGGTGTGGAGGTTGGGTAGGAGTGCACAGGGTGGTGATGTTTGGAGAATGGGTGTGGAGCACAATGTACATGTGCTACAGCAGCATGAGTGAGTTCCAAAGGGTGTAGTGTGCATTCCATGGTTGTGGTGATAGTTGCAATATGGTACGGTATTTGGTGTACGGGCAGTGAGAAGTTGTGCAGTGTGGCCACAGGGTGCAGTGTTTATGAAATGTGAGTATGGAAGAGGCTATGGTGGAAGTGCTGCTTATATGTGCTTGGTTGATGTGGTGTGTGTAGATTTCTTTGCAGTGAGTGTGCTGAAGGATTGGACTATTGGGTGCATGTACGTTAGGAGATGGTGCAGTGTGAAGTTGTGTAGTGTGGCCAGAGGGTGCAGTGTTTATGTGATGTAAGTATAGAAGAGGGTATGGTTGAGGTTCAGCTTACATGTGCTTGGTTACTGTGATGTGTGCACATTTATTGAAGTAGGCCCATGGTTGTGAAAAGGTTGCCAGTGGTACAATACTTTGTGAATGGCAATGGGTAGGGGTGGTGCGGGTTGTGGTATGTTTGTGGATTCTGCTAATTGGGATACTTTTCCGTGAATGGGTGGTAATCAGTGTGGGGGAGTTGGGTAGAAGTGGCGCCACATATGTTACATTTGTGCATTATGTTAGGTGGAAAAATGGTGATATGCATGGATCCATAGTGTTGTTTTTGGTGTGGAAAGGACTGCACTGTTGTGTGCATGACCGAAGAAGTGGTAGGTGAGCCTCTGGATAATTGTGGATGCTGCAATCGTGCATTCTTTAGCAGAGGTTTCTGGTGGATGGGCTTTGGAATGAAATGGGACGTGTACTGAGAGTGTGTAATAGTAAATATGGAGTGGTGTGCAGGAATAATAGTGTGCTATGCAGTGTTTTTTTATGTGAATGCTGCATGTGTGTTTGACAATTTGCCAGCACCTAATGGGGGAGTGGAGCAAAAATGCTTGTGCAAAGGGAAGAAGTATTGCGTGTGCGTTACTGGGCCGTGGCCCTAACTGTGGATGGGAAAGCACACGTGCCACATTATGAGCATGGTGCAAATGGAAATGGATTTGTGGGAAATATGCAATTAGGTGTTTAGGGTGCGGTTGTCAAGAAGTGACGGTACCAAATTGTCCCAATACTGTCTCGTGAGGTTGGTGGAAATGGAGAGACGCAGAGTGCTTATTGTCGGTGACACCTTTGTGCGCCATCTGCACAGGTGTTGCATGCAAAGAGGCGTTGCTGGTAATTTTGGGTTGGATGGAGTGCATACTTTCTGGGGCTGTCAGGGTGACTGCAGTTTCGGTGGAATGGTTCGACTTTGCAGATATGTGGCCTCCGTCACGAACGTTGACTTTGTCACCATGCACTATGGTACGCTACATTTGGGTTATGTCGTGTGGACGTTTAATCCACCATCTGAAGAGGTTGCTGAATGCAGTGATGGGGATTTTTCCTAATGCTAAGGTCATTTTCTCGTGCATAACACCAAGAGGATGATGGGCTCATGAAAGTGTAATTTGTCCACAGCCAGAGTGCCATTGGCAATGCTGTTTTCTTTTACACTGTGCAAGAAACATTGCGCAGAATGTGGTAAACAAGTGAGGAGAGGCAAACAAAAATGCTTATAAAGAGGAAAAACAAAAAAGTTGCCTGCATACCCGTTAAAAACAAAACACAAAAAAAACCTGTTAGACAACTATAACGAAGATCCAATCCCATTGTGACATTCATATTACTTACCCCGCCACCCCCTGCTTTCCCTCCACTACCTTATTATCATGAAAACGTTGCAGATTGTGCAGTACTTTTTGGGTGGTCATGTGGATATATGCGGATGATCTTTTTTATTTTATTTTTTTTGTTAGCAAAAATTAATTTGCAACTTTACAAAAACCATCAACAAAATTTCATAACATAGTCCAAATATTTTTTGTATAGAACACATTGTAGAACATAAACACCATTAATACATGAAAACATATAGTACAAAAATATAATACAAAAATCTAAAATTCATTAAACATACATAGAGTTTACAATGTGAAACAAATTACAGGTTCAATTCTACCTAAAAAGAAAACATCATCAGTCTAAAAAGGGAAACAAAATCATCAATCAATCAATAGGATTTTCTTCCCATATATTCAAAAAGGCCTAGCAACCCTTGGACACCAATAAGACAAGGAAGTAACTCTCCCTACAAGGACCACTCCAAATGGCAAATATATTGTAGTTAATTAACTGATTCTATTTTGATACAAATGGGCCATCTATGGCCTTCCCAGTAAACATAGATTTATTTAGTGGCAAGAGGTGTTCCTCAATTAACTTCACAAGACTCACAGTTGCTAGCATGATAGAATTAGAATGGCCCCACATGCAACGCTGCCAGACTAAGTGGCACTCAAAGGTTGTATTCGAAACCAGAAAGTGTCCCATACAACGTAACCTTTGTTGCTCAAAGTAGGTGCAATACATAAACAAATGTTCCAATGTTTCAAGCTCACCATGGCTCAAACAAAATCGACAGCAATTCCACTGCCCCAATTCCTTATAACCGGACCACTTCCTGATGCGAGATCCTGTATGGATAAGATCCAGGCGGAATCTCATATGTATTATTCTTGCATTTTTGTCAGGAAAACATAGAACATACTTCAAACGGGATGAGACTGCATGCCTGAGTTTTGCATAGGTACTAAATGATGGATAACCAGAAATCAAGTCAGAATTATGAGCCCATGCGTTTCTAAAGAATCTAATTTTGGCCTTCCCTGGAGAGTCGATTAGGTCCTGCTGCGACATATTCAAAGATCTTAAAATGGCTAATATACGTGACTTAAATTCAACGACAGATGCCGGATGATTTCTATAAGCATGGACCTAAAGTCCTCATAAAGGAAGTTGGGTGGAGGCGAAATCATTTTGCCAAATGAGTTTACCATACGCCAATCATTTTTATCTGACAATGGATATAATCCCAGTTCATGCCAAATAATTGCATTAGGTAGATAGCCAGGGAGGCCTAGGACCCTTTTCCACAATTTACCTTGCAAAAGATTTAAAGATGGGCCCATATTCAATAAACATGCGTTCAAGGAATAGAGTATAATGGGCTCTACTTTTAAAGAATAGTAGTGAAGCAGAGGCATAAGGGAGTATCTACAGTACCTGGAGAAAATGATTCACATCTGGGCAGACAGATGGTTAAGCTTAGTGGACAACACTGTACGCCACCCACCGGTAGACATACCATTCGATATGTGGTAACCCAAATAAGTAATTTCTTCCCTTATTATGATTGGTTGTGAATTTAAAACAAAATTGAACCTAGCCATTTTCTTCTTAGTTGTAAACGCTATAATATGGGATTTGGCTGAATTGATTGTCAAATTGTTTAAAACACAATAATCATGAAAGATGTTTCATTTATTTTGGAGCCCAAAGAGTACCTTATCAAATAATATTACGTCATTGGCGAATACCAACCAGTGAAGACGCAGCTTGCCCAAAGTTACCAGGAAGGTGTTGGTTCCCTGCCATATATTCTGGATATATGCAGATGAAGAAAAAATACATAGTTTTACAGAACTTTGTAGTGGACGTGCTTTGCAATGGCAAGCCACTTGTAATGTAATTGTGTGACGGTACATTTGAAGTGTTGTACAGGGGTGACAGTGTTGGATGATGGCGACTTCGATGTGATTGGTGGATGCGTGTGTGTCTATTACCGAATAAGCCAATGAGGTTGTGCCGCAGAGAATATAGTGCCAAGGGAAGAATGATTCCTCCTGCTTTACTGGGGCGTTGCCATGGTGCTACTTGGGGAAAGGCATTTGCCACATTCTGCCCTTCTCAACATGCTGGCCAATGGAAATGGGACTATGACATTTGGCCAATCAGGTGTTCAGGGTGTACGTGACAGGAAAGAGCACCAATAAGGAGGAGGACTATTCCTGCTTCATTGGGGTGCACCCTTGCGCTAGTTCGGAAAGCGCATGTGCTACATTGTGCCATTGTAAGCATGCTGGCTAATGGGAATGTGCCTGTCGGTATTATCCAATTAGCTTCTTAGGTTGCGCATCACAGGAAGGAGCGGTAACATATTGTTACAGTACTTCGTGCAGTCAGATTGGAAGAAATGGAGGGACGCAGATTGCTGTTACTGGGTGATGGCTTTGTGGTAGATTTGCACGGGTACGCCCAGGAAAAAGACTTGGATGGCAATTTTGGGTTGGAAGCAGTGGAGGCATTGTGGTGCGCTGTCGACATCTGCAACTTCCACATTGTCACTGACCTTTACAAAGAAGTGGTCACTTTTGGGCCATTTGACATTGTCGTGCTACACTACGCAGCTCAGCATGTGGGTCACGCCTCTTCATCATATGTGGTGCATCAACTGAAGAGATTGTTGACAGCAGTGAGGTGTTTCTTTGCCACTACAAAATTCTATTCTCATCTATAAGGCCAAGAAAAATGTGGGCCTGTTGGAATGGAGTTTCTTCCCACCCAGAGGGCGAAAAGTGTACCATCAGTGGCAAAATGGCTACTTTTTTTTAGCAAATTTGGAATGTTCTTCTGCAACAATGAGATCTTTGGGTGTAGGAATGCGGTTTTCTTCCATGACAATGGCATGTCTTTGTTGAACATCGGCAATGGTATTTTGTTGCAGCATTTACAAGATGCATTACAAACCTTACTTTAAGAATGAGTGGAGTACAGGAAAAGAAAAAAAATCTTTAGAAAAAGAGAAAATCCTTTGTATTATCCATACCACTAACAAGACTATGCACCGGGCCTAATGCAGTTTGTTCCCTGCGAGAGGGCGGAAAATGTGTCAGCAATGGAAGCATATGTACATTTTTGTATGATGCTGCCATGTTTTCCTGCAAGATTGACAGTCTTTTGGGATCTCGCGTGACGCCGAAGTCTTGCCAGACCTCGGGTGACCCCTGAAGATCCGGGACGAAATAGCGAAATAGCGTCAAGCCATCCCTGACTCAGATTAAGCCGGCAGAGGATGCCCGAGCAGGTCGAACCTCTGGGTCTCCTCTCAAATGTAAATGACTCCAGAGTCTGCATTTCATTGCATCACCATGCACTGTTGAAGGCCAGCTACCATTAGACTAAATGCTGCACTTGTTGTCTGTTTTGCACTGCTGATTTTGCTACAGTAATAAAGAGTTAAACCTATAACACAAGAGCTTCTGCTACATCATTTCACAACACATTGCTTCAAAAAATGCAGACTTATTGCATGACAATGGCATTTCTTTGTGCCATATTGGTAGTGGTGTTTTGTAGTTGCATGTACAGGATGCGGTGAGGAGGTTGTTGTCAGAATGGTCGGACTGTACAAATATAAAAATCTCTATAGAAACCACAGAAAGAGTTTTCCCTTAAAAGCATCTACACAAACAAAACCACGATCGCCTCTTTTTAGAGCACCAGCTACATATAAAATCTGCTGTCCTGGTTGAAATGTATTCTGCCACATCTGCACATAGCACAAAAGGTACTCGTAAACCCTGTTACTTCTGCGATTCCACGTACACATGCGGTCCATTTGCAGAATGGCGCGCATGGAACTGGGTCTGTGGAAGCTACGACATTGTGTGGTGTGGTGTGGTGTGAGCATGAATGTGTTGGAAGCCTGACGTTTGTAAATTAGTCACCAACAGAATATTACAGTACTGTATATGATGTTTTTAGCAGGTAATTGGAATAGCTACTGCAAAGGGTGGGCAGGGACTTAGACATGCATTACTTTTGAAAGCAGTTGACTGTAACTACGTTCCAATACGGACTGTGTTCCTTTCATCTTGCCTTTGAACAAAGGGCCCCTGTACAGGCTGAGAACAACAGTGTTTTGTAGTTGCATGTACAGGATGCGGTGAGGAGGTTGTTGTAAGAATGGTCGGACTGTACAAATATAAAAATCTCTATAGAAACCGCAGAAAGAGTTTCCCTTAGAAGCATCTACACAAACAAAACTGCGACCGCCTCTTTTTAGAGCCCCAGCTACATATAAAATCCACTGTCCTGGTTGAAATGTATTCCGCCACATCTGCACATAGCACACAAGGTACGCGTAAACCCTGTTACTTTTGCGATTCCATGCACATGCGGTCCATTTGCAGAAAGGTGCGCATGCAACTGGGTCTGTGGAAGCTACAACATTGTGTTGTGTGGTGTGGTGTGAGCAAGAATGTGTTGGAAGCCTGATGTTTGTAAATCAGTCACCAACAGAATATTACAGTACTGTATATGATGTTTTTATCAGGTAATTGGAATAGCTACTGCAAAGGGTGGGCAGGGACTTGGACATGCATTACTATTGAAAGCAGTTGACTGTAACTACGTTCCAATACGGACTGTGTTCCTTTCATCTTGCCTGTGAACAAAGGGCCACTGTACAGGCTGAGAACAACAGTAGAATAGAACAGTGAATGTACACATCCAACGTCTCATGCACTACTCCTACATAGCTTGTGCAGTGCCGCTGCCATATGTGTGAATGTCTCACCACGGGTAATATGTTTTCATACTTTTTGATGTGCGCCATATACTACGCCATATATTATGCCACAAAACTGCTCTTTGTATGTATTTTAATGTACCAATCTGTGCATCCAGGCAACAGTTCCCTCGCTTGATGGTACAATATTAGTGGTATTTGCAGCATTTATGGAGATGAGTACATTTTGCCACATAGGAATGCTTTTCATCAGGAAACATGCAGTTTCATTAGAAAGCGCAATAAGACAGTTGTTCAGGCAGCGCCATGCAGCCACAATACTTTTGTGAACGGCACTGTTAATGTTTGAAATTCCAAGAATTTGTGGTTCACTCAGTTGTGCTCACATGCAACTGTCTGGGATTTAGCAAGCATCAACAGTGTTCACATTTTGCAGAGTCACTACTGATTGTCATATGTGCAGTTCAATATTTTATGCACTTGTGCAAACGGTAGTGAGGAACTTGCTATGTACCCTGACGTTGCTAAGTGCAGAGACGGTGTGTGAATTTCACACGTAATGGAACGACAAGCAGCTTTTAATTCAAGGCAATGGGCTATTTAACACGCCCACTGTACATTGGAGCATCCTGCTCCTTGTTCCCAATGGGCCCCAGGCAGCCAGCCGTAATGCAGTTATAAATTGGTAGCTTTGCAACACAAAATCCGTAGGCGGCAGCACAGTTTGAAATGAGGTAGTGTGTGGCATGATTCGGTAGGCATGGCAACAGGGGCGGCATTACCAGGAAACAGAGGATGACATACGCATACGTATATCTTTGCAACTGACAGACATTCGGTGCCATGACTAATTAAAAAGGGAATGAGAAGGAAGATGCAGACATGAAGCCAGTTCTGTAGTCATATGGACACTTCCATTATGATTGAACATACGGCGGCCACATGCACTCTCAGTAGGAAACCACAATTTTGCTGACCTGCAGACATCTGGGGCAGCACTGTGCCCTACAGAGTCTTAATGCATTGACAGCACCAAAACAACAAATATGCACACAGTTGCAAACAGTTTACATGCACACGTTTACTTTGTAAGAAACATTTGCCGTATTTCGACAGGGTAGGGGCACTAGTAATTGTTTAGCAATTGTTCCATTTGTACGTACTGGCTGTGTACATTCCTTTTTATAGTGTCTCATAGATTTCATGTGGCTACAGGCTGTTGTGGAAGAGGTGCCGCTATTGATATGTTCCTTCAGTGTAAAGTATGTCCTATTACACACAAACATATGTGTAAAGTGTACATAAAGCAATACATAGTACCAACATTTCTGTTTACACTGTGCCGCTTGCCAATGCAGTTAGTATCCTTACTCATTTAGGGAAGAGGGATGTTCTTTTTCAGCTATTCTAGGGTGCTTGGCATTGTTGAAGAAAAAGAAAATATATCATGGTTTCCTATTGTGGTACACTGCAGAAATTACACATTAATAGGAGACACTTCAGTGTAGTTACCACATTGGAGTTACGTTTTGCTGTCAATACTTTGCATTCCTTACTCTGCTATTTGTTTCTTCGTTTTCATGTGTACCGGCATTGTGGTAATATTGCTGGATGCAGACGTGACTTTGTGTACTTTTTTTCCACTATGGAGCATACTGTATGCCTTTGGTCTGTGTGTTTCACAACTAGAGAATTTGCACACTTACCTAACTTCATTCTCCTTGCGATCTACATACATGGTGCTATTTATACATGTTTATTCACTTTGATGAATGGTAGCAGTATGTAAAACAACTAATGCTGTTTCCAGCAGTTTGAATGCTAGCCACTATATGCGTTCATACGTACCTTTTGTGGTTATTGTGCTCCTTGGTATGGAGACATCAATTTCCTATGAAGTAGGGTACATCTACGCAACTCAATGGCTTTGTGGTGAAAATCTATTGAGTGAGAAAACGTTGTTAAAGGGAAGTTATGTTTTCTTTACACTAATAAAAACCTATGAAATTCAATGAAAAAACTTTGTTAAAGGCATGTTACGGTTAATTTGTGCTATTATAAACATTTCCCCTTTGTTGAAAAAATTAGCCTAAAGCAATGTTATGGTTAAAGTGCCCTACTAAAAACCTATGAAATTCACTAACAAAAAACCTTGTTAACGGGATAGGTAAATCCGAAAACCCCCACAAATTTGCCAGTTATGGTAAGGTACGCAACCATAACTCGCGCTACCAATGTGCAGGGCAGGGACTAACACCCATGACCCCAAAGATGACATCACAAATGTCATTGATGACATCACTAATGACATCACATGCCTGGGTCCCTCTTTTTCTGTTCACTGGCATATCTAGGCCAAGTGAATTTCGACACTGACAGTCAGGAACTAAAAATTGAACCGGTACTATATTTGTAGACCTTACCCTTCTCATATGTTCTTACACTACTTTCCTTAGGGATCAGGCCCATCATATGATACAAATACATAGTGGAAGAAAAAGGCTGAAACACAGCAATCATTTCTGTGCATAAAGATAATCAGGTTATGAACACCTTCTGGTAAAAGTGCTGTTTTTGTCCTTACTTTGCTTTCCCTGTATATGCTGATATTTGTATGCACTGTGGTCTCTTTATGTTTTATGTGTAGTAGTACAATTATGTAATAACTGAGGCATTGGTAGCTACTTATTACATGTTTGACAGTACGCACAAATCTAAAATGAAAGCATTGATCATTTTACTATCCAACAGGGCAAGATTTTGAGCATTACACCTCTATGGTGCATGCTGCAAACAATGCCTAGGTTTCTTCATGAGTAGGTTCATGTACTGGAAAGAAGTCTCTAATGCAATGGTGTTTATAGCTATGCATTGCTTAATGAACTATGTATCTCATGATAGTTCTCCCAATGGCCTCTGATAGTTTGCTGCCAACATTATAATAACAAACCTGTGTGGAGGATTTTTATGAAACTAAAAGCAGCTCTGATGTCCCCAGTGATGTCATCAATGACATTTGTGATGTTATCTTTGTGGTCATGGGTGTTAGTCCTTACAGTACACAGTGGTAGTGTGAGTTATGGTTACTTACCTTACTATATGTGGTGAGTTTCTGGGGTGTTTTGGTTTTACCTGTAACCATAACGTCCCTGTAGCAACGTTTTTCCATTGAATTGCATAGGTTTGTTAGTAGTGCAACTTAACCATAACGTCCCTTTAACAAGGTTTTTTGTTAGTGAATATATATATATATATACACACACACCTGGGTTAACAGGCAGTTTATGTGAACAAGCGACGTGCCAGTCACGAAAAGTGTTATGCTGCCGAACATTCCATTTTTATTTCTGATGAGAACGACATATGCTGATGGCTATTAAAATGTTTTGGGTGCACCAATAAAAGTAACTTGCTGGACTCTGACCCCTGTTTGGAAAAATCATATATATATATATATATATATATATATTTACAGAAATAACTTAAAACATGTTATGGTTAAGATGCACTAATAAAAACCTATGAAATTCACTGAAAAAACTGTGTTAAAGGGACATTATGAAAAACCTAATAAATTCAATGAAAAAGAAGTTGTTAAAGGGACATTATGGTTAAGTTGCACTAATTAGTTGCACTAATAGTTAGTTGCACTAATAAAAACCTACAAAATTCAATGAAAACATTTTGTTAAAGGGACGTTATGGTTACAAGTAAAATAAAAAACCTCAGAAATTCACCAGTTATTGTAAACTAAGGAACCATTTCTCGCACCACCACCGTGCACTGATAAGACTAACACCCTGGACATCAAAGATGACATCACAAATGTCACATATCTGGCCCACTTGTTTTTGGTTCACTGAAATATCTAGGCCAGGTGGTTTTGTTCACTGACAGAATATTAAAATTCAGAAGGTGCTGTATTTCTAGACGTTAATCTTGTCATATGTTCTTAAAGTACTTTCCTTAGGGTTTGGTCTCAGCTCATGGTGCACGTACACGGGGCAATAGGCAGGCCTCAAACACACAATTCATTTGTATACATCAAGATAAACTTCAATGCTATTAACATTTTCTGATGATGCTGTTTCTTTCTTCCTTACTTTAGTTTTTTGTGCTTTGTCCAGCATTGGTGATACTCTTTTATTTGCCAATATAGAGGAGGCAGAAGGCATTGAAAAGTTTACTTTTAAGTAAGAAAGTGAGGACCCTATAAAAACCGAAAATAAAGGTGTTTCTCTAGTAACATCTAAAAAACCAAAAAAAGGGATCTTTTCAGAGCCACCACTGAAGACGAAATCCCCTACCCTGGTTGCAATGTATTCCCCCATGCCTGCACACAGCACGAAAGCCACATCTGGGGCTTTTGTGGATGGCAGGCATAGAACTGGGACTGTGGAGACTAAGGGATTGTGCAATAACATTTCTGAGTGTGGTGTCTACACAGAGAAATGTTGTTCAGAACTGATAGTGTTAGATGGAGAGCTCTTTACTTTGATTGGTGGATGCATGTGCGACTATTTATCATCACCAAATGAGGGGGTGCTGGGAAGAAGATAGTGGAAAGGGAAGAAGGGCTGTTACTGCTTTACTGGGGTGCGTCCCTCGCGGTACTTGGGGAAGGGCACATGGCACATACTATCATTGTCAGCATGCTGCCCATGGGAATGGGATAGTGGGGATTATCGGTACTGAGGGTGTGGTTTACAGGAATGGGCGTTAATATTTCGCTCCATTACTGTGCGTTGTGAGCCGGGCTGACATGGTTGCCATTACTTGCAAAGGTAATGTAGCATAGCAGTAATTGATCCGAAACTCAGTTACAGCTCAAAGCTATGTGGGCTGCTACTCTGTTCTGAAAAGCTAAAAACAGAATGCGGAGCAGTTCTGGTGTGTGACCTTTTGTAGGGCTGCTGCAGAGACCTTGCAACCAGCAAAGAGGACTACATTGTTGAACCAAATACAAACATGTGCAACGGCACATTGTGGGGAGTTTGTAAGTGTGTAATTTTCCAATCATACGCCTTAGATCACAGAACATTGCACTTTTCCAATGTAAGAGGGACCGGATCTTGTCCGTGACATAAGGGCCCATGTGCTGCATGGGTGCGATCCCATGGTGATGTCGCACATGTTCTTGATTGGGACGGCTGTCTGCAGGACACGTTTTGGGCAGAATACTTTGTGTGCATGTGCATAGGTGTTCTTTGCAGACCATTGGGATCTCTGCACTGATTAATAGTGCAACACACGTGTGCCAACCATGTTGGGACACGCTGGGTGTTTGTAGGGTATAGTAGGTGGGATGTTTATGTGTACAGCTGCCTGCAGGATGTTGGTGGGCGCCTCAAACTACTTAAAGTTCATCACAAGTTTCTTCACATATGCTGGACTGGGTCGGTGTTACCAGGAGATAGAGGAAGAGGAAGAGGAAGAGGTACGCAGGCACGTACTTGTGGAACGAACAAACGTTCGCTCCCACAACTAGTTATAGGTGTGGAGATGCGGTTCATACTGGCTTGTTACGGATGCATCCATTGTGATTGCAGATAGGCCGGGCTGGTGCAGTATCAGTAGGACACCTCCGCTTAATTGCAGTCATTCCCACCAGTACTGTGCGCTGCTGAGTCATAACAGCATTTTAAAACCAAAGGAAAAGCCACACATACACTCAGCAACATTTTACATATCAACATTTACTTCCACACATTCATACATACCATTAGGAAAGGGAGGGGGTAGCAGAAGTGAGTGTGGGAAATTAGGGATTTGCACAACTTGGTCGTAAGGGGAGGGAGGGATTGAGGTAGCAGCGTAATGGCTCTTCTCACACAGATTTTGAGAGGATGGCAGGCTGTGAAATGGGGAAGGGGTACACGTGCAGGTTAGGCAGTGGTATTTTATTTTTAACATAATATGTCCTTGTATGTCATCTTTTAAGGCGGCAAAATTGTTCACCAATTCTTCAGTTTTGCCTACCAGGCTGTCCAGTTTGCTATTTACAGAGTTTCTTTCCTTTGCTGTGCCTGTATGCTGTTGTGGAAGGGGTGCCGCTTGTGCTGCCTTGCTTTCCTTTCCAATATGTTCTCTTAAAGAAAAGAAAATCTGTTAGGTGTACATGGCCACGGACATCACAGTAAAATCATATTAAAAAACACAACTTTGCACTTGTCAAACTTATCAAATAATCTCTGGGTAGGTGAGGGGTGAAGAGGATGGGATGGGATATGGCTGCAAGAACAGGTGTTTTTCCCCGTAAAAGTCTGCAGACAGCCCGAATGTTCGCGAACAGTCCTGTGAAGTCCGCTGGCACCTCTGCATTGCAGGGTTGGTGAAAGGGAGTTCTTGGATGGCTTATAACTTTTGCGTAAACTAATGAAACTGCATGAAATTTTGCAATTATATTCCAGACGTGATTCCAAATGTGTTTGCTGGGATTCTGCCAAGAGGGGGCAAAATAATGTAAAAGGCTTATACATGAGGTGTCATTTGACGAATCTACACTTAATTTGGCAAACTGATAATAGTGCTAGATATAAATGTTCTTTCGAACATTGTCACTGACCTTTGCAAAGAAGTGGTCACTTTTGGGCCATTTGACATTGTCGTGCTACACTATGCAGCTCAGCATGTGGGTCACGCCTCTTCATCATATGTGGTGCATCAACTGAAGAGATTGTTGACAGCAGTGAGGTGTTTCTTTGCCACTACAAAATTCTATTCTCATCTATAAGGCCAAGAAGAATGTGGGCCTGTTGGAATGGAGTTTCTTCCCACCCAGAGGGCGAAAAGTGTACCATCAGTGGCAAAATGGCTACTTTTTTTAGCAAAGTTGGAATGTTCTTCTGCAACAATGAAATCTTTGGGTGTAGGAATGCGGTTTTCTTCCATGACAATGGCATGTCTTTGTTGAACATCGGCAATGGTATTTTGTTGCGGCATTTACAAGATGCATTACAAACCTTACTTTAAGAATGCGTGGGAGTACAGGAAAAGAAAAAAAAATCTTTAGAAAAAGAGAAAATCCTTTGTATTATCCATACCACTAACAAGACTATGCACTTGGCCTAATGCAGTTTGTTCCCTGCGAGAGGGCGGAAAATGTGTCAGCAATGGAAGCATATGTACATTTTTGTATGATGCTGCCATGTTTTCCTGCAAGATTGACAGTCTTTTGGGATCTCCCGTGACGCCGAAGTCTTGCCAGACCTCGGGTGACCCCTGAAGAGCCGGGACGACATAGCGTCCAGCCATCCCTGACTCAGATTAAGCCGGCAGAGGATGCCCGAGCAGGTCGAACCTCCGGGTCTCCTCTCAAATGAACTGTAAATGACTCCAGAGTCTGCATTTCATTCCATCACCATGCACTGTTGAAGGCCAGCTACCATTAGACTAAATGCTGCACTTGTTGTCTGTTTTGCACTGCTGATTTTGCTACAGTAATAAAGAGTTAAACTTGTAACACAAGAGCTTCTGCTACATCATTTCACAACACATTACTTCAAAAAATGCAGACTTATTGCATGACAATGGCATTTCTTTGTGCCATATTGGTAGTGGTATTTTGTAGTTGCATGTACAGGATGCGGTGAGGAGGTTGTTGTCAGAATGGTCGGACTGTACAAATATAAAAATCTCTATAGAAACCACAGAAAGAGTTTTCCCTTAAAAGCATCTACACAAACAAAACCACGATCGCCTCTTTTTAGAGCACCATCTACATATAAAATCTGCTGTCCTGGTTGAAATGTATTCTGCCACATCTGCACATAACACAAAAGGTACGCGTAAACCCTGTTACTTCTGCGATTCCACTTGCACATGCGGTCCATTTGCAGAATGGCGCGCATGGAACTGGGTCTGTGGAAGCTATGACATTGTGTGGTGTGGTGTGGTGTGAGCATGAATGTGTTGGAAGCCTGACGTTTGTAAATTAGTCACCAACAGAATATTACAGTACTGTATATGATGTTTTTAGCAGGTAATTGGAATAGCTACTGCAAAGGGTGGGCAGGGACTTAGACATGCATTACTTTTGAAAGCAGTTGACTGTAACTACGTTCCAATACGGACTGTGTTCCTTTCATCTTGCCTGTGAACAAAGGGCCACTGTACAGGCTGAGAACAACAGTGTTTTGTAGTTGCATGTACAGGATGCGGTGAGGAGGTTGTTGTAAGAATGGTCGGACTGTACAAATATAAAAATCTCTATAGAAACCGCAGAAAGAGTTTCCCTTAGAAGTATCTACACAAACAAAACTGCGACCGCCTCTTTTTAGAGCCCCAGCTACATATAAATCTGCTGTCCTGGTTGAAATGTATTCCGCCACATCTGCACATAGCACACAAGGTACGCGTAAACCCTGTTACTTCTGCGATTCCATGCACATGCGGTCCATTTGCAGAATGGTGCGCATGCAACTGGGTCTGTGGAAGCTACAACATTGTGTTGTGTGGTGTGGTGTGAGCAAGAATGTGTTGGAAGCCTGATGTTTGTAAATTAGTCACCAACAGAATATTACAGTACTGTATATGATGTTTTTATCAGGTAATTGGAATAGCTACTGCAAAGGGTGGGCAGGGACTTGGACATGCATTACTATTGAAAGCAGTTGACTGTAACTACGTTCCAATACGGACTGTGTTCCTTTCATCTTGCCTGTGAACAAAGGGCCACTGTACAGGCTGAGAACAACAGTAGAATAGAACAGTGAATGTACACATCCAACGTCTCCTGCACTACTCCTACATAGCTTGTGCAGTGGCGCTGCCATATGTGTGAATGTCTCACCACGGGTTATATGTTTTCATACTTTTTGATGTGCGCCATATACTACGCCATATATTATGCCACAAAACTGCTATTTGTATGTATTTTAATGTACCAATCTGTGCATCCAGGCAACAGTTCACTCGCTTGATGGTACAATATTAGTGGTATTTGCAGCATTTATGGAGATGAGTACATTTTGCCACATAGGAATGCTTTTCATCAGGAAACATGCAGTTTCATTAGAAAGCGCAATAAGACAGTTGTTCAGGCAGCGCCATGCAGCCACAATACTTTTGTGAACGGCACTGTTAATGTTTGAAATTCCAAGAATTTGTGGTTCACTCAGTTGTGCTCACATGCAACTGTCTGGGATTTAGCAAGCATCAACAGTGTTCACATTTTGCAGAGTCACTACTGATTGTCATATGTGCAGTTCAATATTTTATGCACTTGTGCAAACGGTAGTGAGGAACTTGCTATGTACCCTGACGTTGCTAAGTGCAGAGACGGTGTGTGAATTTCACACGTAATGGAACGACAAGCAGCTTTTATTTCAAGGCAATGGGCTATTTAACACGCCCACTGTACATTGGAGCATCCTGCTCCTTGTTCCCAATGGGCCCCAGGCAGCCAGCCGTAATGCAGTTATAAATTGGTAGCTTTGCAACACAAAATCCGTAGGCGGCAGCACAGTTTGAAATGAGGTAGTGTGTGGCATGATTCGGTAGGCATGGCAACAGGGGCGGCATTACCAGGAAACAGAGGATGACATACGCATACGTATATCTGTGCAACTGACAGACATTCGGTGCCATGACTAATTAAAAAGGGAATGAGAAGGAAGATGCAGACATGAAGCCAGTTCTGTAGTCATATGGACACTTCCATTATGATTGAACATATGGCGGCCACATGCACTCTCAGTAGGAAACCACAATTTTGCTGACCTGCAGACATCTGGAGCAGCACTGTGCCCTACAGAGTCTTAATGCATTGACAGCACCAAAGCAACAAATATGCACACAGTTGCAAACAGTTTACATGCACACGTTTACTTTGTAAGAAACATTTGCCGTATTTCGACAGGGTAGGGGCACTAGTAATTGTTTAGCAATTGTTCCATTTGTACGTACTGGCTGTGTACATTCCTTTTTATAGTGTCTCATAGATTTCATGTGGCTACAGGCTGTTGTGGAAGAGGTGCCGCTATTGATATGTTCCTTCAGTGTAAAGTATGTCCTATTACACACAAACATATGTGTAAAGTGTACATAAAGCAATACATAGTACCAACATTTCTGTTTACACTGTGCCGCTTGCCAATGCAGTTAGTATCCTTACTCATTTAGGGAAGAGGGATGTTCTTTTTCAGCTATTCTAGGGTGCTTGGCATTGTTGAAGAAAAAGAAAATATATCATGGTTTCCTATTGTGGTACACTGCAGAAATTACACATTAATAGGAGACACTTCAGTGTAGTTACCACATTGGAGTTACGTTTTGCTGTCAATACTTTGCATTCCTTACTCTGCTATTTGTTTCTTCGTTTTCATGTGTACCGGCATTGTGGTAATATTGCTGGATGCAGACGTGACTTTGTGTACTTTTTTTCCACTATGGAGCATACTGTATGCCTTTGGTCTGTGTGTTTCACAACTAGAGAATTTGCACACTTACCTAACTTCATTCTCCTTGCGATCTACATACATGGTGCTATTTATACATGTTTATTCACTTTGATGAATGGTAGCAGTATGTAAAACAACTAATGCTGTTTCCAGCAGTTTGAATGCTAGCCACTATATGCGTTCATACGTACCTTTTGTGGTTATTGTGCTCCTTGGTATGGAGACATCAATTTCCTATGAAGTAGGGTACATCTACGCAACTCAATGGCTTTGTGGTGAAAATCTATTGAGTGAGAAAACGTTGTTAAAGGGAAGTTATGTTTTCTTTGCACTAATAAAAACCTATGAAATTCAATGAAAAAACTTTGTTAAAGGCATGTTACGGTTAATTTGTGCTATTATAAACATTTCCCCTTTGTTGAAAAAATTAGCCTAAAGCAATGTTATGGTTAAAGTGCCCTACTAAAAACCTATGAAATTCACTAACAAAAAACCTTGTTAAAGGGATAGGTAAATCCGAAAACCCCCACAAATTTGCCAGTTATGGTAAGGTACGCAACCATAACTCGCGCTACCAATGTGCAGGGCAGGGACTAACACCCATGACCCCAAAGATGACATCACAAATGTCATTGATGACATCACTAATGACATCACATGCCTGGCTCCCTCTTTTTCTGTTCACTGGCATATCTAGGCCAAGTGAATTTCGACTCTGACAGTCAGGAACTAAAAATTGAACAGGTACTATATTTGTAGACCTTACCCTTCTCATATGTTCTTACACTACTTTCCTTAGGGATCAGGCCCATCATATGATACAAATACATAGTGGAAGAAAAAGGCTGAAACACAGCAATCATGTCTGTGCATAAAGATAATCAGGTTATGAACACTTTCTGGTAATAGTGCTGTTTTTGTACTTACTTTGCTTTCCCTGTATATGCTGATATTTGTATGCACTGTGGTCTCTTTATGTTTTATGTGTAGTAGTACAATTATGTAATAACTGAGGCATTGGTAGCTACTTATTACATGTTTGACAGTACGCACAAATCTAAAATGAAAGCATTGATAATTTTACTATCCAACAGGGCAAGATTTTGAGCATTACACCTCTATGGTGCATGCTGCAAACAATGCCTAGGTTTCTTCATGAGTAGGTTCATGTACTGGAAAGAAGTCTCTAATGCAATGGTGTTTATAGCTATGCACTGCTTAATGAACTATGTATCTCATGATAGTTCTCCCAATGACCTCTGATAGTTTGCTGCCAACATTATAATAACAATCATGTGTGGAGGATTTTTATGAAACTAAAAGCAGCTCTGATGTCACCAGTGATGTCATCAATGACATTTGTGATGTTATCTTTGTGGTCATGGGTGTTAGTCCTTGCAGTACACAGTGGTAGTGGGAGTTATGGTTACTCACCTTACTATATGTGGTGAGTTTCTGGGGTGTTTTGGTTTTACCTGTAACCATAACGTCACTGTAGCAACGTTTTTCCATTGAATTGCATAGGTTTGTTAGTAGTGCAACTTAACCATAACGTCCCTTTAACAAGGTTTTTTGTTAGTGAATATATATATATATACACACACACCTGGCTTAACAGGCAGTTTATGTGAACAAGCGACGTGCCAGTCACGAAAAGTGTTATGCTGCCGAACATTCCATTTTTATTTCTGATGAGAACGACATATGCTGATGGCTATTAAAATGTTTTGGATGCACCAATAAAAGTAACTTGCTATTAGCTGGACTCTGACCCCTGTTTGGAAAAATCATATATATATATATATATATATATATATATATATATATATATATATATATATATATATATATATTACAGAAATAACTTAAAAACATGTTATGGTTAAGATGCACTAATAAAAACCTATGAAATTCACTGAAAAAACTGTGTTAAAGGGACATTATGAAAAACCTAATAAATTCAATGAAAAAGAAGTTGTTAAAGGGACATTATGGTTAAGTTGCACTAATTAGTTGCACTAATAGTTAGTTGCACTAATAAAAACCTACAAAGTTCAATGAAAACATTTTGTTAAAGGGACGTTATGGTTACAAGTAAAATAAAAAACCTCAGAAATTCACCAGTTATTGTAAACTAAGGAACCATTTCTCGCACCACCACCGTGCACTGATAAGACTAACACCCTGGACATCAAAGATGACATCACAAATGTCACATATCTGGCCCACTTGTTTTTGGTTCACTGAAATATCTAGGCCAGGTGGTTTTGTTCACTGACAGAATATTAAAATTCAGAAGGTGCTGTATTTCTAGACGTTAACCTTGTCATATGTTCTTAAAGTGCTTTCCTTAGGGTTTGGTCTCAGCTCATGGTGCACTTACACGGGGCAATAGGCAGGCCTCAAACACACAATTCATTTGTATACATCAAGATAAACTTCAATGCTATTAACATTTTCTGATGATGCTGTTTCTTTCTTCCTTACTTTAGTTTTTTGTGCTTTGTCCAGCATTGGTGATACTCTTTTATTTGCCAATATAGAGGAGGCAGAAGGCATTGAAAAGTTTACTTTTAAGTAAGAAAGTGAGGAAGAGAAAATAACTAAAAACCCTATAAAAACCGAAAATAAAGGTGTTTCTCTAGTAACATCTAAAAAACCAAAAAAAGGGATCTTTTCAGAGCCACCACTGAAGACGAAATCCCCTACCCTGGTTGCAATGTATTCCCCCATGCCTGCACACAGCACGAAAGCCACATCTGGGGCTTTTGAGGATGGCAGGCATAGAACTGGGACTGTGGAGACTAAGGGATTGTGCAATAACATTTCTGAGTGTGGTGTCTACACAGAGAAATGTTGTTCAGAACTGATAGTGTTAGATGGAGAGCTCTTTACTTTGATTGGTGGATGCATGTGCGACTATTTATCATCACCAAATGAGGGGGTGCTGGAAGGAAGATAGTGGAAAGGGAAGAAGGGCTGTTACTGCTTTATTGGGGTGCGTCCCTCGCGGTACTTGGGGAAGGGCACATGGCACATACTATCATTGTCAGCATGCTGCCCATGGGAATGGGATAGTGGGGATTATCGGTACTGAGGGTGTGGTTTACAGGAATGGGCGTTAATATTTCGCTCCATTACTGTGCGTTGTGAGCCGGGCTGACATGGTTGCCATTACTTGCAAAGGTAATGTAGCATAGCAGTAATTGATCCGAAACTCAGTTACAGCTCAAAGCTATGTGGGCTGCTACTCTGTTCTGAAAAGCTAAAAACAGAATGCGGAGCAGTTCTGGTGTGTGACCTTTTGTAGGGCTGCTGCAGAGACCTTGCAACCAGCAAAGAGGACTACATTGTTGAACCAAATACATACATGTGCAATGGCACATTGTGGGGAGTTTGTAAGTGTGTAATTTTCCAATCATACGCCGTAGATCACAGAACATTGCACTTTTCCAATGTAAGAGGGACCGGATCTTGTCCGTGACATAAGGGCCCATGCGCAGCATGGGTGCGATCCCATGGTGATGTCGCACATGTTCTTGATTGGGACGGCTGTCTGCAGGACACGTTTTGGGCAGAATACTTTGTGTGGATGTGCATAGGTGTTCTTTGCAGACCATTGGGATCTCTGCACTGATTAATAGTGCAACACACGTGTGCCAACCATGTTGGGACACGCTGGGTGTTTGTAGGGTATAGTAGGTGGGATGTTTATGTGTACAGCTGCCTGCAGGATGTTGGTGGGCGCCTCAAACTACTTAAAGTTCATCACAAGTTTCTTCACATATGCTGGACTGGGTCGGTGTTACCAGGAGATAGAGGAAGAGGAAGAGGAAGAGGTACGCAGGCACGTACTTGTGGAACGAACAAACGTTCGCTCCCACAACTAGTTATAGGTGTGGAGATGCGGTTCATACTGGCTTGTTACGGATGCATCCATTGTGATTGCGGATAGGCCGGGCTGGTGCAGTATCAGTAGGCCACCTCTGTTTAATTGCAGTCATTCCCACCAGTACTGTGCGCTGCTGAGTCATAACAGCATTTTAAAACCAAAGGAAAAGCCACACATACACTCAGCAACATTTTACATATCAACATTTACTTCCACACATTCATACATACCATTAGGAAAGGGAGGGGGTAGCAGAAGTGAGTGTGGGAAATTAGGGATTTGCACAACTTGGTCGTAAGGGGAGGGAGGGATTGAGGTAGCAGCGTAATGGCTCTTCTCACACAGATTTTGAGAGGATGGCAGGCTGTGAAATGGGGAAGGGGTACACGTGCAGGTTAGGCAGTGGTATTTTATTTTTAACATAATATGTCCTTGTATGTCATCTTTTAAGGCGGCAAAATTGTTCACCAATTCTTCAGTTTTGCCTACCAGGCTGTCCAGTTTGCTATTTACAGAGTTTCTTTCCTTTGCTGTGCCTGTATGCTGTTGTGGAAGGGGTGCCGCTTGTGCTGCCTTGCTTTCCTTTCCAATATGTTCTCTTAAAGAAAAGAAAATCTGTTAGGTGTACATGAAGCAATAGATATTAAATATTTTACGTTTCAGACTGTGGTGCGTACCAATGGGGTTATTATCGTAAGTCATTGCGTCAGGAGGGACATTTTCTTCCAGCAACTCTAATGTGCTTGCCATTGCTGCGTAAAAAAACGTTATGCTTCTCAACTTTTGTATACTGCACCACCTTTGCACTTATCAGACAAACTTCTGTGTGTTTACTACGTTGCAGTGACATTCTGTTCTTAGTTCTTTCCAGTCCTTACTCTGCCCGATCGTTCTTTGTTACCATGTACAGTAGCACTGCGGTAAGATTGTTGAAGGCAGACGTCACCTCTCTTGTTGGGGCATTCCGTTATGATGTACACCCTATGCCGTTGTGCTGTTTGTTTCATGAGTACACAGTTTGCAGACCTACTCTATTTTCCCTTGCAATTAATGTACATGGTGCTGTTTGTATATGTTCCTTGTGTTTGCTGAATGGTACCACTATGTAAGAGAGCCCCTGCCTTTCTGAGCAGGTTGGATGCCACCAAGTCCACAACCAGATGCATAGTCCTTGTCTGCTGTGCAAATTAGCATGGTGCCATCAGGTTCAGTATGTTGTACAGTACATCTTTACAAACTAAGGGTATCCTGGTAAAAAACATATGAAATTCAGTGAAAAAATGTTGTTGAGAGACTTTATGGTTAAGTTGTACTAGTAAAAACCTATGAAATTCAATGGAAATACGTTGTTACAGGGACATTATGGTTACAGGTAAAACGGAAAAAAAACAGAAATTCACCTGTTATGGTAAACTAAGCAACCATAACTCGTGCTACCACTGTGCACTGCAAGGACTAACAACCATGACATCAAAGATAACATCACAAATTGATGTCCCTGTAACAAAGTATTTCCATTGAATTACACGACCCGCGCTAGCGGCCGTGTAGTTATGGTTAAGTTGCTAACCCCATAGGAAGAGCACTTTTTGGGTGGTTTATAGCTTTGCTCCCCTGGATGAATCCTTACCAATCTTTGGTGGAAATCCGCCGAGTAGTTTTTTTTAAAACGACCAAAAAGTAGGTCCAAAAAAATTAGTGATATCAGGGTCAGGTCCGGACTCATTTCCCTGTTTGGTCCGCAGACTGGACTCCGAATCGCTTAGAAGGTGACCTGCTTTCTGCAGACATCAGACGTGCCCACTGATTGGATGGTGAAACGCGTGAAGTGCGTCAGGTTTTTTGAAACACCTGCCATCTTGGATTCGCAGATAGCGGCCCCTGGCCACGGACATCACAGTAAAATCATATTAAAAAACACAACTTTGCACTTGTCAAACTTATCAAATAATCTCTGGGTAGGTGAGGGGTGAAGAGGATGGGATGGGATATGGCTGCAAGAACAGGTGTTTTTCCCCGTAAATGTCTGCAGACAGCCGGAATGTTCGCGAACAGTCCTGTGAAGTTCGCTGGCACCTCTGCATTGCAGGGTTGGTGAAAAGGAGTTCTTGGATGGCTTATAACTTTTGCGTAAACTAATGAAACTGCATGAAATTTTGCAATTATATTCCAGACGTGATTCCAAATGTGTTTGCTGGGATTCTGCCAAGAGGGGGCAAAATAATGTAAAAGGCTTATACATGAGGTGTCATTTGACGAATCTACACTTAATTTGGCAAACTGATAATAGTGCTAGATATAAATGTTCTTTCGAAGTTTGGTGGGATTTTGTCAAAAGGGGGCAAAATTAGAGGGGGACCCAAAAATATTGTAAAGGCTTATAAATGTGGTGCCATTTGACGAATCTACACAAAGGTTTGCAAAAAGATTATAGATCTATATATACATGTTTTTGTAAAGTCTAAATGGATTTTGTCAAGTGGGGGCTAGGTTATATGACTTTTGTGTGTGCATACATTTGACACTTTTGAAAAAAGAAAACATGGGTGGAGCATTGGTAAGGACCTGAAGGCATGGTTTTGCAAATGTGCCCGTGTTTTATTTTTTGACAAGTGTCATAATGTAGGTACAAAAAATAGTGATACACCTTTGGTGACTGAGGTGTAGTATGTGGCCATGGGCAGTGGCCAGATTGTCCGGGTCATGGAATAAGGTCTGGACAATCTGGCTACTGGCCATGGCCACCAGGGACAACACATAGTGTTAAAGTGGCCAATTCCACCTGAGACTGGCTTTGTGGTAAAGTTATTCGAAATTGGGATAGGTTTGAAAGGAAAGAAAAATGTGCTTGTGGTAATATGGTCATAGGGTTCTCTTTTCGCCTTCTCCAGGCTGCCATGGAAAGCGAAGAGGGGCCCTGTATGGAACCCGGCCTACCCTTTCCATGGTGGCCATCTTGGAAAAGGATTTTCCTTCCTACCGGTGTAAAAAACCAAATGGTTGCTTAGCTTACAATAACTGGCGAATTTCTGGGGTTTTTGGGTGTATCTAAAATATGGATTGGTAATTGGTAGTGCAAAGTAAGTATAACGTCCCTTTAACAAAGTGTTTGAACTGAATGTGCTAGGGCTACCGAACCATAATGTGCCATGGACAACGTTTTTTCACTCAATTTGATAGGTTTTTAGTATCACAACTTAACCATAATTTCCCTTTAAAAACGTTTTTTACCAGGATACCCTTAGTTTGTATAGGTAGACCAAACATCATACCAAATGGATGTCGGCATGCCGATGGGCACAGTAAGCGCGGACTCTGCATCTGTTCGCGGATAGTGGCTAGCAATCAAACTGCTGGAAAAGGCAGGGGTTCTCTTACACAGTGGTCCCATTCAGCAAAGACAAGCCACATATACAAAGAGCACCATTTGCGTGCATTTCAAGGACAAATAATCTGCAAAGTTTCTACTTGTAAAACAAACCGAGCAAAAGCATAGGGTATACACCATAATGGAATGCACAAATAAGGGAAATAACTACTGCGTCGCACAATATTACGGCACTGCTGCTTAACATAGGAACGAAGAAGAAAATGGCAGAGTATGTACTACAAAGTACTGAGAGCAGAACGTCACTACAACGCGGTAAGTTCACTGAAGTGTCTTCTATAATAACACAGCTTGTGCGGTGTACAATTGTTGAAAACCACAAGGTTTTCTTTTGTACGCAGCAATACCAAGCACCTTGGAATGGCTGTAAGAGAATTTCCCTCTTAACGAAGTGAGTAACGGTAGTAACCCCATTGGTAAGCAGCACAGTCTGAAAATTAAGACAGTTAATATGTATGGCTCATATACACCTAACTGATAGATTAATGCACCGCAAGCAGCACCTCTTCCACAACAGCATATGGCCACAGGAAAGGAAGGAACCTCTGTAAATAAGTCTAGAGAGGCTGGATGCCAAAACTGAACAATTGCTAAACAATTTAGCTGCCTTAAAAGATTGTGTGCAAAGACATAATATGGGAACAATGAAATACCAATGCCCCACCTGCATGTGTACCCCTTCCCCATTTCCCAGCCCACCATCCCCAACAAAATCCCTGTGAGCAGAGACGTTACGATGAGACCTCAATCCTTGCCTCCCCTCATGACAACCTTATAGAAATCCCCAATTCCCCTATTCATGTATCCATTTCTGGTACCCCTTCCCTTTCCTAACAGTGTCTATGTATATCAGAAATTAAAGTTGCAGATGTAAAGTGTTGCTGAGTGTGTGAGTGGATTTTCCTTTTATTTTAAAATTCATTATGAATCTGTGGCACACAGCACTGTCCGGGATGGCTGTAGTTAAGCAAAATAGATGTTTACTACAGACTCTGCACCTTCCTGGCGTATGCGCAATCACAATGCAGGTATCCATAGGATGCCAGTACTGGCCTCATGTCTGCATTTTGTGATGCATCTTTAATTAGTTGTGGCAGCTCACGTCTGTCCGTCCCACAGCTATGCGCATGGGTACAGCATCCTCTGTGTTCTGGTAACACCGCCCCTGTCCAGCATGGTAGGAAAAAGTTGTGACATACTTTCAGTACTTCAAGGCGTCCACCCACGTCCCACGGACAGCTGTGCACACGAACATTGCACTTGCTGTAGCCTACAAAAAACCAGCTTGTGTGAAAATGGTCACCGGACATGTGTCGCATTCTGTTCGTAGGACACCTATGCACATGCGTGCAAAGTATTCTGCCCAATACAGATCCTGCAAACAGCCGTCCGAGTGGAGAACATTTGCGATGTCACTATGTGATGACATCCATGCTGCGCATTGACCCTTTTATGCCGGACACGATCGGGGCCCCCCCTAGATCAGAAAAGTACTGTTTTCTGCAATGTAAGGAGTGTTATTATGAAAGTACACATGGACAAACGACCCACACTGTGCCATTGTGAATGTAACTATTCTTTTGAGCGATTAAGGCCCGCGTTCCGGTTCCAAAAGCTCCACACCGGCCCTAAAAAAAGCCACAACCCAGTGCTGCTCCATGGTCTCTTTGTGGCTTTGCAGAGCAGGGTAGGGGGCCACATTGCTTCATGCTGGAATTGCTTTCTCATCAATTCTGCTGTGCAATATTACCTTTGCAACTAATGGCAACCATGACTGCTGGTACAGCCTCTAAGTCAGCAGCACCCAGACCATGACCCTCACCACCATCACCTCCTTCCTAAGGGGCTGGACAAGGCAACAGGCGTGGTGATATACATATAGATCAATAGTAGAACGACAATGAAGTAGAGCAAATCCCCAATGCCTGCAGCCAATGTGAGTGCTGGATGTGGAAACTGTCTACCAGTATAGGAGATGTGCCTAAATGTTGTGCTAACCTGGTGAGATGCACTCACTCAGTCGCAAGAAACCTGGCTTGTACAGTTACGGCACCACCTCAATGTGACGACATCTGAAAGCAAACCAGAAGGCAGCAGTTTGGACAGCAGTGCCCTTCAAACAAGGCAGTAGGTTATTTTCTCCTACAGCATCCTCCGCTTCTGCTCCTGCCACCACCAGGGACACTCCCGTGGGGAAACGGATCACTAAAGCAGCCTTGCAGGCCATATGCACCACAACAGACCCTTACCATTCAAAGATCATTGGATTGTGCATGTACTGTGTGCGCTACTCTGCAGGGGGGGCAACTGCGAAGTGTTTTTGAGGAGTTTGACCAGGAGCATGAGAATGAGTGTCCCCTGCCTAAGTGAGGGTCACCAAACATCTTCATCTCTCTGCACGTGCCCTATCTTATCCAACTTGTTGGTGCCCCTTCCCTACCTTCCATTTCCTTCCTTTCCTTCTGTGTCGTGTGTTACAAGTCCAAGAAAGATACAAAACAACCAAAAAAGAAAACAAGTTAAAAAGGGGCTCTTTTCAGAGCCACCTTTCACAGTTCAAAAGTAGCATTGCCAATTAAAGGATGCAGGCCAATGCACAGCCGATAAGTTATGCAGATTGCACCATGAATAAAGGGAGTGGTAGCTATGTCAAAAAGCATTGCAGTCATTTCCAGGAGAAAGTGCTGGCTTCAAAAAGAGGTGTTTTGTGGTGTTTAATTGTGTTTTGAAGGGCAGAAATTAGTAACACCAACTAGAAAAATGCTTGTTGTACTAGCAAAAAGGGCAGCAATGCATTTTTCATATTTCACAAACAAAGCTGATTGCCAGCATTCGTAAAATGAACTATATCAGCTGGATAAAAGGTCCTGCTACTAAACGTAATGTTTGCATTGTGGAAGTAGGACATGTCAACATCTTGCAAAAAAAGCACAAACAGCCTTCTTGACATTGTGCCTGGCTTTCTCCAGTTGCGAACCAAAGCAAGAAGAACGCAGCCATATCTGTGTCTGCGCAATGCGAGAAAAAAATTACTCAGGAGTTCGGAAACATACTCATGAGCTAGCTAAGTGCCTCCTTCATTGCAAATTGCAAAATAATTTCCGGTAACATGTCCTAAACTGTTCCCTCCACAATGAAGAAAAAGAATGGCTTGATGATTGAGTGTAACAAAAGTGGCACAAAGAGGAATCAAAATCAGCCACTTCATTGCACGTACTCCATACCAGTGCACATCCATATGATAGAATCCAAAATGTGCAGCCACTCCACAGTGTTTTGCATGCACTTTCAACAAATGTATCTAGGAGTCCTCCAAAATCTATACACTCTGCCTCCTGACCAACATGACCATAACCATACGCTTCTGCATTCCTCTCTACAAAAAGTGACTCACTCTCCAGCAGGACTAGGGCTGGAACAACTCACCGATCCCAGCATAGACCAGGCTAACCAGCTACTTTTGTGACATTCTAACGCATGTCAACAAGCAACAGCTCTAAAACGAGCCATCTGACATAACACACCTGCCTTGAGAAAGACTTAGGTTGAAACGCACGTCGGCTGTTTTGTTTCACTTCTGGCTCACAATGCCATATGGACTGGTTTTGGTAACGTACACCAATAAAACACCATGGCCCTCATTACGACCCTGGCGGAAATCGCGGTGCTAAATGCACCGCGGAGCACGGCGGAAAGCTGCCGATAGCGCCATGGAGGTTGGCGGATTTTCCGCCCCATGCGACCTTGGCGGGGCGGTAAATCCCCATTCCCCATTTTACCCTTCCCCATTCCCATTTTTGCCCCATAGGGTATAATGGGAGTGGGGAAGGCGTTAATTGCGCCACCGCAAAATACGGTGGCGTAATTAACATCAAGGTCCCGTAGCGCCATGGATTTCTCCGCCCGGAAAAACCAGGCGGAAAACGTTCCATGGCGCTACGGGAACTCGTAGTAGGGCGGACGGGTCCGCCGCGAATAACGCTGGCGTAAACCCACTCCGCCAGGGTCGTAATGAGGGCCCATGTCTGCAAACCTAAAGATTGGACTATTACTAGACTACAAGAAGTTTGCTTAATTGCCAGCAATGGACACGCAGATCCAGCCAGCGCCCACACCCAACTACGGTTTGTCACCCCATTAAGAATCAATTACTCAGGAACCTTGGAGTTGGTTACCGGACAAACCATGTATCAGGCAGCAGGCTAAAGTCTGAACACTAGCTCAAGGTGCACAGAGGATCTTCAATCCCGAAACTACAACTCCACACTCTTTGAAACCTCTCTACAAACAGACCTTTTGCCACAGTCTCAGACTGTCTGCTTAGACACCACACCCAGAAACCTTATTGTTAGCCTCCACAGTCCCATTTCCATGCCTGCCATCCACAAAAGCCCCGGATGTGGCACGTAGGATCCTGCAAATACCACAGGGTCCTGCAGACTTATCGCACTGTGTACGGGAGCGGGGGAACAGATTTCAATCAGGGTAGGGGATTTCATCTTTAGTGGTGCCTCTGAAAAGAGCCTTTATATTGGGAGGGGGGTTCTTTTCTTCTCATCCTTACATTCTTAGAGGAACCTCTTCAAAGAATCCTGTATATTGTAAAATAATATACCACCATTTTCAATGGTGGTCAAATAAATGCCATTTGCATAGAAAAAATACACATTTCTAGAATTAAGGATGTCATTGTCACAGTAGAACATCTCAGCAGTTCACAAAAAAGCAGACATGCTTCTGTTTGTAGGACCCCTTCTGACCTCTGGATGCGGACAAATTACATTCGGATAGTCCAGTTCTTGTCTTGGTGGTAGGCATGAGAAAAGCACTTTGCAGTGGGAAACATCCGCTTCAATGCTTTCAGCAACTTTTCAGTTGAGGCAGCAAACGTGTACACGGCATGTAACCCAAATGCAGGGCTCTATAATGCACCACGACAACATGAACAGTAATGACAGTGGCCACATGTCTGCAAAGTGCAATCACAGCTCCGAAACTGAACTCACACACACTGCACCACAAAGCCTCCACTCCTTCCAGATCGAAATTTTCAGCAATGCCTCTTTCCAGGGCATACCTGTGCAAATCTTGCACGAAAGCATGACCAACAATCAACACTGTGTGTCTCGCCATCTCTGCCAGCCTCACAACAAAGAACAATAAAAAGAATTAGCACTGTCCCTTCCTGTGAAGCACACCCTCAACACCTGATTGGATACTCCCCACAGTCCCATTTTCATGCCCAGCATGCTCACAAGTACAGGCTGTGACACGTGTGCTTCTCCAACTACTGCGAGGACCATGCCCTAGTAAAGCAGGGGCAGTGTGTCTTCTCTTTCGACTACTCTTTTTCCAGCACTCCCTCATTGGGTACTGTTAAATTGACACACATGCATCCACCAACGAGATCCAAGACCTCTACATCTAACAATATAATTTCTGTGCAACACTCCATATGTAACGTTAACCACTCAGAGTACAACTATTGTTTGATTGTAAAGCACCTCCAGTAGAAAGCTCTGTGAAACTATGCAAGATTTCTGCACCCAGATTCATCCTCATCGGCATACATCACCACAAAGTATAGGTATCAATATATTTTGTCCAGTACTTTTGCAACTCTGTCTTAAGTGCCTCTGATCAGGGTACCTACCGCTAAACCTCCATAACGTACTCAAGAAGCATACAGTCATTTCTCCCATCACCTACCATCAAATGCCACTTGCACTAATGCATCTCCTATAAAATGTGTAAAATTGTCGCTGCAAAGGAGCACCAAATGCATCCTACCAACCTAAACCAATTACATACATTGCATGAATACGAACAGAGTGCCTGCCACTTACCTTGCACACTTCACAGAAAGTGACATTACTTAGAAAAGCAAAAAATGTATCTGTGCATTGACAACAGTACCAATCGTAAATGTGGATGAATAAAACCAACAAGTGAAATAATTGCTCTGCTCATTTAGGAAGCATATATGCGCAGAAAAGGTAATGGAATTTCACACATGAAAACATTCACCTTTCCAAACTGTACACCCTTCCAAACCGTTTTCTCACCGTTCTACAACTAGGACTAATCAATTTGCAAAGTTAATACTCCTACAACAATGTACACACTTGTTAAACCGCACATTGTATGCCACACTTACAAGTGAGCCACTCACCCCCTTACCAATGCTCTGGATCCCAAGTCCCCATTCAAATACAAAGCCATCCAATTAGACACACTAGGGCCCTCATTAGGACCCTGGCGTTAAGGGGTTAACGGTGCCGTAAAAACTGTTGGTGCCGTTAAACACTTAACGCCTGATTACAAGGTACCTTTGCGGCTCCCGACCTTAACGGCTGGTTTGGACCAGCAGTTAAAGTAGGGACCCGCAAAGGGACTTTCGAGGTAATTACGGTACTGCAATTTGCGGTACCGTAATTACCGCCTTCCCCAGTCCCATTGAGCCCTATGGGGCAAAAATGGGAATGGGGAAGGGCCAATGGTAAATGGGGAATTACCGGCCCACCAACCTTGGAATGGGGCGGTATTTCCCCATTTACCATTGGCGGACTTGTTACAATACCGGCAGCAACCATGGTGCTAATAGCGCCATTAGTTACCGCCGGTGTTCTTCCTGCCAACAGACCCCCCTACCCTTTTAAGTAATGTATTCTCCAAATTCACTCAGTATGCCCATAACAAACACATTTTCTTATCTTCTTTCACAGTTGCAGTAACCACATCTGCCCTGAAAGCCAGTGGCGTGTCCACTTGTAAATGAGAGTAAGCCTACTCTCGACAGCCAACAAAGTAAGTGTAATGCTTTTGTGGGGTTTCACCTCTTACTGCACTGTTCTTGTATTTTCAGGTACACAATTGCATCAACCCACTGGTGTTTGCGTCATTGTTACTCATTGCACCTCAACAGTTCCTCATTTTGTGTTAGCATGTCACCGCCATTATGTTAACTCCCACATAGCAATATAGCGTTTCCACCTTACACTAACACACCATTACACAATCACACACCTCTATCTATAGACCTACCCTCAAAAATCCATTCATGCAAAGCTGCACACATATACATCCCAAAATGTTCACACCCACACTTTCCTTTTTTATGCAACAGCTGCTACAGAATGCCTAGCAAAAACGAACTCCATAGAAAACCACATAGAAATAGACCAGCTGTACCTAAAAGAATAGAAAGTAGTCATCCACCTCTAGCAGATTTTGTACTGAAAGTTTAAAGGAAACAGCTAATGCAGTCACTAACAAAAACTAAAGCACCTACCAGTAAGGAGAATGTCATTCCTCTATCAAAATGTAGACGTAAAAGAAAGGTAGTAAAAATAGTGTAACTGTCACTACTGGTAATAGAGCATGTACAAATACTAATGTCACCACAATGAAGCATTTCAAATAAGTAATTTTACAAGAAATGTTCCTCCACATAGTCCTTTATCCTTATAAGTGGAAGGGAGAAATGACGCTCAGCCCTTAAACTTTACCTCTGAACAGTAATACTGGAAGCTCTTGTAGACAGTGCAATGCTCTAGAAACGAAAGATATTTCTATTAATTGTAAACAAAATGAAACCACTGCCAACATTAAATTGTAAACTACAAGCTCTACTTTGAAACAGACACAATATCAGCATAGATAGCTTTGACAACAGCTGTACAGGTGAGTAGAATCACACCACCAGCACACAGCCATACTTCAAGGAAGAATCATAGAAACAAGAGCAAAGGAACCACATTGCCATACATAGCACTGTACAAGTTTTTGAAAAGGGAGACAATAGCATACTGGAACAAAAACAAAAAAACTGCTTTCACAAATATCCCCATCACACTTACATGCCACTGTTGATGGTACCAAACCAATATGGCCCATCTACAAATGGCCTTGCACATCAATGTGTAACGGTCGCCACACCTCTATCAAGTCGTTCCAGCAGTTCCTCGACCACCATGTGAAAGGCAACGAGAAAGGAAAAGGAAAATACTACAAACTATGAACTCCTGTCCAGTGCGCAAATACACAGGAGTACCAGGGCATTCATTAACCTGCATTTCTGGACCTGCTTGCAAAAGTGCCTTCCACCATACACAAATGTTAGCACCACAACATTGTAGTGTAAAGAATCTTGTTTACTAAGTAAAAAGTACTCAGACACAAAACTACTTGTTCCATTCAAATTGCCCGATACAAGTGGTGTAAGTTACTGTGCAAATGTAGAAATCTATGATGTATTACAAATGCCAGCAATTGTTGAAAACATTTATGTAAACGGCTCAGACCAGTTGTGTTTACAAATGATAGTCCTGCACACAAATGCTGCAAACAATCCTAGAAACCGTTACAGAGTGTCAGGAATAAGACAGAAATTGCACTACTGTGCTAGATTGGGAAATGCACGTTAAACAGACAAGGAAAACCAGGAAGTTGTAATGTAGTTAGTACAAGTATTGGAAAGCAAAAACATACCCACAAATGAAATCTTTCAGACTTCCTACATGTGGAAACATACATGCACTCTCTGCAATCATGTCATTCAGGAACACGTCCTTCACAAACGCTATCTCTATGTACCTATACCTAACCGTGATTCCATTCCATTTTAGCAAGGGGTACAACATGTAAAGCATAGCATATTATGTAGGCCTTGCAATTCCAATAATCGTTCCACCTTACATATACAATCGCATAGTAAATACGTAATATGAATGATTTCAACATACAAAGCAGATGAAACAAAAATATGTGCAAGCTTACAACCTTCACACACTGACAAGTATCACTTGCCAATAAAACCTTACCACCAATGGCCATAATCTACCACACAGGCGACACATCCAGTTCAGGTCACTATACTGCATACATTGAAAAGTACATACAATCTTTGAATGAGTTGTAAAGTAATTTGTTTCCTTTCATGAACATAGAGTAACAAACAGTCCTTGCCAAAAGACACTAAAGTGTGTTTGAAGGCCATGCCACCCACGTATGTGCAGCCATAGCACACCCAGCCTGCCAACATACACTGTTCATTTGTAAAACACTGCACATATAAATAGTAGATAGGGCCCGTAAATGTACATTTATTTATTGTGGCAGCTGTGCATTCATTCCACCATGTGTAAGGTAGTAGCATGTCTCTATGTACGTAAAAGTAAGTTCAACGTAACTGCAACTATATGTGGGTGGCTGTGTATATTCTCCATATTTTAAATGTGTGATGCTGAACAATTCCTTTCATGTTGAAATAGCTTACTGCACTTCCTAAACAAAGTGTGTCTTCAGGGGCTAATAATAGCAAACGCAAGTGGTGGCATGTTGTTCCCTAATGTGGAACAAGAGCTATAACCTACACCATATGGAAGTGTACGCATGACAGGTTACTTCTCGTGCTCTACAAAGTGTAAAATGTCCTTCACAACCATTCTATCTCCTTGCCAAAAGGCACTAAAGTGCTTAAGATGGCCATGCTATCTCCTTGCCAAAAGGCACTAAAGTGCGTAAGATGGTCATGCCACCCACGTATGCGCAGCCATCGCACACACAGTCTGCCAACATACACTATTGATTTGTAAGACAATGCACATATAAATAGTATATAGGGCCTGTAAATGTACATTTATATACTGTGGCAGCTGTATATTCATTGCACCATGTGTAAGGTAGTAGCATGTCTCCATGTACATAAATGTAAATTCTACGTAACTGCAACTACATGTGGGTGGCTGTGTACATTCTCCATATTTTAAATGTGTGATGCCGAGCAATTCCTTTCATGTTGAAATAGCTTACTGCACTTCCTAAACAAAGGGTGTCTTCAGGGGCTAACCGTAGCAAACGCAAGTGGTGGCATGTTGCTCCCTAATGTGGAACAAGTGCTATAACCTACACCATATGGAGGTGTACGCATGACAGCTCACTTCTCATGCTCTACCAAGTGTAAAATGTCCTTCACAACTATTCTGTAACGGTGACCACCTTTGCAGAGATTCAGAGTTGTAACCGTGTACAATGCAGCAAGTATGGTTATAACAACGTACCCAAAGGAGCGATGAAAAAAAAAAATTACTCCGTAAACATATTTGTGGCATCCATATAGCAGTATCACAGTGTTGGCATGCATGGCTGCATTACGCTACGGTGGGTGTGGCCAAGGCTTACCCTCTTGAAGGGCATGGCCAACGGCCTATTGCATTCAGCCATGCACCCAAGAGCCTAGGCCTTGGCCACGCACACCGCAGCTTTATGTAGCCATGCATGCGAGCATGTGGCCGGGTGGGAGAACCCACAAATGTAACACAGTGTCATGATTCCTGCCCCTCATGTCCCCAGCCCTCCAAGATGTCAGGCTGGAGCCAGGCCACGATCACCTACATGGCCCTCAAGGGCCTCTCCATACCTCCAAAGACCCACTTGGAGTCAGACTTGGCGCTTGTGGCACCAGACTCACTCACTCTCATAGGATAACATTGGGGATTGGACTTGTAGTGCGTTGATGGGAACAAGATGGATGCCCCCACATATTTCGGTTCCCAGAACTGCATGTGCGGTCTAGTCTTTTGGGTGTGGTTCAGACCAGAGACACCTGGGATACCCAGAGACTATTTAAGCCACACCCAGGCTGAGAAACATGCTTTGCATTTTCTGCACCTGCAGCGTGACACTCACCGTGTTCGAATCGGTCTCCAGTAGGCCTGCATCTTTCTTCTGCGCTCAGCTCCTGCAAGAACAAGAACACCGTTACAACAAACTTACCTTGCAGCGCTTCTGCCCATCATTGATCGCTCCTTCTGTTCTGCGGGCATCTTCGGCGGTGTCATTCCCATCCCGGCATGCCGCTTCCTAAGGAAAAGGGAAAAGAACAGAAAAAAGGCATTAGTAAGCATTCTGCAAATCTTCGCTTATTTTTTCAAATACTGTACGAACTTCAAAGGCTTACCTGAATCCCAGCCGCTCTGGGGGAACTCTGTCTCCGGAACTTCTCATCCATCTGCAAGAGGGAAAAGACACTCCAGGTTAGCGTGGAAAGATCTAAAGGCGCTGCATACAGCGCTTTTGTTCTTCATAACCGGCATCCACGCTGAAAACGTTGCGGCACCTAAAAGACACAGAAAAAGAAGTCAGTTCAATGCAAATACAAAAGGGGTGCATCGCGCTCTCACTCATCTTCAGCGCTACTCATCTCAGCAGCACGCCGCCATCCCCGGACGCCGGCCATCATCTAAGGAAGGAAAGGAACAAAGTTAGAGAACTGTTCAAAAGACTCATTATACTTACCTGTCGGACTCTTGCCAGTGAAGCAACTAGGCAGCAACGAGCCCGCATCAATCAAAGCACCCCTGCGCTGAAAGCAGGACGGAGAGCACACTATCCAAGAAAACAAGGTGAGCTGTGAATCAAAGGGAAGGGTTGGACCCCGGGGAAGAAGGGGTTCAAGGACACAGAGACAATAGGGAGTTAAACTCTACTAATCCTGTGTTTCAGGCCCAGTCTCCAGTCGAATAGCCACCAGGGAAGGGGTTTGAGGTCGTAAGAGGTCAGAACAGGCTGAGTGACATCCCCGTGGATACCAAGTGAGCGTTACACATAGCCACCGGCAGTCCTACTCAACCCCTACAACATAATACAGCCATGCATGCAAACATGTAACCAGTTAGCAGAATCCATAAACATAACAGCCTCCAGCACCCCTAACCACTTCCATTCACATACCATTTTACTACTTGCAACCAAACCACAAAATCTTCACAATATTGCCCCTGCTCCCAACACTCTATTAACTACAAAGAACCAATACATAATACTACAGTTTAGTACTCATTAATCTGCGCAATGGCAACAAACCAAGCACATAAAAAATCCACTGGAACCCTATCCACTTCTATAAACACAGTATTTCAACAGTTCACACAGAACAGGGAAATGGGACCGCAGAGCGGAGCCAGATAGCACTCATTTTTTGAGACATACATTTTACCTGCTTTTTTAAAAAGTACAGAACGTATTATCACCAAATTTAGAAAAGCATGCTTTCGGGACCAAGCTGCCGATCCTGCCGCAAATTTGATGATAATTCATCCAACGATTTGGGATTTACGCATTCTCAAAATGTTTATGTCCATTCAGTCTATCGGGAAAAACTAAATGGGACACCCATATAAGTTTGGCCCCCTGGGAAGAAACCTCACCAAATTTCCCAAAATAATTCAGAGTGGGCCATATGCTTTTTTGCAAAGTTTGATGCGGATTCGTCCAGGAGGAGCAAAGTTATAGCCCTCCTTATGAGCAACTTAACCATAACTACATGCCCACTATATAAATATATATATATATATGATTACATGGCCACTGTAGTGGCCATGTAGTTATGGTTAAGTTGGTGTTTCCATAGGAAGAGCACTTTTTGAGCGGCTTATAACTTCGCTCTCCCTGGACGAATCCTCACCATACTTTGCAAAAAAAGTATTTGGGTCACTCTGAATTTTATTTTTGCAAAGTTTGGATGAGGATTCGTCCAGGGAGGGCAAAGTTATAGGGGGGGTCCCAAAACTTTTTTTTTTCCATAGACATAATGGGAAAAAAATTGGCGCACGGCCACAGGCCAAACCGCTGGACGGATTTACACCAAATTTGCGGCAGGAGTGGGGGCTTTGTCCCGAAAGCGTGCTTTTGCAAATTTGGTGTAAATCCGTCCAGTAGTTTTTTTATAAAATGACCAAAACGTAAGGCAAAAAAATTAGTGATATCTGTGTTCGTTTCGCGGACGGACTTCCCTGTTCGCTCCGCGGACAGCTCCCCGATTGGCCCATTGCCTTGCGTCATGTCAGCGGACATGGTTCGTGTTCGCTGATTGGACGGCGAGGGGCGTGGAGCGCATCAGATTTTCTGTTATGCCCGCCATCTTGTATTCGCCGTCGACCGCGTACAGCATGGTTAAACGTGGATAAAAATTGTATTTAGTGCCGTGTGTTGGTGTGTAAGAGTGTTTGGGGAGGGTGGGGGAGTATGAGATAGGTTCAATGTTTTGTTTTTTTATGTGCTAGACGTTTGTGTTGCGTTCGATTTGTCCGCGGAGAACACGGCTGTTCTGACATTTTGTAAATAAACTAAATGGTTGGGTGTTTAGAGGACGGAGTATGTGTCATTTTAGTTCGCAAGGAAGGTAAAAATGAGCTATGAACACTCGCAGTGTACTTAATTGTTCGTAAATACACAAACTGGGGGTGTCCTCAGGACGCTGTCCGTATTGTAATCTGTCTAGTTGAATGTGTTCTAAGAACACTCGCGGTGTCCCGAAATGGTTGCAATTACACAAAATGGGGGTGTTCTGAGAGCGTTGTTTGTATTGTTCGTTGTCAGGGTGAAAGTGTTTTAAGACCACTCCTTTTGTCCGCTAATAGTACAATTTCCTATGGGCGTCAACCGACTGTTTGTCTACTAAAGAAACGATAAATCCGGCTGGTGTGCGCCAACATTATGTGATAATCCTATGACTGGCGCTATTGACCTGGCTGACTTGCTTTTGCGACACTAAATCATATCTCCCGCCCTTAAACCTGATATTATCAAAGCATTCATATTCCCCGCCTCTCTCTGTGACGTTACAGGGTGCGTCATCAAACGCGCCCAGTCCTCTGCAGTCCTAAGTGACTTTACACAGAACCCGGAAGACAACACATATTATGTCACAACACAGTGCGCCACAATTCGGAATATGAAACTGTGTTTTAAAAGTAAACAGCAGGATTGTACATTTGGTAAAGTACATTTATTTCACATGAAATGTTTAGTGAATATTCAGCGATTTACTATTGTCTCTGCTGTCGATCAGCAAAAGTTTATTTTGAGCCACGAGTTGTTCCTTTGTGGTAGATAGGCTGTTGGTTTATGATAAAAGCAATAAATGGGTGCTCTGATAATCGGAAGGTTGCTCCAACAACGAGCCATTAGACTACCCTATTGGTTGGTATGTTGTTTGTAGCCGCTAGTACTGCGTAAGGGCATATTCGTCCTTGGCGATTGTCCCATAAAATGGTGAGGGTCATGAAGTTGCATATTTGGACCTGCACCTGGCAGTTGAAGACCGCATCCGCTGGAGTCTGTAAATCGTGACATAGGCAAAATGGGGCCACAAACCGTTTTAAAAAACATAAATTAGTCTCACCAGCCGATCTTCATTAAAAATCATCATTTTATTTATTAGGGCGTGAAACTATTTGCTATCAAAGATAGTGCAACGGAGTATGTTAATAATAAAATAATAATATTTTCCCATTCATATAGCGCTAAGAACCGCGAGGTATCTAAGCAGTGCTTATTATTAACCACGGTGTGTGGTGCTCATTTATCGTCCACGGAAGGATGAAAGGCTGAGTTTGGCCTTGCCGGGATTCGAACTTGCGTCAGCAAGCTGTGCACGGATGTCAAAGCGAGCATTGTACTCGCTGTGCCACTTGACAGGCTACAGTGAAGTTGCACAGCGAGTAGAGCGCTTGACCGCCTATAGACAGGTTAAATTATTTCTATTAACCCACCCTGTGTCGTCTGCCTTTTTCAGAGCCCTCTAAACGACAGGGGATCAATTTGGCGGTGATAGTGCGCGGTAGAAAACATTATACCACTTTCAACGAACAAGTTCAACTTGAGCGGTCTTTGATGCTACGCTATTGTAATTATATTTGGTATAAAATAATCTAAAGGGTTACTTACAGTACAATTGCAATATCATTTTATTTATTAGGGCGTGAAACTATTTGCTATCGAAGATAGTGCAACGGAGTATGTTAATAATAAAATAATAATACTTTCCCATTCATATAGCGCTAAGAACCGTGAGGTATCTAAGCAGTGCTTATTATTAACCACGGTGTATGGTGCTCATTTATCGTCCACGGAAGGATGAAAGGCTGAGTTTGGCCTTGCTGGGATTCGAACTTGCGTCAGCAAGCTGTGCACGGATGTCAAAGCGAGCATTGTACTCACTGTGCCACTTGACAGGCTACAGTGAAGTTGCACAGCGAGTAGAGAGCTTGACCGCCTATAGACCGGTTAAATTATTTCTATTAACCCACCCTGTGTCGTCTGCCTTTTTCAGAGCCCTCTAAACGACAGGGGATCAATTCGGCGGTCATAGTGCGCGGTAGAAAACATTATACCACTTTCAACGAACAAGTTCAACTTGAGCGGTCTTTAATGCTACGCTATTGTAATTATATTTGGTATAAAATAATCTAAAGGGTTACTTACAGTACAATTGCAATTTCCATTGCAGTCCCAAAATACGACTCCGTGTGTGCGAACGATCTTTCGCATAGTGATATAATATATAAAAGTGGTTTCGTTTCAGAAATTTCATCCTTATCTTCTCTTAGGTTTTACCAACACTCCTTCAAGAGAAGGTTTTCATCACAATCTCTGTCTGTCAAGGTCAAAACACAATACAACCTTATAGTCCGCTTCGTGAGCCTCTCCGGGGCCCGAGAAAAAAATGGAAGCAGCTGACCTTCACTGTGAACGAGCATAAATTCTTACTTTGCAACATTCTGTGTAAAGCCATCTGTGAGAAGTTGGTTTTTGCACGCCATGTTTGTATATTGTTTGCATGATATTAAAAAAAGTTTGTTTAAGGGACGTTATGGTTCTAAGTACAGCTGAAAGACCCCCTGAAAATCGCAAGTTATGGTAAGCTATGAAAAATAACTCGCACCACCACCGTGCACTGCTAAGACTAACACCCAGGACATCAAAGATGACATCGTAAATGTCATTGATGATATCACTGATGACATCACATGTGTATGTACTTTTCATGGAATTTGTGTACTAGGGATTTTTATTATAATGTTGCGAAAAAAGTGTCAACGATATTGCAATAAATATCATACCGTTATTAGTGCTTTGAACGATGCATTGATATAAAGAGCATTGTATTATGGGATTCTATCTAGTATACTGAGCTACTAATGGAGAAACATAGCATTGTGTGCAGAGTACAAGATGAAAGTATAATATTTGTAATGTTAATATGTTGAATAATGAAATGATAATTGTCCTGAAATGTTCGAAAATTCACAAAATGGGGGTGTTCTGAGGACGTTATTCGTATTGTGTGATTGCTTAGCTGTATGCAATGAGGGAATGGCACAGAGAGTAAAGTGGACGCCGTCAGCGGACACCGCGGCTGTTCGTGGACAGGGCGTGCTACATCCGGGTTTTTCCAGGAAATCCAATATGGAAAGAAGACTGTACGGATCAGCCAATCAGATGTCGAGGTTGTGGATTTGTGTTGAAAGAGACTGTGTGTGGTGAAGATGGCAGAAGTAGAGAAAGTCAAGGTTTTGGTGCTTGGAGATATGTTTGTGTATGGTTTACAACAGTACGCTCAATGCAGGCATGTTGCAAAGAACTTTGATGTGAAAGGAGTGGAGGTGGTGTGGAGCACTGTGCCTGATTGCAATGTACAGGGAGTTGTACAAGTTTGTGAGGATATGGCCACGATGAACAGTCCGCATGTGGTAGTTTTGCACTAAGGTGCTTTCCATTTGGGCAACGTCAGTGCCCCTAATTTGTTGGCTGATTTGGAATGCTTGGTTCAAGCTGTAATGTAGATCCTTCCAAATGCGAAAGTAATTTTTTCTGGATTACTACCTAGGGCAATATGGGACAATAGTTCAGTTTTTTGTCCTCAGCAAAACATTGCTAGGTGTCATCAACCGAGGCATGTGTGCCTTCATGCTGGTGCTGGTATGTTCTTCTGTAATAACGAGAATATTGATGCCAGTAATGCTGTTAATTTTAAAGAACATGGAATTTCTTTATCTTTTACGGGAAATGCCTTTCTATTTTGGAATGTAAGGGTTGCTTTGGAGAAGGTTATGTGAAGATTTTAGGAGTAAAGTAAGAAAAAAAAACAAGAAAAAAAATACAAAATAACAGGTGTTTGTCAAGCATCTGTAAAAAAACGGCTCGCTCTTTTCAGAGCCAACTTCAAAGGGGAAATGGGGCACACTATTTAAATTTACATTCACAACGCTCAGATTTTCGATATGTCCGTGGACATGGCGGTAGTCCGCGGACATGAAAATCACTACGAGGGGGTTAGTATGTTCTATGTAACATGTATATGAAGTCAGGGATATTATGGTTAAGTTGTGCTACTAAAAACCTATGAAATTCAGTGAAAAAACTTTGTTAAAGGGACGTTATGGTTAAGTTGCGCTACTAAAAACCTATGAAATTCAGTAAAAAAACTTTGTTATAGGGACGTTATGGTTAAGTTGCGCTACTAAAAACCTATGAAATTCAGTGAAAAAACTTTGTTAAAGGGACGTTATGGTTCAAAGTAAAACCGAAAACCCCCTGAAATTCAGCAGTTATGGTAACATAAGCAACCATAACTTGCGCCACCGAGCACTGCTAACACTAACACCCAGGACATCAAAGATATATATTATGGTTAAATTGCTGTTTCCATAGGAAGAGCTCTTTTTGGGCAGCTTATAACTTTACTCCCCCTGGACGTATCCTCAACAAACTTTGCAAAAAAAGTATATGGCCCACTCTGAATTCTTATGCAAAGTTTGGTGAGGATTTGTCCAGGGGGGCAAAGTTATAGAGGGGGTCCCAAAACTTTTTTTTCCCCAAAGACTGAATGGGGAAAAAACTTTGCTCGTGCCTACAGCCAAACCGCTGGACAGATTTTCACAAAATTTGGACCAGGAGTAGCGGCTTGGTCCCGAAAGTGGGTTTTTGCAGATTTGGTGAAAATCCGTCCAGCAGTTCTTTTTAAAATGTCCAAAAAGTAGGTCATAAAAAATCAGTGATATCTGTGTTCGGTCCGCAGACACACTTCCCTGTTCGCTCTGCGGACAGTGTCCTGATTGGCCAATCGGCTTGCGTGATGTCCGCGGACATGTGACGTGTTCGCTGATTGGACGGCGTGGAGCGTGAAGCGCATCAGATTATCGGTAGCGCCCGCCATCTTGGATTCGTGGACGTCCGCAGACAGTGCGGTGAAACTTGGTTTAAAATGTGTAGTTAGTAGAGTGTGTTGGTGTGTCAGAGTGTTTGGGGAGGGTGGGAGAGTATGAGATAGGTTAAATGTTTTGTTTTTTATGTGGTGGATGCTCTTGTGTTTGATTAGTCTGCGGACAACACGGCTGTTCTGAAATGTTCTAAATAAACTAAATAGGGGGTGTTCTGAGGGCGCAATATGTGTCCCTTTTGTTCGGAAGCAAGTTGAAACTGTTCTAAGAACACTCGCAGTGTCCTGAAATGTTCGTAAATAAACAAAATGGGGGTGTCCTGAGGACGGTGTCCGTATTGTTCTCTGGTAAGTTGAATGTGTTCTAAGAACACTTGTGGTGTCCTGAAATGTTCGTAAAAAAATAAAATGGGGGCGTTCTGAGGACGCTGTCTGTATTGTTCGTTGTGAAGTTTAAAGTGTTCTAAGAACACTCGCGGTGTCCTGAAATGTTCGTAGGGGGTGTCCTCAAGACGCTGTCCTTATTGTTCTCTGGTAAGTTGAAGAACACTTGTGGTGTCCTGAAATGTTCGTAAATAAACAAAATAGGGGTGTCCGGAGGACACTGTCCGTATTGTTCGGTGGGAAGTTGAATGTGTTCTAAGAACACTCGCGGTGTCCTTAAATGTTCATAAATAAACAAAATGGGGGTGTCCTGAGGACGTTGTCCTTATTGTTCTCTGGCAAGTTGAATGTGTTCTAAGAACACTCGTGGTGTCCTGAAATGTTTGTAAATAAACAAAATGGGGGTGTCCTGAGGACGCTGTCCGTATTGTTCGATGGCAAGTTGAATGTGTTCTAAGAACACTTACGGTGCCCTTAAATGTTCGCAAATAAACAAAATGGGGGTGTCGTGAGGACGCTGTCCGTATTGTTCGTTGTCAAGTTGAAAGTGTTCTAAGAACCCTCGCGGTGTCCTGAAAAGTTAATAGGGGGTGTCCTGAAGATGCTGTCCGTATTTTTTGGGGGTACCCTGAGGACGCTGTCCATATTGTTCGTTGTCAAGTTGGAAGTGTAATAAGAACCCTCGCGGTGTCCTGAAATGTTCGTAGGGGGTGTCCTGAAGACGCTGTCCGTATTGTTCGCTGGCAAGTTGAATGTGTTCTAAGAACACTTGCGGTGTTCTGAAATGTTCGCAAATAAAAGAATGGGGGTGTTCTGAGGACGCTGTCCATATTGTTCTCTTGCAAGTTGAATGTGTTCTAATAACACTTGCGGTGTCCTGAAATGTTCGCAAATAAACGAAATAGGGGTGTTCTGAGGACGCTGTCCGTATTGTTCGTTGTTAAGTTGAAAGTGTTCTAAGAACTGTTGCGGTGTCCTGAAATGTTCGTAGGGGGTGTCCTGAAGACGTTGTCCGTATTGTTCGCTGGCAAGTTGAAAGTGTTCTAAGAACAATCATAATGTCCGCAGACATTAAAAGTTTACATAACCCATAGTTGAAATGTTTGACTCTATGCCCTGGCCACAACCACCACCGCATATCACACTCAGAGTTGCTTGTAACTTTGAGTCAAAAACAAATTTATAAGGAACAAAGTTATAAGCCACTATGGGTGTGATATGCTGTGATGGTTGTACTTATTATACAATACTTACTGTTTGGTTTAGTAACTGGAGTACATGTGTTTCTTGTTCATTTCTGTGATAAAAGAAAATAGCATGTTAGTATTAGTATTTTTTAATGACTTATTACCTTGTATAATCAACAATTTTTTTTTTGGGCTCTCATATTTAGTTGATTACAAACCAGAATACTGTGCAATTTGCTCAGTTTCTGTGTTTGTTGCTAAAATCATTGGGTCTGTGGGAGAAAAAAAATCCATGTTTGATAAAAAAAAAACCTTTTTCTGTTATGCTACAGTTTATTTGTATGTTTGTTTTTCAGTGTTCACTTGTTGTTTCTGGCTAATGCTTTATACATTGGCTTGTTGCAGTTTTTTGGAGCAGTAACACAGTTAGATACCAGTAGGCGTATTCTAACTGTCTAACAAGAAACTCCACTCAGCTTAGTTCACATTTCTTGCCGGCTAAGTGTGTTATTTAAAAGCTTTTAAATAACACACTTAGCCGGCAAGAAATGTTTCCCGGTGTAACAGCAGACTCCTGATTTACTCGAGCGCAAAGAACTTGACTGGCCCCTTGCTGTAGCTGCTGCATCCAAACTAACAGATGAAAGTGCCTGTAGTATGAATACAGCACCACCGTGAACTAAGCTGAGTAGAGTTTCTTGTCTTCACCAGTTCGTCACAAGTTTAACCACTAAAGATACAGTGCATGAAAATAAACTGAATGCGCGGCATCCGTTTAGGAGCCGGATGAAAATGCCTATTAAAGTTACCATACACGTCCCAAAGAAATTGAGAAACACTCAGATGTTCTATTAATGGAAAAGTATCTATTACTGAAAACAACAAAACTGTCTCTGTCCTGAAGACGGCCACTATTACCATCAGAACCAACAGCACCAGAGAGAGTTCCGTATGAGTCAGAAAGGCCGAAACATATGTCGACATGCTAATAGGAACTTTTTCACTTTCTTGATTCCTACCTCTCACTTTCAGTAAATTGCAAAAGGGCAACTGGCGCGTATCAAGCAACTCGCAGTTACCCTACACCAACATAGGTAAATTAGAACAGAGTGGTTAAGAATCAAAACACAGAACTAGATCACCCGCTCTTGTCTAAAAACCTTTGAGGCATACATTACAGTTGGGAGACTCCAATATATTTGACTCTTCCCTGAAATTATATGTGTCCATGCTTGCAGTAATACACACTGTTTTTCCCGTTACCTTTCTCCATGTAATCTGGCATCTCGAAAGGTCTGGTGGGCTGGTGTGACTCAGGGTCTTAAGGTAGGGGAAGGCGACCTATTATCCTTTGCTTTCAGCGTATCAGTCTCCCATTGATAGTGTCGTCCCCCCGATAACAAAAAACTGGGAGTACCCAATTTTGAAATACTGATCATACAACGTACATCTCTGTGACGTTGAAACCAGTACTCTTTAGTACCACGCATATTTGCTAATAGATTTGTAATATTTGATTGTAAAACCTCATCTTTTTGTTGCACTTTTTGTAATAATTGTGTAGCTGTCATATTTTGAAAGTGTGATCCTGATTTTAATATGTGTGCAACTCCGTAACATAAAGTTGCTAGTTCACTTTGAAAGAGTAGGTGGAATATGTATTCCCAGATTTAGACAAAATGTGGATCTTCAGAATACATCCGTAATGAGCGGTGTTCTGATGCTGATATTTGAATAGTTCTATCATCGTACCTTCCTCCCCTGCCAGTAGGAAAGAGTAGAGGAAAAGCACGTGCTTCTATACTTTTTTCCCATATGCTGATTGGTGATCCTTTTGTTTGACGCATTTGGTACGTTTCCAGTGCATCTTCTATGGTGTCATTAGAGTGCAATGGATGAATTGTATAATGGTCTAAAGTGTTTGATATTGTAGCAGAATCTAGGAGCTCAAAATGACCCGCTTCTTGTGTCTCTTGAATTATTTCAGTTGTATCCTTCAAGTTTTCTTCAATATTAATTTCTTTGTAATATTTCATTATTCTCTTTAAGATATTGCAAGGCTTCTCTAACTTTGTGTAAATCTACCAGCTGTTGCCAATTTTTTTTGTCTTTTGTAGGTACTCCATTTACCAAGATATTAAAAGATTGTTGCATTGGACGTTGCATTCCTAGAGTGTGCACATTTTCTTTTAGATCTAATGGTAAATACACTACTTTTCCACGAATACCTTTCACTAATTCAGAGGGAGGTAATTTTGCAGTTTTTGGTTGAAGGAGTATTATTGCTTGAAATGGGTGCACTGTTTGAATTATGATGCTCTCATATAAATTAAGTTGTTGAAGGGGTTTTGGTAGTGGATATAATTCCAAATTATTTGTGATAGCACGTGAAAGAGTTTGGTTGTTGTCAAGTTTTGTAGTGCAGTAACTACAAAATATTACGGGTCAGTTATTTCGTATTTGTTTCTGCTATAAGGTAGAGAGCTAATTCAAACCATTTAGAATCTTCATTGTCTTCTATTTTGTATGATAGGTCTACAGTTTTTGTGTTACTCTTATAAAAAGTTCTGCGGCAACATACACACATATGGTTTGGTACTTCAGCTGATGTACTTTTAAATTTTAGTATTTCTTTTTTGTATATGTGTAGTAAAAGGTTGCCATGTGTAGAATTGTTACTAATTTGGTTTACAGCTATTTCATTCTGTAAGTGGGTTTCACTTCCAAACTATTTTTTCTGGAGATAGTCGATTTCCTCTAGTAGGTCTTTTGCTGTACCATGTAGAAGAATGTTATTTAAATTGGCTAGTGCTAAAGCAGGACTTTTAGCATAGTACAGTTTATAAACTTGATTTCTTATAGTTGAATGATGTGTTGATATCCTTTTGATATCATGGAAGGTGGTTTTGCAAGTAGGTCCTGTAATGCAGGTAAATGAATGTCCTTGTAGTCCTGTGTACTTGCGTACTGGACAGGTATCCATATTTTGCAGTAGTTTAATTTTCATTTTGTCTTTGCTTTTCACATATTGATTGAGGAATTGGCATAAAGACTTGAAAAATTGTTTGGGAATGTTACACATTGACGTGCATGGCCATTTGTACACTAGACGTTCTGATTCAGTTGAATGGAGGGGTAATTCTAAGTTTTCAGGACATATTTTTGTAATGAGTACTTTTTGTTGCATTATGGTATTATTAACTTTTTCATAACCTCGACCACTGCTATTTATGGCAATTGTATTTGTTTGCTTTTGTTTGTACGCTTCTTCATTAAAGTATGGTTCTGTGCTCGTAGTGGGACTCCATTCACCTCCGCAGATACTAAGAAGTTCTTTCTGTTGACATTTTGTTTATTGAGAAGTCTTTTTTGTAATTTAGTTATTAGTTTTGTTAGTGGTTTCATTTTGTTTAACACTAAAATAAATAACTTTCTTTTGAGAAGAATTGTACTGTCTATCAACGCTTCTAAGATTAATTTCCTACGATAGGTTTTAAGCGTTGAACCTGGTTTCTCTCCTGTTTTGATAAGATTTTGAAGGACTTTCTGACGGAACATTTTTGCTAAAATACTTTTCTTGGTCTGCTTACTTTGAACTATATCAATATTTAAAGAAGCAGTTTTATCTGTAGTGATAGCTGATTTTCTGCTAATTGTTTTTTGGTTTGGTTTACATTTTGATAGAGGAGGCAAAGTTTTTGTACTTGAAACTTCTTTTGTTTCACTAAATGACTGTATTAGCTGTTTTGTTTCAACTTTTTTTTACAAATTGTGGTAGAGATGGATGCTTATGTTGGACACTTTTATTTTCATTTGCTCTACTTCTGCGTTGCTTTCTACAGACTTGATTTTTGGTAGGCATTCTTTAGGGTCTATTGAAAAAAATAAAGAAGGTATGGGTTATGGTGTTCTGCAATGTATGTGTACTGTGAGCATGAGTGTTTGAGTAAGATGATAAAGATGTATGTAATGTTGTGTGATTGTGCATTGGGAACTACAACTATTAGGGATGGGTATTCTTGAATTAATGTGTTACTAAACTGGGGTTCAGATGACAGAAAAAAGTAAGCTAGTGGTGTGGAGAAGTATAAATAGTACATCTAATGCTACACAATTAGTCGAAAAATAGGAATTTGTGGGCCATTCTGGCTGTAAATCGCTGTTTAAAACATGGGGATTTTTGGACAGAATGGTGCAGAATCTCTATTTTTAGGCATAGAAATAGCATGAATTAACCTTACAGTGTGTTTGAGTTTGAGTGTGTTTGAGTAATAATACAAATATTATGGTGATATTCTACTTACTTTTTTCTAAAATGAGCAGGTTATTTCTTAGTTGTTCTTTGTACTTCAAATTCGGTTGCTTCTTTTCATGAGAATGTTCTTCACTGCAATTGTAAAAGAAACAAATTAGTAATTTTGTATGTATATAGCACTGTTTTTAATTTAGAAATTGATTTTTTAATTGAAATCCTCAGTGCCTTCCTCAAAACCATTAAAACTATCTTATTTATATAAGATATGTCGCACCAGTTGAAGACATATGATATGTTCTTAATGAACAAATTGTATTGCAATGACTAACTGTAGCAAACAAAATATCTTTACTATGGGCCTCATTATAACTCAGGCGGTCCGGAAATAACGGTAGCGGTAAACCCGCCGCCACAGTTGTTTCCAGACTGCCTGATCCCGACTCCTGCAGGCGGGAGGTGATGTTCCCGCCAGGTCTGACCTGGCGGGTTTAACACCGCCCACCTGCAGGCGGCCGAGGAAACACCGGCAGCATTACGAGATGCTGCCGGTGTTTCCATGATCCCCATTCCCATCGAGTCCCATAGGACTCGATGGGAATGGGGATTAACACCATTACGCCTCCGTGATTCCCGGAAAACCGGGGTTGTAATGCCCCAGTAATTCCAGGGAATCACGGAGGCGGAATGGTAATACGAGTCTGGCGGTAACCAGGCGGTTTTACCGCCGCAGTTACCGCCGGACTCATAATGAGGCCCTATGTCTTGTGAAATTCATAATGTACCACTGAATACCATTATTCCTTTAACTAAGCTCTTCCAACTAATAGTGCCTCAATGTCATGGGCTGCTTGTCCTATATAAATGTAAGTAATCAAATACATAAAGAAATTTAAAAAAATGAGTATTATTGTTTGAGATTTGAACATAGAGTGTGCATGCAATTTTGTTTGACTATATGTAGTCTATATATTTCATTTAAAAAATATTAGTTTAACATGATTTGAGTGTGTGTGTGTATAAAGAAATTAAATAGTATAAAGATTTGTAAGTGACAGTTGATTTTAGGAGACTGAAAAAAAGACAGTAGATTCATTTTACAGATTGTACAAGCTAAAAATCTGTTAGAAAAGGTGTTCATGTACTGTATAGAAAATATACATACCTGTAGTTTGTGTTCATGCATATGGTTATGCATGGAGCTGCAAGTAGAAATCTTGGAGACTTGTATAGTATTTATTGTAGATGGTGCTTGCCAATGATATGACACTTGTACTCAGAGAGATTCACAGTAGATTTGCAGTGCTGATCTATGATGATGCAGTTAGATGTAGAGGTCTTGAATGTGATTGGTGGATGGTCAGGATGGTCATGTGACTTCTTAGCTACATCCAATGAGGGAATGGCACAGAGAGTGAACTGGAAATGGTAGAAGGGCTGTTCATGTTACGATATGTCCGTGGACATGGCGGTAGTTTGCGGACATCCGGTATCACATCCGGGGATTTTTGGGTTCAGAAGTCATGCAAATGAGAATGAGCACTGAAAGGGATTGGTCAGGAAAGTTTAGTGGGTGTGTTGTGCCAGGAGGAGTTTCTCAGATACTCGTTTTGCTGAGAGAAGAACAGATAGCTATGGCTGTGTGTTTCAGAAAACAGATTGTTTAGATTTTGGGAGACTCGTGGATACATTGGTTGAAGGTGCATGCAGTAACCTGTGGAGTAGCTGTAGATCTTGGATTCCCACATGTGGAAGTACACTGGCATGGAGTACGTAGAATGAAGTGGTTGGACTTGTTACCTCTCTGTGCTACTTTGGAGACAGAGCAACATCCAGATATAATTATAATTCATTGTTGAGGGAACAGTTTAGGACATGTGTCTGGAATTTCTTTGCAATTTGCAATGAAAGAAGGACTTGGGGAGGTCATGGACATGTTTCCAAATTCTCAAGTAATTTTTTGACGTGTTGCGCAGAGACAAATGTGGCTTCGTTCTTCTTCATTTGGTCCACAAATGAAAAAACCAAGGCGCAATGTCAATAAGGCTGTTTGTGCCTTTCTAAGAGATTTTGGCATGTCCTCTTTTCACAATGAGAATATTATGTTTCGTAGTACATACATTTTTCGCAGAGATGGAGTACATCTAACTTATGCTGGCAATCAGATTTTTCTAAGAAACATACAAAATGCATTGCGACCTTTTTTAGAATGACAGCATCCATTTTGAAGTAAGTGTTGAGTATTTATAATTTTTGAAACACCTCCGAAAGGCTCTTTTCAGAGCCACCACTTCCTCCCAGAGAAAATTGCAATGGTTTTGATAGGGTAGCACCCCAAGATTTTAGATGTACGCGGACTGTCTGTGGACTTCTAAGAAATACAAAGGGCCCTGCTTCATTTATTTTCACTTCTATTTTTTAACTGTGAAAGGCGGCCCTGAAAGAGCCTTATTTTTTTTAATTTTTGTTATTTTATATTTTTTTGGGTGTTTTATACACGACACACTAGGAAAGGAGGGTAAAGGGGGGACACCAACCACAGGGATAAAAAAGGGCGAGCTGAGAGAAGATGTAGAGTGGGTTTTATTTGGGTAGTGAGCAGGTCTTCTCGTGCTCTGAGACGATAGTCTCAAAAGCACTACGAAGTCGCTCCCCCCTGCAGAGTACTGTGTCGCAGTACATACACACAACTGTGACCCTCGAAATGTAAGGGTCATCAGCATTATGTATGGCCTGTGAGGCAGCTTGAGGAAGACGCTGTCCCACAGAGGTGTTCCTTGTGGTGACAGGATCAGAAACGAAGGATGAAGTAGAGGAAATCAACCTACTACGCTCCTCGCAAGGTACAACCTTGCGAATGGCCCCAGAGTGAAATGACCTTAGGTGTCGCTTCATGGTAGTGGTACCAAAGCTGTACGAACCATGCCTCTCGCGACTGAGTACCATTTTGCACTCATTGCAGGTGACTCGGTTCGTACGAGCCTTAGGACCATCCCTATGAATGGTAAATAACCACCACACCCAAGACTCACGCCGAGTGTGTGTAGTAGGGATTTCCACTACCTCATTCTCATCACCCTCTTTTTCCTCATCTGCATCCTCACTCCTGTTCCCCTCTTCAGGCCCTTGGGGAGGGGGTGGTGGTAGGGGGGGTGGAGGTGGTGCTGAAGCAGGTGCAGCACCAGGTGGCAATATTACAGCTATGGATGCCATCTCGATGATGGTGTAATCTGCAAGTTGCAGGAAAAATAGCTGTGCTCTGAAGAATAGCCTGAAACACCACGAGAATAAGCTCTAGGGCGTGGTCTTTTATTGGGGTGCTTGTACGCGGTTTGCAGACATGCGCGCTGTCCGCGGACATATCGAACTCAAAAAAAGGTTCAAAAACTTTCAAAAAGTATGTAGAAACTCAGGATAAGTATGTGTGCTAGGAGTGAGGATGCAGATGAGGAAAAAGAGGATGATGAGAATGAGGTAGTGGAAATCCCTACTACACGCACTCGGCGTGAGTCTTGGGTGTGGTGGTTATTTACCATTCATAGGGATGGTCCTAAGGCTCGTACGAACCGAGTTTTCATTGAGAAATATTGTGGATTACTTGAAAATGTACTTTTAAATTGTTCGGGGACATGAACAGTGGCCGCATTCAGAGCACGCGATCAGCATGGGCGCGGTCACATGATCGCTTCAGGAACATGTTCGCGAAGGAAGTGGCTGTCCACAGGACACCAAATGCATGGAAATTGGTTTGCGCATGCGCGTTGATGTTCTACGGACACTGTTTGGGTCCTGAAGTAATTAAAAGTGCATCAGACGTCAAACGAACAGTTACGGACAACCGTTTGTTCTTAGAACAGTTTAACTTCCTTGCAAACAATACGGACAGACATAGCGTCCTCAGGACACCTCTATTTTCGTTTATTTACGAACATTTCAGAACACCGCGTGTGTTCTTAGAACAGTTTCAACTTGCTAGCGAACAGTATGGACAGGTATACTGTTCTTCAGGACACCTCCATTTTCGTTTATTTACGAACATTTCAGGACACCACTTGTGTTCTTAGAACAGTTTCAACTTGCTAGCAAACACTACGGATAGGTATAGTGTTCTTCAGGATATTTCCATTTTCGTTTCTTTACGAACATTTCAGGACACCACATGTGTTCTAGAACAGTTTCAACTTGCTAGCGAACAGTACGGAGAGGTATAGTGTTCTTCAGGACACCTCCATTTTCATTTATTTACGAACATTTCAGGACACCGCGTGTGATCTAGAACAGTTTCAACTTGCTAGCAAACAGTACAGACAGGTATAGTGTTCTTTAGGACACCTCCATTTTCATTTATTTATGAAAATTTCAGAACAACCGCGCTGTCCGCGGACACCTAAATTGTTTTTTTTTTTAAACTGAAACTAATTACAACACAATATAAAATTTTAACTTTATTTAACATATATTAACAATTCATGACAGAGAAGGTGAGGCAGAAACGGAAACAAAAACAGGAGAATTAAGGGTTTCAACATGATTGGTATCAGGTGTAGAAGGGATCAAAGTCTCATCAAAACGTTTTGGGTTATGGAGAGGGTTTGGGGATAATTGACTGGGATATGGTGAGGGGGGATAAGTACATGTGGGACAATGGTATGAGGTTTTTGTTTTAAAATGCTCCTCAACAAAAATTTTCAAATGATTAAAATTGGTCAACAATATATCCATTTTTTCTTTTATGCTGTCAAGAGTGTTATCCGTAACAGTTTCTTCAGAGGTATTTTCTATTTTGGTATGCTCTGTACAAAAAACTATATATGTTAAATGTATATAAAATAATAATAATGAAATGGTTTATATTATAAAGTGTGTACCATTAGTTTCACTATCTTCTGACATTTCCTCATGTAGGAAATGCTCCTCTAGCCATTCCAGAGTACTAGACATTTCTGTGAGAAAAAAAAGATAATATTTTTTTTGATGTAATACAGAAAGTTTATAAATATATGAGTAAAATGAAGTACACGTTCTATTTCAGGTAAGATATGTTGTGAGTACGCTGTAGGTCTGGTCTTGCTCTTAGTTGTGGAGTGTCTGTGAGATAATTTTGTTGGAAGCCAATTTATCTTTTTTGGTATATTCCATTTTAGAACATATTGTATTTAAATGAATGGTTACAATAAATAAATAAATAAATAAATAAAAGTAACAGCTTTGAAACAGAGCAATCATTTCTCTGCATAAAGGTAATCAGTTAGGTTATGAACACTTTCTGCTAATATTGCTGTTTCTTTTTCCTACTTCAATTCCCTTGTATATATTCATATTTGTATGTGGCATTGTCTCTTTGTGATTTGTGTATAATAATGCAATTATGTAGTAAATGGGTTTTATTACCTACTTATCACAAGTTTCACTGTACGCAAAACTCTAATATGAAAACAGTTATCATTTCAATATTCAACATGGCAATCTTATGAATATTTCACCTCCATCATGTATGCTGCACACGATGCCTATGTTTCTACATGATTACCTTAGTATACTGGATTGAAGTTAATAATAGAATGCTATTTATATCAATGCATAGCTTAATGCACTGATTAGCACTTGATATTTATTCCAATAATCTTTTACACTTTTTTTATTAACATTACACTAAGAATCCCTTGTACAGACTTTTCATGAAAGGTAAATGCGCATGTGATGTCATCAGTGATGTCATCAATGACATTTGTGATGTCATCTTTGATGTCCTGGGTGTTAGTGTTAGCAGTGCATGGTGGCGGCGCGAGTTATGGTTGCTTATCTTACCATAACTGCCGAATTTCAGGGGTTTTCCGGTTTTACTTTGAACCATAACGTCCCTTTAACAACTTTTTTTCACTGAATTTCATAGGTTTTTAGTAGCGCAACTTAACCATAACGTCCCTTTAACAAAGTTTTTTTACTGAATTTCATAGGTTTTTAGTAGCGCAACTTAACGATAACGTTCCTTTAACAAAGTTTTTTTACTGAATTTCATAGGTTTTTAGTAGTGCAACTTAACCATAACGTCCCTTTAACAAAGTTTTTTTTACTGAATTTCATAGTTTTTTAGTAGCACAACTTAACAATAATAACTTTGACTTTATGTACACATAATATGGAACATACTGAACCCTTTCTACTGAATTTGACAGTCCGCAGACATGTTTGGACAACAGTACCACCACCTAAAAACTCTGGGGAGGTATGTGTAATAGTTATATCATAACATAGGAACATTTAACAAATTCAGAAAGCAGCACACATACAAAGTATATGTAGTAATACTTAAAAAATGTTACCCATATATGTAACACACTAACCATTCATGTAAATACACCATAATTACCTCACAGACGCTCCACAACCAACAGCAAGACCAGACATATACTGTCAGGGATGGCACTCTATTAAGAGTGGCACAGGACACCCAGAAAGGGTGTGGGTGGTTGTGCCAAATAAAGTGGACAGATAAGAACACACACAGCGGAAAGGAAAGAGAACGAAGAGTAGGCAAGAGTAGCAAGGGAAAAGATACAGATTGAATACCCTCTTGGGGTGTATGCAGATATAGGAAAAGAGTATTCCACGAACCTTGGAAATACTCAAGCCTTCTGCACAGTTTGCTATAACAGAGGCCCACGCTGTTTGCTCATGACTTGGAACAACAGCTATGGGTGTCTGTAATGTAGAAACGAGACAAGGGAAGGGGCAGAGGTTGACTGATGGGAACCAACAGACAAGCTCTGTACAAAAGGGTCTACAAACAGTACAAGAGAAGATACTACAGACAAATCCAGGAAAGGAGGTGATAGCAAACTAGCAGAAGGAAATGAAGGGAAAGTCGTGTAACAGGATAGGATAGCAGAGGACAGTAAGGAAAAAAGTTGGGAGCTCAGAGGAGCAGGAAAGCAATGAGTAAGCCCACAGGAGTAGGACTGTAAGGTAGAAAGCCCAGAGAAAAAGGGCTTAGGGCAGCAGAGTAAAGCAGACTGCACGGCAAGGATCCCATAAGGGCCGGGCAGTAAGGAGTGAACCCTGAGGGACAGGGCCGCTGAACGTAGAAGGTAGCAGAGGACTGTAGAGGGCAGCTAGGCCGAGAACCCAGCGGAAAAGGTAGGTAGTAGGCAGCGTAGCGTGATAAGCTGCAAAGTAGGAAGGCCCAGAGGACAAGGGCTGTAGGTAGCCAGAGTGAGGTAGGCTGCAGAGCAGGGATCCCAGAGGACAAGGGCTGAAGGCAGCCGGAGTGAGGCAGGCTGCAGAGCAGGGAGCCCAGAGGACAAGGGCTGAGGCTGGAAAGCAGCAGAGCGTGATCAGCTGCAATGTAGAGAGCCCGCAGGGCAAGGGCAGAGGCTGGAAGGCAGCAGAGCGTGATCGGCTGCAATGTGGAGAGCCCGGCAGGGCAAGGGCGGAGGCTGGAAGGCAGCAGAGCGTGATCGGCTGCAATGTGGAGAGCCCAGCAGGGCAAGGGCGGAGGCTGGAAGGCAGCAGAGCGTGATCGGCTGCAATGTGGAGAGCCCGGCAGGGCAAGGGCGGAGGCTGGAAGGCAGCAGAGCGTGATCGGCTGCAATGTGGAGAGCCCGGCAGGGCAAGGGCGGAGGCTGGAAGGCAGCAGAGCGTGATCAGCTGCAGTGTGGAGAGCCCAGAGGAGCAGGGCTGTGAGGCAGGGAGCCTGGAAGGCTATGGCTGGAGGCAGCAGGGTGGAGCAAGCAACAAGGCAGGGTCCCAGCAGGAGTGAAGGTAAACAGCATACAAGATCCGTAGGAAGACGCAAAAGGTGGAGGAAGGACTCTCAGATGCAAGAGGCTGCGCCACTACAGGCAGCAGCCTTTATACTGCCTAGCCCAGCACAGAGGCAGGCTAATTGGTTGCACCTGGCTAAGCACACCTGCAGGCAATCGGCCACCTCCCTTTCTGTTCCTGGGCTGCTGGAAGCAGGGCAAGTCCCTAGGGCTTCTGGGGGGTGTAGTTCCTTTGATAACCAATAGAAACAGCCAGGAATCGATGCTTGTAGCCAGGTGCATTGTGGTATACGTAGTTTGTTGGAAAAAATAATAAAGCACCAAAGTCTCGCAAATGGGAAATAAAGTTCCCAAAGTAAATATAGATGGATCCAAGAGTCTGTTGTAAATAAATGATAAACAAATAGTCCATATTGAGCGTGGGGCAGGCATGACATATACACTACTGATTACTTCTTTTTACTCATATATTTATAAACTTTCTATATTAGAAAAAAAAAACATATTACTTTTTTGTTTTCTCACAGAAATGTGTACTACTCTCGACTGGCTAGAGGAGCATTTCCCACGAGAGGAAATGTTAGAAAATAGTCCACCTAATGGTACACACTTTACTATATAAACCAATTAATAAATATTATTCTGTATACATTTAACATATACATTTGTTTTATTACAGACCATACAAAAATTCCAAGCATCTCACAACAACAATCAGAGGATATCACTCTACAGCAGATTAATCAAAAAATGGACGACCTTATGCAAAATTTTATGGATTTGAAAAACTTTGTGGAAAATTATGTGAAACCCCAACAGCACACCATTGTCCAACCTGCACTTGTCCCCCCTCACCCTATCCCACGCAGTTAACCCCAAACCCTGTCTATGGACCAAAGCGTTTCGATGAGCTTTCCTTCCCTTCTTCACCTGATCCCAGTTATCTAGAAATCCCTAATTCCCCTGTTTTTGTTTCCGTTTCTGCCCCACCTTCCCAGTCATAATTGTATATATATATGAAATAAAGTTACTTTTCTTATATTGTGTTGTAATTACTTTCAGTTCCTTGTGATAAAACCAATTTAGGTGTCCACGGTCACTGCGGTTGTTTGGAAATGTTCGTAAAGAAACGAAAATGTGACTGTCCTGAGGACACTACATCTGTCCGTAATGTTCTCATGCAAGTTGAAAATGTTCTAAGAACACTCGTAGTGTCCTAAAATGTTCGTAAATAAACGAAAATGGAGGTGTGCTTGAAACGCTATGTTTGTCCGTATTGTTAGCAAATAAATTAAACTGTGCTAAGAACAAACGGCTGTCCGTAACTGTTCGTTTTACATGTGACGCACTTTTAATTAGTTCAGGACCCGAACACTGTCCGCAGAACATCAACACGCATGCGCAAAACAATGTCCGTACATTGGGTGTCCTGCGGACGACCGCTACCTTAGCGAACATGCTCACAAAACAATCATGTGACCGCATCCACGCTCATCTCGTGCTCTAAATGCGGACACTGTTCGTGTCCCCGACCAGTTTAAAAGTACATTTCCAAGTAATCCACAAAATTTCTCATAAAAAATCACCATACCACAAATCCCACATACTAATCCTAACTTTCCACATAGTTTTTGCTTTTTGAACCTTTTTTGATATTCGATCTGTCTTGCGGACGGCGCGCATGTCCGCGACCCGCGAACAAGCACCCCGATATAAGACCACGCCCTAGAGCGCATTCTTATTGTGTTTCTGAATATTCCACAGAGCACACTGCATTTTTCTGCATACTTTGCAGATTTTGAGATTTCCATCTCCAAGCCTATGACATCCATGGCTCGACTATTACCACATGGTGCTACATCTGCCTCAGCACCAACCCCACCCCCTCCACCACCACCATTTCCCCAAGGGCCTGAAGAGGGGAACAGAAGTGAGAATACAGAGGAGGAAGAAGAGGATGGCGAGAATGAGGTAGAGGAAATCCCTACTACCCGCCCTCGGCGTGAATCTTGGGTGTGGCGATTGTTTACTGTTCATGTAAACGGTCCTAAGTCTCATGCGAACCGTGTCACCTGTAATGAGTGCTCAGTCACGGGAAGCATGGTTCGTATAGCTTTGGGACCACTACCATGAAGCGACACCTGCGCTCATTCCACACTGGGGCCATTTGCAAGGTTGTACCTTGCGAGAAGCGTAGTAGGTTGATTGCCTCTACTTCATCCTCCGTTCCTGATCCTGTCACCACAAGGAACACCTCTGTGGGACAGCGTCTTCCTCAAGCTGCCTCTCAGGCCATACAGAATTCCGATGACCCTTACCTTTCGAGGGTCAAAGTTGTATGTGTGTACTGTGACACAGTACTCTGCAGGGGGGAACGACTTTGGAGTGCTTTTGAGACGATCATCTCAGAGCACCAGAAGACCTGCTCACTACCCAAATAAAACCCACTCTACATCTTCCTCTCTCAGCTCGCCCTTTCTTATCCCTGTGGTTGGTGTCCCCCTCCCTTTACCCTCCTTTCCCTCCTCTCCTAGTGTGTCGTGTATAAAAAAGAAAAAAAAAATACAAAATAACAAAAATAAAAAAAAAATAAGGCTCTTTTCAGAGCCGCCTTTCAGAGTTAAAAAATAGAAGTGAAGATACATAAAGCATAGCCATTTCCATTTCGTGAAAGTCCGCGGACGGTCCGCGAACAGAAAAACAATTGCATTGCTACCCTATTGAAACCAATGCATTTTTCTCTAACAGGAAATGGTGGCTCTGAAAAGAGCCTTTGGAAGGTGTTTGAATGTAAAACATTTTAACTACGTAAGACGTAGTTCAAAACAAATGCTGTATTTCTAAAAAAGGTTGCAATGCATTTTGTACATTTCTCAGAAAAATCTGATTGCCAGCATAAGTAAGATGGACTCCATCTTTGCGAAAAATGTATGTACTACGAAACAAAATATTTTCATTGTTAAAAGAGTACATGCCAAAATCTCTTAGGAAGGCACAAACAGCCTTATTAACATTACGCCTTGCTTTCTCCATTTGTGGACCAAATGAGAAAGAACGAAGCCACACTTGTCTCTGCGCAATCCGTGAAAAAAATATTTTAGAGTTTGGAAACATGTCCATTATCTTATGAAGTCCTTCTTTCATTGCAAATTGCAAAGAAATTCCAGACACATGTCCTAAACTGTTCCCTCCACAATGAATTACAATTATGTCTGGAAGTTCCTCTATCTTCAAAGTTGCACAGAGAGGTAGCAAGTCCAACCACTTCATTCCACGCACTTCATGCCAGTGCACTTCCACATGTGGGAATCCAAGATCTATAGATACTCCACAGCTTTCTGCATGCACCTTCAACCAATGAATCCACGAGTCTCCCAAAATCCATACAATCTGTGTTTTGAAACACTCAGCCATAGCTATCTGTTCTTCTCTCTGCAAAAACAATATCTGAGAAAACCTCTCCTAGCACAACACACTCACTAAACTTTACTGACCAATCCCTTGCTTCATCCAATCTCATTTCCATACCTCCCCTCCCCAAATTCCCTGGATGTAATATGCGGTGTCCTAGGACTACCGCCATGTCCGCGAACGTATCGTAACATGTACAGCCCTTCTACCATTTCGATTTCACTCTCTGTGCCATTCCCTCATTGGATGTAGCTAAGCAATCACATGACCATCCACCAATCAAATCCAATAACTCTACATGTAACTGCATCATCATAGAGCAGCACTACAAATGTACGGTGTATCTCTCGGAGTACAAGTCTCATACCATTGACAACCACGATCTACGAGAAATACTATACAAATCTCAAATATTTCTACTTGCAGCTTGGTCCATATCCATATACATGAACAGAAAGTACAGGTATGCATATTTTCTACACAGTACATGAACACATTTTCAAAATCTGAAAAATGAATGGACGATCATTGTTTCATTGTCCTAAAATGACCTGTCATTTACAAACCTATGACCTGTAACTTACAAACCTTTATATCGTTTATTTCTTCATACACACACATGCAAATACTATTAAACTAACATTTTCGAAATAAAATATATACACGACATATAATCACACAAAATAACATACACACTCTGTGATCAAATCTCAAACAATAATATTTGTACAAACACATAATTGGTTTTAATTTTTTTCGTTTATATAAGTACTTACATACATTTATGTAGGACAAGCAGACTATGACATTCACTCACTGTTACGTGCAGAAACAGGCTATGACAATGACTCACTATTACGTGGAAAAGCTTAGTTACAAAAATAGTGGTATACGCTGGTAGATTATGAATTCCACAAACCATAGTAAAGATATTTTCTTTCCTACTCTTAGTCATAATATAGTTTTAATGGTTTTCAGGAAGACGCTGAGCATTTCAATTTAAAAAACTCTATGTCTAAAATGAAAACAGTGCTATATAGCAACCAAATTACTAATTTCTTTCTTTTACAATTGCAGTGAAGCCCATTCTCCTGAATAGAAGCAGCCGATTTTGATTTACAAAGAACAACTAAGAAGCAAACTACCCATTTTTGAAAAAAAAGTAAGTAGATTGTTACCATAATATTTGATTTATAACTCACACGCACTGTACGGTGCATTCATGGTATTTCTGTGCCTAAAAATAGAGATTTTGCACCATTCTGACCAGAAGTCCCTCCCGTCTTACACAGTGATCTCCGGTCAGAAATGCCCTCAAATTCCTGTTTTTCGACACACAAATTACCCAACTCAGCCGCTAGAATGTAGATGTTGTAGAACAAACAACTGTTTTAATTGTATAGCTTTACCTATATTATTTATTCTTCTCCACACCACCGGCTTACTTTTTTCTGTCATCTGAACCCCAGTTTAGTAACACATTAATTGAGGAATACCCATCCCTGGTAGTTCAACTTCCCAATTCACAATCACACACCATTACATACATCTTTATCATCTTACTCAAACAATCATGCACACAACACACATGCATTGCAGAAAACCCCAACCCATACATTCTGTATTTTTTTCAACATACGCTACAGAATGCCCACCAAAAAGCAACTCCGTAGAAAGGGACGCAGAAGTAGAGCAAATTAAAAGAAAAGTCTCCAACATAAACACCCATCTATAGCAGAATTTGTAAAAAACGTTGAAACACAACTGCTAATACAGTCATGTTGTGAAACAGGAGAAGTTTCTAGTGCAAAAACTTTGCCTCCGCTATCACAAAGTAAAACGACCCAAAAAACTATTAACAGAAAATCAACTATCACTACAAATAAAACGTCTTCTATAAATCTTGATATAGTACAAAGTAAGCATACCCAGAAAAGTATATTAGCCAAAATGTTCCATCACAAAGTCCTTCAAAATCTGATAAAAACAGGAGAGAAACCAAGTTCAACACTTCAAACCTATCGTAGGAAAGTAATCTTAGAAGCGTTGATAGACAGTGCAATTCTTCTCAAAAGAAACTTATTTATTGTTGTGTTAAACAGAATTAAACCACTAACAAAACTAATAACTAAACTTCAATAAAGACTTCTCAATAAACGAAATGTGAACAGAAATAAAATCTTAAATATCTGTGGAGGTGAATGGAGTCACATTACAAGCACAGAACCATACTTTAATGAAGAAGCGTACAAACAAAAGCAAACAAACACAATTGCCATACATAGCAGTGTTCGAGGTTATGAAAAAGTTAATAATACCATAGTGGAACAAGAAGTACTCCTTACAAAAATATGCCCTGAAAACTTAGATTTACCCCTCCATTCGACTGAATCAGAACATCTAATTTACACATGGCCATGCACGTCAAAGTGTAACATTCCCAAAAAAATGTTCCAATCTTTACGCCTATTCCTCAATCAATATGTGAAAGCAAAGACAAAATCAAAATTAAAATACTGCAAAGTATGGATGCTTGTCCAGTACGCAAGCACACAGGACTGCAAGGACATTCGTTGGCCTGCATATCAGGAGCTACTTGCAAAACAACCTTCCATGATATCAAAAGGATATCAACACATCATGCAAGTATAAGAAATTTAGTTTATAAACTGTATTATGCAAGAAGTCCTGCTTTAGCACTAGCCAATTTAAATAACATTCTTCTACATGGTACACCAAAAGACCTACTAGAAGAAATCGAGTATATACAGAAAAAATATTTTGGAAATGAAACCCACTTACAAGATGAAATAGCTGTCAACCAACTTCGTAACAAATCTGCACATGGCAACCTTTCACTACACACATACAAAAAAGAAATACTAAAATTTCAAAGCACTTCAGCTGAAGTACCAAACCACGTGTGTGTATGTTGCCGCAGAACGTGTTGTAAAAGTAACACAAAAACTATAGACCTTTCATACAAAATAGAAGACAATGAAGATTGTAAATGGTTTGAATTAGCTCTCTACCTTATAGCAGAAAACAAATACGAAATAACTGACACCATAATACTTTGCAGTTACTGCACTACCAAACTTGACAACAACCAAACTCCTTCACGTGCTATCTCAAATAACTTGGAATTACATCCACTACCAAAACTCCTTCAACAACTTAATTTATATGAGAGCATCATAATTCAAACAATTGATCCATTTCAAGCAATAATACGCCTTCAACCAAAAACTGCAAAATTACCTCCCTCTGAATTAGTGAAAGGTATTTGTGGAAAAGTAGTGTATTTACCATTAGATCTAAAAGAAAATGTGCACACTCTAGGAGTGCAACGTCCAATGCAACAATCTTCAATTATCTTGGTAAATGGAGTACCTACAAAAGACAAAACAATTTGGCAACAACTGGTAGTTTTACATAAAGTTAGAGAAGCCCTGCAATATCTCAAAGAGAATAATGATTATTACAAAGAAATCTTGAAAGATACAACTGAAATAATACAAGAGACACAAGAAACTGGTCAATTTGAGCTCCTAGATTCTGCTACAATAGCAAACACTTTAGACCATTATACAATTCACCCATTGCATTCTAATGACACCATAGAAGATGCACTGGAAACGTACCAAATGCGTCAAACAAAAGGATCACCAATCAGCATATGGGAAAAAAGTATAGAAGCACGTGCTTTTCCTCTACTCTTTCCTACTGGCAAAGGAGGAAGATACGATGTTAGACCTGTTCAAATATCAGCATCAGAATATCGCTCATTACAAATGTATTCTGAAGATCCCAGATTTCGACAAAATGTGGAATACATATTCCACATACTCTTTGAAAGTGAACTAGCAACTTTATGTTACGGAGTTGCACACATATTAAAATCAGGATCACACTTCCATAATATGACAGCCACACGATTATTACAAAAAGTTCAACAAAAAGATGAGGTTTTACAGACAAATCTTACAAATCTATTAGCAAATATGTGAGGTAATAAGGAGTACTGGTTTCAACGCCATGGATATGTACTTTGTATGATCAGAAACCTTGGCCCACCCACTTGGTTTGTTACATTAAGTTGCGCAGAATATGCATGGGAAGATTTACATGCTTTCCTATGCATATCAAACGAAAACAAAACAAACATAGATATACTAACACCTGGAGAACTTTGTTCTCAGGATCCTGTTAATGTTTCTAGATATTTTCACCATCGCTTCATTGCTATGCTACATTTTATTTGTAATAAAACTGTTCCTCCCCTTGGAGAAGTGCAACACTTCTTTTGGAGAAAAGAATACCAAGCCAGAGGAGCGCCACATGTCCACATGCTTTTATGGATTAAAGATGCTCCTAAATTTGGTCAAGACAGTGATGTCACTGTTTTACAGTTTATTGAAAAATATGTCACTTGTGAAATTCCATCAGAATCCACAAATAGTGATCTTCATGCAAAAATCTTACAATTCCAAAGACACAAATGTGGCAAATATTGTCGTCGCAAATACAAAAACAAAGGGAAATATTACACCAAATGCCATTTGGTTTCCATAGACCAGTTACAAATACAGGTCAGTGAACAACCTCATGTCTTCAGTTAGACATAGTGTTAAAGGTAAGTCACCTAAAAATACATATTGCATAAAAAGAAAAGAAGAAGAAAAATATATCAATGATTACAATGCAATCATTGCCCACTTGTGGAATGCAAACATAGATGTGCAGTACATTGCAGACAATTCTACTGCAGTTCCACGATATGTCACAGCATGCTTAACCAAATCAGAAAAGACAGAGCTCCAAGACCTCTGGAATGACCTGTCATCAGATAAAACAGTGTCTCAGAAATTATACAGTTTGGGCATAAAAATGCTGTCCCATAGAGAATGTGGATCCTATGAAGCAGCTGATCGATTAACTGGTACTGCATTGTATGATAAATCTGCAAATATAGTATGGCTAAGTCTTGGTCCAGCTAAATCTAGAAAAAGAGTTCTAAAATCATATGAAGATATAGAAACAATAGCCAAACATGATCCCAACAGCCAAGACATTTTAAAAAACAATTTATTGGACACATACTACCCAAAAGGAGTACCACTTTGGAAACCATGTGTCTATACCACATAGCCCAAAACTACACAGACAAACATAATATAAAACCTGATGAGCAAAACCGTAAATACAAAGTGACAAACTGTGATGGCAGCTTAGTAAAACTCACCAAACCAAATTTTATTAATCATATCAAATTGTCATTAAAGACTCCTCAACATAAAGAAATATATTACATGTCCCTGCTACAACTCTTCAAACCATGGAGAAAAGAAGAAGAAATACTAGATACCTATGACTCATATGAAGACGCTTTCAAAGCCAATGAAAGTAGTATAACTGATGTAAACTCTGCACAGTACAAAACAATGTTGCACAATGAACAGCAACACGAAGAGGAACTCCAGGCCCAACTTGATAAGGACACTCCTGACAGTAGTCAACCTTCTGTCACAGGAAGCCAAGAACCACTGGGAGAACCACTAATAACAAATGAGGCGGAATTAGCTATGATAGAAGTAGAAAACCCCATGTGTCACTGTGAAGATAAATAAGACTTAACTGCACTACAATCAAAACTAAACAAAGAGCAACGTAGCATTTTTCAAGAAAAAACAAAAGAAATTGCACATGCTGTGCAACATGAAAACAAAGAATGCACCTGCCAAAATTACAAACCTATACTATTGTTTGTCAGTGGTGAAGCTGGTTCTGGCAAAACATTCCTAATCAAAATCATCAGTAAGTTCCTTCAACAATTGACAAACAACAAACTGTCAGCTGCTGTCACTGCCCCCACAGGTTTAGCTGCCTACAACATAGGTGGTGTCACTTTACACCGATTACTACTCCTGCCAGTAGAACACCAAAAACAAGTTAGATTATTACAAACTTTCTGCAGAAGCTGCAATGGAAGTATGCAGAGTATTGTAACAAATGAAAATGCTACTAATAGATGAAGTGAGCATGGTGTCCAACCTAATGTTGGCTTTGATTCACCTCAGATTACAAGAAGTACTCAAAACAAACTATGAAGAGCTATTTGCAGGAAAACACATCATTGTTTTCGGAGATCTTCTTCAATTGACACCTGTAAAAGGTGAGCCTATTTTTAAAACATTAGGACACAAACTCTGCCGTAAAAATGTTGGCAGCATTGAAATGTCAACCTTTGGCAACATTTCCAATACAGAGAATTAACAGAAAACATGCGCCAATCTGCAGATCTCACTTATGCCAACATCTTAAAAAGTATCAGAGTTGGTATACTTTCTAGAGAAGCAGAAGCAATATTGAAAACCCGGCACATTTATGCACTTTATTGTGATAATGCATGTGCTACAGATGTTATGGAACAATTAGCCCACAAAAATGTCAATTGTATGGCCTTAAAGCCAACTCTTGCAAGCTGTTTCAAATTCAATGAAATAATGTTAAGCATAGAAATGCAACCAATTATGGAAATTAGCACCACAGACAAACTAGATGTACATGGAATGACACTACCCATGTGTGACCAAGCCACAGCAAGATTATATAGTTTAGAAAAATCAATCTCAAACACAGCAGGCTTGGAAAAGTTATTAAAATTATCCTTAAATTGCAGAGTAATGATTAAACGTAACCTTGACGTGGACCAAGGACTAGTTAATGGAGCTCTTGGTACAGTTGTTGGCTTTCAAACATACCCACTGGACAACAAAATTCAGTTTGTCAATATTCTCTTTGACAAACTTTCAGAAGTAAAAAGAATAGGACGCTCAACAGCTCGATTCCTTCTCTTCAAAGACATGTATGTACGCAGAGAACAATTTTCTCTAACTCTTGCATACGCAGTCACCATTCATAAATCAAAAGGTCTTAATCTTGACAAAGCAATGATAGACATTGGTAACACAGTCTTTAAAGAAGGCATGAGCTACGTAGCACTGTCACGCCTATGTACAATTGATGGTCTATTTCTAATAAACTTTGATGCAAGTAAAGTAAACTCTGTTATTCCTTGCATTTTAGAATACAATAGACTTCGTTCACTATACACCCCCCATCTACAAACATATCCTGTTCCACAAAAAGGAACATTTTCTAAAAGAAAACTAAATCAAACAAAAATGCAACAGGATGTCACTGCAAATCCTCCAAAGAGACTAAAAGAAACTAAAACTTCATCAAGTACCACAAGCAAAAAAGAATCAATTAGGGAAAGTAAACCAGGTACTTCTTTAAAGAAGGAAGACAAACTCCAAAAAAAGCAGTTAGATACAGAACTACCTGGACCATTTAAATTCTCAAATATAGTTGGTGTAAGTTGCTATGCAAATGTAGCAATGAATATTCTATTTCAATTACCACCAATTGTTGACAACATTAACTTACACAGTACAGACCCATTGTGTTTGCAAATGTTAGTACTTCACAGAAATGCAGCAAACAATCCTGACAACACGTATAGTGTTTTTGGAATAAGACGACAATTGGACTACTGTGCTCGAATGGTGAAATTCACTATCAACTCACAGGAAGATCCACAAGAATTTCTAATGTACTTACTATTAGTACTGGAAAACAAAAACATACCTATAAATGAAATCTTCCAGATTTCATACATGTGGAAACATACATGCACTCTCTGCAACAATGTGACACAAGAACAAATCCCCAATGAGTGCTTTGTCTATATATCAATACCTAATTGTGAATCTGTTCAATTTCAGCAACTTGTACAAAATGCAAACCACGGTAGATTATGTTCTACCTGCAATTCGGATAATCGCTCCACGTTACAAATACAAACACTTAGTAAATACGTAATACTAATGCTTCTACGTTACAATGCAGATGGTATGAAAAACAAGCTGACTGGATTCACACATGGTCAAATTTCACTTGGTAGGAAAACCTTCACAACAATAGGTATAATCTACCACGCAGGAGCCACAACCAACTCAGGGCACTACACTGCATATATAAAAAAAAATGTGGATGGTTTGAATCTAATGATAGTACCGTTACTCTAAAGCAGAGATTACCAGCTAATCTTACAAACGCCTATTTAATGTTCTTAAAACCAAAATTTGATAACTGAACTCTACTTAAACCTTAAGTACACTTGTAGTAAAAAAATATAAACTGTCACAATATTTCAAAACCTATCTAACTGCCCAAAGATTCTACAACAACTAATCAGATAAATTAATACCACTCAAAGAGAGCAAAAAATAGAAAGTTAGAATAAGCCAATTGGTATCTAACTGTCCCAAAATTTACAAATATGCAAACAGATAATAATAATAATTAGGCTTTTATATAGCGCTACAAACCCTCAGGTATCTGAGCGCTGCTTATTATTACCCACGGTGTGTGGTGCTCATTTATCGACCTCGGAAGGATGAAAGGCTGAGTTTGGCCCCGCCGGGATTCGAACCTGCGTTAACAGGCTCTGCACGGGTGTCAAAGCGGGCGCTCTACTCGCTGTGCCACTTGACCGGCTTGACCGTGTATTGAATACCACGAAATTATATCAAAACATAAACAGTTAAAATACGCCTACTGGTATCTAACTGGGCCAAAATTTTACAATATCCAAACAAATACCTAATATCTTACTGCTCACAAAAACTGGAACAATCCAATGCATAAAGCATTAGGCAGAAAGAACAAGTAAACGCGGAAAACAAACAAATAATTAAACTGTAGCATAACAGAAAAAGGTTTTTTTTTTTAATCCAATATGGATTTTTTTCTCCCACAGACCCAATGATTTTAGCAACAAACACAGAAACTTTGCCCATTGCACAGTACTCTGGTTTGTAATCTACTAAATATGAGGGTCAATAAAAAGAAGAAAATGTTGATTGTACAATGTAATAAGTCATTATAAAATACTAATACTAACATGCTATTTTCTTTTATTACAGAAATTAACAAGAACATGGACTTCCGTTACTAAAACAAATAGTACGTATAACAAGATAAATACAACCATCGCAGCATATCACACCCATACAAGCTTATAACATTGTTCCTTATAAATTAGTTTTTGACCCAAAGTTAAAAGCTGCTATGGGTGTGATATGCTGCGGTGGTTGTGGCCAGGGCA